>NC_044310.1:8341256-8684308 GCF_007474595.2 Lynx canadensis | reverse complement strand
CCCACGCCGCCCACGCTCCCAGGGGCTCTGGGCAGTGGCGGCAAAGAGGGGACTCCGGACCACCGGACCGCTTACCTGCGGGAAGGCTCCCAGCACCCCCAGGAGCAGCAGTCCCAGCACAGCGCGGAGGGGGCGCATCCCGGCGGGCGGAAGGCTGAGCTGGCCAGGGAGGTGCCCACCCAGGCGGCCTGGGAAGCGCGCTGCGCCCACGTGCGGTGCCGGGGCCCCGGAGCCGCACCTGCGTGGACCTCGGGCGCCAGCCCACTTCCCCCGGCGCACCCCGCTGGCACCAGCCACAGCTGCAAAGTCACTTCAAAAGGGACTGCTTTCTCCGACCGTTCTGCCTTAGCTCTTAACTTCCTCCAGCATCCCGAGGTGTACCCCGAACTGTTTCCAGGAACGCTACCGGCAGCAAAGTAAGCGCGGACAAACACGTGCAGAGATGACTCAGGACCAGCCAGGCTCGCCTCGGGCTGTTTGAAAGACCTGCCGCTATTGGACAGAAGGCGTGGTCCCCCAGCTCCAGGGAGTTTGCTGCCTGGCCCAGCGGGGCTGAGGGGCCGAGAAGGCAGCTCCCCCAGGGGGATGTGGTTTTGGAGGGGGGGGGGGTGGCGTCCTTAGCGGAGGGCCGAGACAGAATTCTTGAGACGTCTTTGATGCCAAAAGGTGATCTTATTGGGGACCGGACCCTGGGCAGAAACAGCCGCCCCGGGGACTGCGAGGAGTGAGTGATTATAAACTTGGGAGCTGGGGGCGGGAAAGGCAGGGGCAGGTTTCCAAAAGGACTTTCTTATGCTTAAAGAAGACTCACAGGATCCCTGAGACCTAGCTAAGGCCGTTTTTCCCTCTAGCAAAGCATTTACCTTAAGACCAGAGGAAGTTCCAGGAGGAATGTTTTACTCTGTCTGCCTCAAGTATTTGTCAATGGGCTGCAGGTTATAAGGAAATTTAATTTTATCTGCCATTTCCTTCGGCCTTTGTTCCCCACATCATTGTCCCCGGAACCATTTTGACCCTTAATTTAAGGTCGCTGAGGGTGGAAGGTCTTTCTTTTCTTCTGTAACTTCTTCCTGCTGAATAGGGGTGGCGTGCTGTCCCTACCTATAGTAGTATATAGATTATATATTATTATTTATATATATTATATATAATATATATTAATTCCCCACCTGACCATTATATATATAATTATATATATAAGTATATATAATATATATAATTATATATATTAATTCCCTACCTGACCATTTATATATAATAATTATATATATAATTATAAATATATATAATTATTATGTATTAATTCCCCACCTGACCATTATATATATAATTATATATATTAATTCCCCACCTGACCATTATATATATAATTATATATATAATTATATATAATATATATAATTATATATATGTATTAATTCCCCACCTGACCATTATATATATAATATATATAATTATCATATATATAAATTCCCCACCTGACCATTATGTATATATAATTATAAATATATATAATTATTACATATATGCATTAATTCCCCACCTGACCATGATATATATATAATTATATATATAACTATAAATATGTATAATTATTATATATGTATTAATTCCCCACCTGACCATTTTATATATATTTATATATGAGTTACCAAAGGCAGAGGCAGCCAATCCAAGGGGGACAACATGTATATGAACCTCATTCAGTAGAAAGGAACATCTGTCAGCTGGAAGTTATGGCGGCGAAGGAATCTTGGCACCAGGCAGAGAGACACGGGAAAAGACAACAAAATGTGGTTAATGTCACTGTGAGAAGAAGCCCAATAAAAATGGCCTTTGACGGTTAATCAAAATTTTCCTCCAGTTCTTCATCGTCGCTTGAAGAGAAATTGGAGGTCACCCACAGGTTCACAGGAATAAGAAAGCTTGTCAGCTGGTGTGCTAGATTCCTGTGGGGAAGGAACAGGTTTAATTCCTGATATGTGAGCCCATGAGGAACGTCCTACTTTTACTGCAGTGGGAGTACATAATAGGACCTGGCGGGGGCCCTTCCATTTTGGAGCTAAATCCCCTGCTTTATTAGGCTTTCAATCCGTGAGATAAACCAGATTATATGGGGTGGGTTTCTAGCACTATCCGCTCGGGTTCAGGAAGGATATGGACGGTATATTTATTTAGAAACGTATGAATGAACCTGGCCTCAAGGGAATAACTTAATAAAGCATTATAGTCTCCATCTATTGATATGTCTGCAGTGAGAAAGGGCTTTTTGGAAGAAGTTTGGAAACCTTGGTTTGGAGAGTCATAGCCAAGTATCTGAGGAAATCAGAAGAATTCAGGATCTATTCATTTAGCAAACAAGTCTAATTTTAACAGACGTGGCCTAATTATTTACATAAACTAAGCAAGAATAGTGATTGAGCATATAGATCTTTTAAAGTTTGCTTTGCTGGAACTTTTTCAAAAGGAGTGTCTAGATTGAGCGTTTAGTGGCCTCGCCAAGGCCAGACACCAAGCCAAGTACTTGCCATGAGACTCGCCTGCAATACCTGTAGATTTGGGGGAATTCCTCTTCACAAGGTCCCCAAGATATCCTGAGGTTCCTGCACCTGCAAGGAAGTGACAGTCTTTACTCAGATGGGAAGGCTGCTGGGAACTCTGTAAGCAAGGTATCAGACCAACATTTCCAAGGGGCTTTATGGCTTTATGCATCATAAAGTCGATCCTAGTTCCTTAAAACTGTCTACTCATATCTGAGTCTATGCATGTCGCTCTCAAATATGACGTTCCAGGGGTGCCTGGGTGGCTCAGCTGGTTAAGCGACCAACTTCGGCTTAGGTCATGATCTCACGGTTCGTGAGTTCGAGCCCCTGCGACGGGCTCTGTGCGGCCAGCTCAGAGCCTGGAGCCTGCTTCAGATTCTGTGTCTCCCTCTCTCTGCCCCTCCCCCGCTGGTTCTCTGTCTCTGTCTCTCAAAAACAAATAAAAATAATTTAAAACACTAAAAAAAAAAAAAAAAAAAAGATAAGATTCCAAAAGGACTTTTATATGCTACAGAGGACTCCAAAGACACTGGAGGTCTAGCTGTTGTCAGGCTAAGGTTGTTTTTCCCTCCAGCAAAGCATGAACATTAAGGCAGGAGGGAGTTCCCGGAAAATTTCATACTCCCCCGCCTCAAGTATTTGTCAGTGGACTGCAGGTTACAAGGAAATTGAATTTTTTCTGCCATTTCCTTCTTGCCTTTATTCCCCACATCTCTATGGAGGGGACCGTGATGTTAGGGCTCCAGGAAGCTGAATCTATGGGTCTCTGGAGGTTAGGCTATTGATAAAATTGCAGACATTTATAAACTGATGGAGACTCATATCCTGCATGACTGTGATCTCTATCAGTAAACCATTTGTGTTTCTCCTTTTTTAGCTTTGGAGCAGCCAGGAATGCCCTGGGGAATGTCACATGTATCCCACCAAAGCCGGGAAGGCATTTGTGGATTATCAACTTGCCTTACACTCCTTTGTCATTACTAAGTCTTGTTTAGTTTGAAAGCAGCTTTTTTTTTTTAACATACATTTATTTAAAAAAAAATTTTAATGTGTATTTTTTAGAGAAAGAGAGCATGAGGAAGGGGGACAGAGGATCTGAAGTGGGCTCGGTGCTGACAGCAGAGAGCCTGACGTGGGGCTCGAACTCACTAGATCATGACCTGAGCCTAAGTAGGATGCTTAACTAACTGAGACACCCAGGCACCCCGAAATGTGTATGTATTTTTGAGAGAGAGAGAGAGAGAGAGAGAGAGCAAGCACAAGGGCAGGGCAGAGAGAGAGGGGGACAGAGGATCCAAAGTGGGCTCCGTGCTGATAGCAGAGAGCCCGACGCGGGGCTTCAACTCGCAAACTGCGAGATCATGATTTGAGCCAAAATCAAGAGTCGGATGCTTAACAGACTGAGCACCCAGACCGCCTGAATGCAGCTTTTTAGTTCTAGAAATTCTTAACCTATTTCAGTTTTATGATTTTAAAGGTGTCAAATACATGTATTTGTCCTAAAGGTCCTTTTTATTTTTTTTAAGTTGATTTATTCAAAAGAGAGAGAGAAGGAGCACAGGGGAAGGACAGAGAGAGAGAGAGAGAGAGAGAGAGAATCCCAAGCAGGCTCCGTGCTGTCAGCGCAGAGCCCAACTCAGGGCTTGAATTCATGAACCGTGAGATCCTGACCTGAGCCTAAACCAAGAGTCAGACACTTAACCGACTGAGCCACACAGGTGCCCCCTAAAAGTCCTTTTTATAAATCTCCTTAAAGATGAAACTAGTTTTTTTTGTAAGAGAATCAGAACAATTAACTATTAATGACAAAATGTCAGGAATGGACATTGTTAATCTGATATGAGAGTTCATTCTGATGCAATTGACAAGGAAATCCATTTATTTCTGTAACACAAAACACTTCGATAATCACAATATCACATGACAATCTTATTACCAAAACATATTAAGACCTTATGAATTGCATATTATCTCTAGAATAGTTATAGCATTTACCCAAACATAACCTACAACTTACTATTATATGACTTATTATTTGTTTGACAGTGCTCCCGGAGTAACTTAACATACCAAATAAAAACATCTACTTGGTCAAAAAGACTTCATTTACAATTTAAATCTTGAGAAGTTTGTTAAAAACTTAGAAAGCTACGGGGCATCTGGGTGGCTCAGTCGGTTAAGCATCTGACTTCAGCTCAGGTCATGATCTCGCTGTTCCAGCCCCCATTGGACTCTGTGCTGACAGCTCAGGTCCTGGAGCCTGTTTGGATTCTGTGTCTCCCTCTCTCTCTCTCTCTGCCCCTCCCCCACTCACACTCGGTCTCTCTCTCTCTCTCTCTCTCAAAAATAAATAAACATTAAAAATTAAAAAAAAAAAACAACGTAGAAAGCTATAAAGCACTTCCTAAGGTGGATTAGAGGATCAGAGGTCATTACAAAACTTAATTATTTATTGAACCAAGGTAACAATAAAAGATTCCAAAAGCAAATATGTAGGATTATACAGTTACTAGGAAAACTTAGCTCTGGGGTGCCTGGGTGACTTGGTTAAGCTTCTGACTCTTGATTTCAGCTCAGGTCATGATCTCATGGTTTGTGAGTTTGAACCCCAAGAGGGGTTCTGCACTGACATTGTGGAGCCTGCTTGGGATTCTCTCCTGTCTTTCTGCCTCTGCTTCTCTCTGTCTCTCTCAAAATAAGTAAATAAACGTTAAAAACAAAACAAAACAAAAAAACCCACTGAGCTCCTTTTATATTGAGAGGTTTTAACTTTAAGTAATCAAAGACCTGATAAAGAAAGAGCATAGAAATTAGTTTTCCAGGAAGACAAAAGAGAAAAATCCTTTTTTTTTTTAATTTGGAGTTGCTTCCTTAATTTCCATCTAATTACAATTAGCAGCACTTTTAACGCTTGCAAACTTTAGTCTCCAGTGAAAACTAAGCAGTAACCCATTATGAATGGTTTGTTACACCAGAATTCTTTAGATGGCAAATTTATGAATACATTTAAGCACAAAGGTTTACTGGGGCAACTGGCTGGCTCAGTCCATTGGGCGTCCAACTCTTGATTTCCACTCAGGTCATGATCTCACGGTTCAAGAGATCAAGCCCTGAGTCTGATTCTGTGCTGACAGTGCAGAGCCTGCTTGGGATTCTCTCTCTCCCTCTCTCTTTCTCTGCCCCTTCCCCCACCTTCTATCTATCAAAATAAATAAATAAACTTAAAAAAATGTTTACCATCAGACCCAAGTATCCTTAGCTTCTCTGCAATAAGAAGAAACCAAAAACACACACCTATGTTCAGAAATCAATGCTTCAGTGCCCCAGCCTATTTGGAAAAGACCTAGATGTCCAATGGATTGAATCCCATTTATCATGCAAAGCTTTGAAGTTTCAAGTTACCAAAGACTTTGAAAGCTCTCTTAACAATTACCCATGAAAACTTTGACACGGAATTAACCATCATTTTAATTCAACTTTTTGCTAACAAATTGCAACAGAGACCACTAGCTTATTCGACCTTCAGTAAACCTAGGTAGAATACATTCTCGTATTGAATGCTGATAACTCTAAATACATGCCTATTTTAATTAAACCAACAAACTTAAATTAGCTTAAGTACTGAATATGTTCCACCTGTGTCCACTTAAAAGTCAATTTGCTCCCCACTGTCAGTGTTTTACCTGGGACACTAGTGGGGAAATCTGAAGGGGGCAGAGCAAGTTCTGGTTGGGTGCTCCTCACTCCTCGACAACAAGGGCGGGACAGGGAGCCGATGGTACCTGAGGAGGCACCACAGAGGACTCTGTGGGAACCACTTATGCAGGCTGCACCCACAGGGGTGCAGAAACAGGAGGAGGCAGAAGAGGCAGGGTGCCACCAAAGGGCAGAGAAAGAGGGTTCCTGATTCTAAACTTTGCCAGCTCAGACAGAGGAGCAGACACCATGATTTTCCCACCAAAGTGGAAATATGCAGTCCACATGGGGCAGGAGAATGGGGAACTTCCCCAAAACAAAGGGAGTTTCAGCAGCTACTTGGGAATATTACGTAAAGTCCCTGTCGAAGGGAGACTTACCAGAGACAGTTGACTCTGATTGTAACCATGAGCCCAGGAAATATATGAGGGAGAAGCCCCCACATCTATTAGGAGGAGGAACAGTGGGAGAGAGGGGCAGTATCGTCTTCATTAAGGATGGCCTGTGTTTCCTCCAGCAACCTGGATTTATTTGGAGGAGACCTATTTAGACTATTATCATCCAATAGAGCAGGAGGTTTGTTGGCCTGATTAGTGGCCAAACCATTCTGCAAGAGGCCCTTAGGTCCAGGTCCTGATTTACAGCCATGAAGGCCTGGTACGTCCATCCATTTGCCCAGTTTTCTGCAGGAGAGGTCTAACTGGTTGACCCCTACTGAAGCCAGGCAGTGTTAGAGGAGGTCAGTCCTTTCTTCAATCTTTGCAATCTGAATTGTTTCCAGTGGGTTAAAAGGCGTGTCAAGGGAGAGTCCTTGGGACTGAAGATGCCCCCATGATCCTAGAAAAGAAGACAGGGCCCATTATCAAGAAAATCCTCCCCGGAGTCCCAGGTGGTGTCCCACACACAGGATATGTCAGAGGTTCCTGGCGTCAAAGCAACTCAAGGTAGCACTGAAACAAAATCGCTATGATCACTGCCTGCCATAAAGGCTCTGCCCTCTCCTGCTCCCCCATCACATTCTAGACTACAATGGGTATTGGCATGTGGACCAAGTTTGCCTCGCTGGGAAGACAGAGCAGCACCTTGGCTGCAGGTTAGAAGGAAATTAGAGCCTGCTTGGGATTCTCTCTCCCCTCTCTCTCTGCCTTTTCCCCAGTTGTGTGCACACACACTCTCTCTCTCTCTCTCTTTTAAGATAAATAAGAACAAAAAAAGAAAAGAGAGTCTGTTATGGGATGCCTGGGTGGCTCAGTCGGTTAAGCGTCCATCTTCATCTGGGCGTCCGACTTGATCTTGGGATTCGTGAGTTCAAGCCCCACATCGGGCTCTGTGCTGACCACTCCGAGCCTGGAGCCTGCTCTGGATTCTGGGTCTCCCTCTCTCTCTGCCCCTCCCCCGCTCACACTCTGTCTCTCTCCCTGTCAAAAATAAACATTTTTTAAAAAATTTTTAAAAGAGGGTTTAAAAAAAAACAAGTGAGTAATAGTGGAAGTGACCACCCATGATGTTTACAGAGCCAGACAGGGGCAGGAGTCACTCAGGACACCTCAGGTCAGGGCTTTCTACTATAGAAGAGCTTCTCTGAATAAAACACATATGCATAACCAAACAACAACATCAAAACAGTGGACACGGGAAATACAATGAACATTAATTACACGCTTTAGAAATTCCACTTTTCTAGCGAGCGAAGATATACAAATTAAAGCAACCTTTGATGTCGTCTTCGACTCATTAAATCATCAGGGTTTTTTTTGTTTTGTTTTGTTTTGTTTTGCTTTTCTTTATAAAAGCAACTTTGGTAAAATCCAACCCCAAAGTTGTGGTAAAACTGGAATATGCGTTCATGCTCTGCTGGTAAATGTTAACAACCCTGGTCAGAAAGCAATGTAGCAATTCTTAGCAAAAGCCCCCCTTCAACCCCCAACCCCCACCCCTACCTCCCCCCCAACCCGCCGCAAAAAAAAAAAAAAAAAAAATGTTTACAACTTGTGGCCCAGTCATTTCACCCCCATAAAGAAAAACCAAGGTAATAGTTCAACTGGAAAGAAGAAAAAAGGAAACTATAAACACAGCAATGTTTCCTAAAATGTTATTTATACATTTTGGAAATACCCTAAGAATCACAACATCAGGGGTTAAGGGTTAAGAAGATTATGGTACACCAGCTTACTAGAATACTACACATCCATTAAAAATGATCATAATAATGGTGCTCTGGAAGCCTGCGTCCCCTCCCTGGCATTCCCCTCATGGGCTTCCTAAGGGACAGCTCCCCACATCTCCTCCGCATAGAAGCCTCGCAGACCTGCGGTGGGAGTGGGGCGGGGGCTCTCATCACATGAAAACTCATGTCATTTACTTGATGACAATAACAACAGCTGCCTTTGAGTGCTGACTTGGGGCCAGGATTTTTCAGGCGTTGCTTCCTCCAATCCTCTGGAAAATCCCACGAGGAAGATGGCATACCCATTCATTGTGCAGGTGGGAAACCGAGGCACGGCACAGTGAATCCACCAGGCTCCGGTTCCTCCAAGCCAGGGGCACTCAGGGCCCTTGGTACCATGGCCTGGTCTTAGCGTCCTATCTTCCCCTCCAGCTTCCCCCCCGCCTCTTTCATGCCTTTGCCCATCCTGGTCCTTCCCTAGGGACACACCTCAGCCTCCCGTGTACCTTCAGAGCCTGCTCCGGGGCCACCTCCTCGTTGTCACTTTCCTGGCACTGTCCCTCCCCCCCCCCCCCCCCCAGCCATCTTCCCAGTCAGAAAGGCGGTTTCTGTCGTTTTTTTGTACGTCAATTCTAGAACTGGTCTTACTGCGTCATGACTGTAATGACTGGTTCGTGGATCCATCCGCCCCAGGAAACCGTGGGCTCCTGGAGAACCGGGATGCCTCGGGAGCCCGAGACGGTGCCCGGCACAGGGCTGGGAGCCCACAGCTGGCCAGCAGGGAGAAGGGCACGTTCTGGGGCCAGGGGACGAGCTGGAGCCCGGGGAAGTCCGGCCTCTACTGTCGAAATCGCAGCGGCCCAGGAGACTGGCGGCCTAGGGGACTATAAAGGGCAGGCACTGGACGGGGCCGAGTGGGCACCTTGTGCAGGTTCCAGGCGGTTCACGAACCCCCTCGCAAGTGTGAAAGTGCTTTGAAGAACAGGAGGGGAAGTCCCTGGGCCCCATGCAAGGTGCGGCAGGCAGGCGCTGCTGTGGGATCGCGGGGGCCACAGGCTGCCACACATGCCCAGAGTGAGCTGTGGAAGCCAACCCCAGGCCTGCGGGGGGCGGGAAGGTGAGCAGTGCCTGCCCGCACCACCTCGTCTCGGACGAGGGGGACACAAGGTGGGCACAGCAGGAAGCCTTCGGAAGGGAACAGGCAGCCTGTGTCGCCGAAGAGATACAAGTAAGACACAAGGCTCAGGAAAGTCAGGGACTTCCCCGACAGCTGGGAACCCCAGCCCCAAATGGCCCCAAAATACCCTCGGCAGATAAAGGGATTCTTTCTGCCACGGGCAGCAGCCGGCAGTAGGAGGCTGCAAACCGGAAGAGGAAAGCCCGGACCCTTCCGCTCTGATTAGCCCAGGTGCTTTTCTGAGTACCTTTCTCTGGAGCCTTAATGCAAGTGGGACTCTCTGTCAGGGAGCTTATCCGGCAGGCCCTGCGAGTCCGGCCGCCTCCAAATCAAAGCCTCGGAGGTCTCCCTGCCTCGAGGCCCAGGACACGAGGTGGATCCTGGTCACTCAGCTCGGGCTTCTCAGAAGGTGGTGAGGAGTGGCCACAGAGGGCTGGGGGCAGGAAGTTCACTCCTTCAAGTTGGGAAGGCACAAACACTAGGGGTTCCCAGCTGCCTGGATGAGCTCCAGGAGTACACCCCCCAAGCAGGTTACCCAGGCCCTTGGCTACATATTTAATCCTGGCAACGAGATTTCAAGTCAGTATTGCTGTCCCCACTTCACAGATGAACAAACCGAGGCTCAGAGTAGTTAAGTAACTTGCCTGAGGTCACACAGCTTGAGAGTGGTAGAGCTGGGATTTGGCTCCAACCGTGTCTGACTTTCAGGCCTCAGCCGCCTTCTTTTTTCCTCCTAGGCCCCTGTCACCCTTGCTTTTCCCAGGAGGAAGATCACGGCTATAGGAGTCCTGGGGCTAGCCACGTCACAAGACATTTTCTTTTCTCTGAGTGTGTTAGTTATCTGTTGCTGTGTATCTCAAAACTTGGCAGCTTAAATTGACAATAAACATTACATCACCCTGTTTCTGTGGGTCAGCAATCCAGGGGGTACTGCACAGGGTAATCCTGGCTCGGGGGGTCTCTTAGGAGGTTGCAGTCAAGATGTCCCCTGGGGGGCTGCAGGCATCTGAAGGCCTGGCTGAGACTAGAGGACCTGCTTCCAAAATCAGCCACTCACATGGCTATGGGCAGGAGGCATCAGTCTCGAGGCAGCTTGAGCACCCTTACAACATGGCAGCTGGCTTCCTCCAGAGCAAGTGATCCCCAAAGAACAAGACGGAAGCCACAATGGCTTTGATGGTCTGGCCTCAGACGAGATCGGGCGCGTTCAGGGTGGTATGGCCGTGGACGACGATCTGGCCTCAGAAGCCATGTTTCGTCATTTCCACACTGTGTTACTGGTGACCCAGGCTGGCTCTCCCCATTGTGGGTGGGGACTGCACAGGCGTGTGAATACCAGGAGGTGGACGGGGCCCACCGGCGGCATATGGCCTCCTCTGCCAGATGTGGGTTTTAAAACCGCCGAGCAGGGACGCAGGGGTGGCTCCGTCGGTTAATCAGCTCAGGTCATGATCTCACTCTTCGTGAGTTCGAGCCCCACGTCGGGGTTCTGTGCTGACAGCTCAGAGCCTGGAGCCTGCTTCAAGTTCTGTGTCTCCCTCTCTCTCTCTGCCCCTCCCTTGCTTGTGCTCTGCCTCTCTCTCTCAAAAATAAATAAATACACTTTTTTTTAATAAAAAATAAATAAAGCTGCCAGGCAGCCTTCTGAGGGCTGCAATGAACCCTGAATAAAAGAGTGGACGCAGAAAGCTCTGACATGTAAAGAGCTTCGCTGCCTTCTGCCCCACCCCCACTGGGTATCCAGGCCCCTGCTGCGGCCCCAGACCTCTCCGTTTGGGACCAGAGACGAAATGCTCACAGTCCGGGGTTCCCCTTCCCCAGGCATGAGTTTCCCATGGCATTCACCATTCCAGCTAGGAGTGACTCAGACGGGGTTCTGGGTGCCCGCAGGCAAGAGCCTTGGGGTCAGAGGTCCTCCCTGGCCTCTCAGGTGATGCTACATGGGCGACCACCCCCTGTGCCTCAGCACAGGCCAGCCTGCTAGTCACACAGCTACTGTGGGGCACTTCCTCGGGCCTCCGTGCCCAGCTACGGGCTCCGTCTAGGCTCCCGCCTAATAGGTGGCAGGTGTAGGGGTGGGAAGACTGAAAGGAGGGTAAGGAGCCCAGGTTCGAGCCCAGGTCTGCATCTAGCTGTACAACTACCCATCTCCAGGCCTCAGTGCCTTCATCTGTAAAATGGGGGACTGGGGGCACAGTGTCTCAGTCGGTTAAGCATCAACATTGGCTCAGGTCATGATCTCACAGCTTGTGGGTTCGAGCCCCACGTGAGGCTCTGTGCTGACAGCTCAGAGCCTGGAGCCTGCTTCCGATTCTGTATGTGTGTGTCTCTCTCTGCTCCTCCCCTGCTCATGCTCTGTCTCTCTCTCTCTCTCTCTCTCAAAACTAAATAAACATTAAAAAAAAATTTTTTTAGGGGCACCTGGGTGGCTCAGTTGGTTAAGCATCCAACTCTTCATTTCAGCTCAGGTCATGATCTCATGTTTCATGGGTTCAAGCCCCACATCAGGCTCTGTGCTGACGGCACAGAGCCTGC
This sequence comes from Lynx canadensis, assembly GCF_007474595.2. NCBI lineage: Eukaryota > Metazoa > Chordata > Mammalia > Carnivora > Felidae > Lynx > Lynx canadensis. The sequence goes on along the minus strand of NC_044310.1, from coordinate 8,672,190 downwards.
TTGGGATTCTGTCTACCTCTCACTTTGTCCCTCCCTTGCTCACTCTCTATCTCTCTCTCTCTCAAAAACAAATAAATAAACATTAAAAAAAAAAAAAGAAAAAGAAAAAAAATTTTTAATGGGGGGCTGGTATCTGACAGTCTGCTTTAAGTCCTCTTGGTCTGAGGCTCCAGGGAGAATGAAGGAGAGGAGGCCTGGGTCTCATCCGGGCCTGCGGGGCTCCTGCAAGATACTTCCAGCCCTGCTCTTCTAGGCTGGTGGAGACGCTAAGACCAGGCACTGGTCCAGCCCTGTCTCTGCCACTTACTAGCTGTGTGGATTTCAGCAAGTTACTCACCCTCTCTGAGTCTCGATTTCTTCATGCATAATGTGAACAGCGTATCCACTGCAAAGGGTTGCAGCGAGGACTAAAAAGGTTCCTGTGACTAGAACCGTGAGGAGGCCCTGACCAGGCCCCAAGAGACGATTGTAACCCTCTTGAGTTCCTGGGACCAGGAGCCTGGCAGGGGCTTCCACTCTTCTTCCCGGTTTCCAATATTTCCTTCCACCTTCCAGAGCGGCAGAGGAGGAAGGTAAGACCAGAGAGGGAAAGAGACTTGGCCAAGGCCGAGAAGGTGGCAGGGATGACCCCAGGGGCCTCAGCTCCCCATCACGGAGTCCCCGTCTCCCCCAGACCTTCATGCTCAGCAGGGCCGTTGTGAATGGGGGTGAGTCATTTCAACTCTCAGGAAACCAAGCCTAGTCCGATATTAATCATGGAATTAGAGACTTCGGGTGCAAGAAAGAAACAAGCAGCAGCTCAGTCAGAGGCACAGGGGAGGAGGGGGTGTACCCTTGAGCACGTCCCCAATCTTGTGTGCCTGGACAAGAGTTCCCCAGGTGGCTCCTCGGGAAAGAGGGCGCCACTCCTTACAGGGACCTTCCTACCTGGATGAGCCACACTTCTCTCCAGGGAGCACTGCCCCCACCCTACAGATGGAAAAATCAAGGCCAGGGTCTGCTGGCTTCCGAGGAGGAAAAGTAACCCCCGGGGGCAGGGATTTTGCCCACCATGTTCCATGCATGGCACAAAATGGGTGTATGGTAAAAAAAAAAAAAAAAATGCAGAATAAATGAATCAAAGGTACTTACAAGGTACCTGGACAGTAGCCCTGCAAAGTGATGATTTTTGTTTTAAGGGACGATTTTTTAAAATCCATGAGAAATCGGATGTTCAGAGAAATCATCCGCTCAAGCCACCCAGTTACTAAGTTTCTAGAGTCATGATTCAAACCCAAATCTGTGACTCTAGAGTAAGCCTCGCTCCTCTCTAGGGTGGTGGCTGTCCTTGCTGGAACTGGCCCCCCAAAATCATGTTGTCCTGAAGCCCCAGGGGTGCTCCTCACTCCCTGGTCGTCGGTCCTACGGTCTGCTCTCAGGCTCCCAGAGCTGTCTGTTGTCAAGGAACTTGCTCTATGAGGATCGGCTTCTGTCGACCCCCCTCCTTCCCCTTCTGCCTCTGGCAGTCCAGCTGGGGGAGGCTCCCAAGGACCAAGTCTGGAGGATTGGAGGGAGTCAAGCGCACCCCGTCCTCAAATCGTGACTTACGACCAGAACATTCAAGAAGCCAGCTTCACTTTCTGAAGGCTGAGAACTTAGAGACAGAAGAGTGATTGATCAAGGCTCCTCCCACGGGCCTGCCCATCAGCCTGAAATTCCATCATTACTCACTCCTTTGGGCGGAGGTATTGAAGGCCCCAGTAAAACATAAATCATTTCTGGGGGAAACCACTTACTAAGTCATTCGCAGGTGTCATAGACCCACATGGCTGCTTTCTCAGAAGAGCCTTGGTGAGAATAGGGCCAGAGGAGCTGATGGCCAAGTATAAAGCGGCTGCTCACTCACCAGTCAAGAGGGTGTCGAGGAAGCACTTAGATTCAGAACTCAGCTTCTTACCTAGACCAAAAAGACCCCCATGTGGGGCTCCCGCCCCTCACCACCGTCACCTCATCCCCCATCACATTCCCTACTGGTCTCCTTTCTGCTCCTGGGGCCACCAAGCTTGTCCCTGCCACAGGGCCTTTGCACTTGCCAGTTCTGCTGCCTGAAACCCTATTCCCCAACTTTTCAAAATGCTGGCCCTCCAAAGAAACTTGTGGGGTGATGAATATGTTCATTACCTTGGTTGTGGTTGTATGGATGCATACATATGCCAAAACACCAAATTGTGTACCTTAAAGTTTATATGTCAATTACACCTCAACAAAGCTATAAAAATAAATTTTTTTTAATTTTTATTTTTTATTTTAGAGATAGAGAGTATGGGGGGAGGGAGAAGACGGGAGAGAAAACGGGGGGGGGGGGAGGGAATCCCAAGCAGGCTCGATGCTTAGCACAGAGCCCAATGCGGGGCTCAATCCCACGACCCTGGGATCATGACATGAACCGAAATCAAGAGTGAGATGTTCAATAGACTGAGTCACCCCGGTGCCCCCCAAACTAAATTTTGTAAAGTAAACTCTATGGCCAACGAGGAGCTCAAACTCAAGACTTCAAGATCAAGAGTTCCATGCTCCACGGACTGAGACAGCCGGGCATCCCTAAAAAGATAAATTGTTTAAATGCTGCCCTTCTCATCCTTCAGGTTTTTGGCTTAGATGAAACCACCTCAAAGAGGCCTTCCCCCAAGTTGCTGGTGCCAGTCTCTGTCACGTCACCCTGTTTGTTCCTTTCAAGGAACGCCTTACACCACCATCTAAAACTGTCTCCGCCAGGAGCCTGACTGTCCCCCCCAGGACGGGAGCTCATGGGAGCAGGGACCGTCTGCCTTGCCCACTGATGTGACCAGGGCTTGGCTTAATGCATATCTTTTGGATGACTGAACGACAAGGCCAGGGGTCCCGGGAGACATCAGCCCTGCCTCCCGGGGACCCCTCCAGGGGTACAGCGTGCAGGCTGAGAAAAGCAGGCACTGCTCTGAAAGTAAAACCCAGGACAGAGTCGTGGCACCATTGTCCTGCTGTCTTCACAGCAGGGGGATGGGGGGCGGGGGTAGGGGAGAGGGTACAGGAACAGGCCACAGTCCTAGCCAGAAGGGACCCTGTTCCTGGCAAGAGCTGCCTATCAGCACGTGAAGTTCATTCAGAAAATCCTCCTGGCATTTTCCAGCTCCAGTCCCTCCACACCACCGAGGGAGGGGCGGCCCCACACCCAGGGCCTTCTCTCCCTCCAAATAGGAGCCGAAGCCTCACGATCTGGGGAAACTGAGGCACAGCTCCGACTCAGGCCTCGGCTAGGTCTGGAGACTCACAGGGTCCCTGCTGGAGACTGGGACTCTCTTCTGGCTGACAAAAACCCAACAGTCATCACCCACAGCCCCCAGCTACTGATTTGCATAAGAAGGCAGCCCAGAGTGTGAGTGCTGAGAGGGATCTGGAAGGCGATGAGTCGCTACCGTGGGATAACCCCTCCCCCACCCATTTACACCGTCCCTAAGGAAAAGTCGGGCAGCAAGTTAGTGCAGGGACAGTCCCCAGACCTCAGTCTTCTGCCCTCTTCTCCCACCCCACCCCCCCTGCTTTATCATGCTTATTTGCTGCTTGGTACCATCCACCTTCTCCAGGGGAGCAAAGGTTTGACACCAGAGTTTCAGACCCTGACAAGGAAAGTACCAAGGAGTGACTGCAGAGGTTGATGAAACATTAGGGGACGGGAAGCGGGCGGCCTGTTGAAATGCCGCACACATAGGGGCGTCTGGGTGGCTCAGTGGGTTAAGGGTCCGACTTCAGCTCAGGTCATGATCTCACGTTTTTCGGGTTCGAGCCCCATGTCAGTTCTCAGGTTTGAGCCCCATGTCGGGCTCTGTACTGACGGCTCAGAGCCCGGAGCCCGCTTGGCATTCTGTGTCTCCCTCTCTCTCTCTGCCCCTCCCTTGCTCACACTCTGTCTGTCTCTCTCTCTCTCAAAAATAAATAAACATTAAAAAAAAATTGGGGGGTGGGGGTGCCAGGGTGGCTCAATCTGTTGAGCGTTCAACTTCAGCTCGGGTCATGATCTCGAGGTTTGTGAGTTCGAGCCCCACCTTGGGCTCTGTGCTGACAGCTGAGAGCCTGGAGTCTGCTTCAGATTCTGTGCCTCCTCTCTCTCTGCCCCACCCCTGCTTGTGCTCTGTCTCTCTGTGTCTTTCAAAAATGAATGAACATTAAAAAAATTTATTTTTAATTTTTTTTTAATTCCCGTTGGTAGGCATGGTAATCATGCACAGTTGAGACAAGGGAATATAGTTCTCAGAATAATGAGATCTTGGAATCTAAACTTCCTACTGTATTAAGTAGGGGATTCACACGTTTTTAAAAAGCAAGTAATTCCTACTTCGTAATTTGAATTCTTGCTTCCTGAATTCCAGAGATAATTAAATTAGAGATGATGCCTAATCCTACCAGAACTGTAGGCTTTCTAAACTCAATCCTGTTGATGGGTGGTCAGTTGGGCCCTTCATGGGTGGTTGTTCCTAACTCTGTGCCACAAATTTTATGTTCAGATTGTATATAGTACAACTTGCATTGTTTCTTTCGGAAGAGTATTTCAACTCTCTGTGGCATGGGTTTGTATACAATTCTCAGAAGGTTAAGTAAAATAGACTCAAACATATTTGGCCTAAGGATTTTTGGTGTTGGGTTGGTAACACCATGTATCTACTGTGGCTTCCAATGGAACATTCTCATACAGTGTGTAGCATTCCAACATCCTCTCTCAATAATACACAGGTCTTGGGCCGCTTGGGTGGCTCAGTGGGTTAAGCGTCCAACTTCAGCTCAGGTCATGGTCTTGCAGTTCGTGGGTTCAAGCCCCAAGTCGGGCTCTTGTACCGATAGCTCGGAGCCTGCTTCGGATTTTGTGTCTCCCTCTCGGTCTGCCCCTCCCTCACTCGTGCTCTGTCTCTCTCTCTCAAAAATAAACATTAAAAAAAAAGTCTTCATTGAAAGAACATAATTCTGGTCTTTCACATGTTATCGTATTTTGTCCACAATCATCTAGTGCGTAGGTAATTCTGTATATGGCTCGACAAAGGTGTGCAGCATTTTTTTAATGTTTATTTTTGAGCAAGAGAGGGACAGTGCACACATAGGGGAGGGGCAGAGAGAGAGGGAGACACAGAATCTGAAGCACGCTTGAGGCTGTCGGCACAGAGCCCGACGTGGGGCTCGAACCCACAAACTGTGAGATCATGACCTGAGATGAAGTCAGACACTTAACCGACTGAACCACCCAGGTGCCCCAAGGTGTGCAGTTTGTAAGCTAGAATAAAAATTTGGTTCTAAAATTGTGCTACCGTGTCTTCAAGCTGCTTTCTGAGCTCTGGTAGAATGAAGTGCATATGTAATTAGCTCTGAAAAGATGTTACTGTATAAAATACAGCCTGATATGTGCTCAGGCAACCCTGGTGTGGTTGGGACATGATTTGAAAAACTGAGTTCAGGTGTGAGCTGTTTTGGGGATGTAGGGAATGTTATATTGTATTCAGGAGCTAACATATCATTTTTGTCTTCTGAGTTCATTAGGATGTTGATCATAGTTATGGTTATGGTACATAAGAGGGGCCACCAAATTTTGCCAATAATGTGGTACGGGGTGGGGTATGTTCGTAGCCTAGAATCGTGTCCTCCATTATCTCTCTGATGAATCAGCCCTTGGAGACATTGACAATACGATATGAAAAGCCACCAATCCATCTCTTTGAGACTTTCAGTAGTCGTTGTAAGGCTCCTAGCAGTGCCTGTAGTTCAGTCAAGAAGCAATCATTAAAATAAGGATGCCTCGCGGGGGTGAGCACATCTTGGCACTTACACCAGTTGGCGTTTACCTGTTGTGGCCAGGCATCGACATCGGACGTGTCTTCTGAAAAATCTGAGAGATCTTCCCAGGCCGCTTCAACCAGCAGGGCAATTTCTGGATCACCCCCCCCCCCCACGTTGTACGTGCCAAATCTAGATCGTTGTCAGAAGATTCTGGGAGGTCTGGTATGGCCGGGTCTGCTGTTTGGTGCGTCTTTCTCCGCTAATGTGAAAAACCTTGCTTCTTTTAATGCTGCGTTAATTAGGCAGATGGTGGGACGCCTGGGTGGCTCCGTCAGTTAAGCGTCCGACTCTCAATTTCGGCTCAGGTCGTGATCTCCCAGTTTGGGAGATTAAGCCCCATGTCGGGATCCGAGCTGAGTGTGGAGACTCCTTGAGATCCTCTCAAGCTTGGGCACCTGGGTGGCTCAGTCGGTTGAGCATCTGACCTCAGTTCAGGGTCATGATCTCGCAGCTCGTGGGTTTGAGCCCCGCATCGGGCTCGCCGCTGTCAGCCCGTCAGCGCAGAGCCTTCTTCAGATCCTCTGTCCCCCTCTCTCTGCCCCTCCCCAGCTGGTGCTCTCTCAAAATAAATAAATCATACACATTAAAAAAAGAATATGATTCTCTGTCTCCTTCTGTTCCCTCTCCCGCTCCCTCTCTCTAAAAAACAAATAAATAACAATTGAAAACAAAATAAGTAATCTTTACAAAATTAAGCAGATGGTAGGATTGGCTAATTTTCCGCGCGATGCTTGGGGTCTCGTTACCACCGTGGCAATTTCCGTTGTGGCAATGGGTGAAGTATCTGGTTAATGCAACAAGAGAAAACGTCAGGAGAGCTCGCGGCAGCCGCCCCCTTCCACACAGTCACAGTCACGCTGAGCTGGTACCTGCGCTTGGAATCCGGCGGCAACCTCTGCAGGGTCCACTGCCCCACAGGGAGCCTGTGGACCACGGACCACCCCCCCCAACACACACACACACACACACACACACACACAGTGAGTGAGCTTTAGATCTTTGTGAAAATGTGTAAGCCGGATCCGAGCATTCTGCACACTGAGGAAATGAGCTTCCTGAGGGAGTTGGTGGAGAGCCTTGGGGAGGGGGAGGGGGGACTACCCCCTGCTACTTATCAAACTCAATCAGAAGACAATACCAAGGAAGAAAAATCGCAAAGTAAGAAGGCAGAGGAAACAGAAAGACACACGAACCATCAGGCGAAGAAAGTGTTCTAGAAATTGACAACAAAGGTGTCATTGAACCAGATACTGATGTCCCTCAAGAAACGGGAGATGACGATGTAGAGATGACTGAGGAAATGATGGATCGGGTAAATGATTAAAAACAAAAATGACTGCCATTGATGCTCTAAGCGATGGTGAACTACAGAAAGCCATTGACTTGTTCAGATGCCACCGAATTGAATCCTCCCTTGGCCCTTCTGTATGCCAAGAGAGCCGGTGTCTTCGTCAAATTACAGAAGCCAAAAGCTGCCATCCGAGACTGTGACGGGGCTATTGAAACAAATCCTGATTCGGCTCAGCCTTATGAGTGGCGAGGGGGGAAGCGCCCAGACTTCCGGGCCATTGGGAAGAAGCAGCAGACGACCTTGCCCTTGCTTGCAAACTGGATTATGACGAAAATGCTAGCTCAATACTGAAAGAAGTTCGATCGAGGGCCTAGAAAATTGCCGAACGTTGGAGAAAATACGAGCAAAGACATGAGGAACTAGGAGTCAAAGAGAGAATAGAAGGGGTTAAGAAGGCTCAGGAAGAACATGAGACAGCCCGTGGGAAGGAAGAAGCCATAGGGCAATCAGGAGCTCAGGATGGCTCTTACCCCTGTGGCTTTCCCCGGGGGAATCCCTGGTAATTTTCCCAGAGGAGTGGCAGCGGACAAGCTTGGAATGGCAGGAATGCCTGGGCTTAGTGAAATTCTCAGTGACCCAGTCGTTCTTGCAGCCACGCAGGATCCAGAAGTTATGGTGGCCTTCCAGGACATGGCCCAGAACCCAGCAAACGTGTCAAATATCACGGCAACCCAAAGGTTATGAATCTCATCAGTAAGCTGTCAGCCAAGTTTGGAGATCAAGCACAACGCCTTCTTGGCAAATAAAGCCCTCCCTGAAGGAAAAGCAACTTCAAGCATCTAATGGATGTCGCATTACTACAAACCAGTGTAGCTCTGACCTTCTCAGGAGGAAAGCTGGGGTGCCGTCAAGATAATCCCTACGCCTCTACCCCCACACGCAACTGAAACATTAATGGTACAGTGGTTTGTCATTAGGGTGTTCAATCAAAGAATGTTCTGTTAGGAATTACACCCTTTAAACTCTTTTGAAACCAGGGCACCTAGCTGGCTTAGCTGGTGGAGCATACGACCCTTGACCTGGGGGTTGTAAACTTGAGCCTCATGTAGGGTGTAGAGATTACTTAAAAATAAAATCTTCAGGGGCGCCTGGGTGGCTCAGTCAGTTAAGCGTCTGACTCTTGATTTTGGCTCAGGTCGTGATCCCAGGATCGTGAGATTGAGCCCCGGGGGCTCAGTCAAGAAAATATTGGCAATTATAAAGGAAACTGGGGAAATCAAGAGAATATTGGCAATTATAAGGAATATTTCACTGAGCGGTGTCGATGGCAGGAAACGAGATCGGCGATGCATTTTCGTATCCTAATTGATAATGTGATTGAGCGTGCATGTATTTGACTTGTCCTATAACGTTTAAGTGCAAAGTAAGTAGGGGCACAAGAATGTATAGCAAGTCTCTAATCTGTAATATGAGACCCCACCAGTACATAATTTTCCTCCAGTTATTCCTTTTTTTAAAGATTTCATTTTTTTACGTTATTTATTTATTTTGAGAAAGACAGAGACAGCGAGAGTGGGGGAGGAGCAGAGGGAGAGGAAGAGAGAGAGAAACCCAAGCAGGCTCCGGGCTGTCAGCACAGAGTCCGACACGGGGCTCGAACTCACGGAACTGTGAGGTCATGATCCGAGCCAAAACCGAGTCAGGTGGAAGCTTGACTGAGCCACCCAGGTGCCCCTCAAAATTTGTTTTAAGTAGGCAGAGCTTCACGCAGGGCTTGAACCCACGACCCTGATATCAAGACCTGAGCTGAGAGCAAGAAAGAGCCAACGCTTCATCGACTGAACCACCCAGGCACTCTGATGTTTCTAAATTTTCTAACACACGATGAGTCGGCGACATGGAGTCCTGCCGACCACGCCAGACTGTCACGAGCATGCTCGGAAGGCGCCCACACGGGTCGCGTCTCTCCAGGATGTCAGCTTTATTCAGTCATAAAGTTAACATGGTTCTAAAGCAGGTTCAGGATTCCAAACTCAATGACATCTCACCACGTGATTAACTTGGCCTCTTACGTGGCACACGGAGCAGAACATGAGACAAGTCACGCCATGGTCAAGGTAACAGAGGCCGTAGGAAGTCAACGAGCCAAACGTGAAGTCAGTCCGAGGCACGCAGCTGAGATAAAGGCCCCGGTCCGTCCCGTCCGGGTCGGCTCTCGACACCTGCTGCCTATCACGTCGGAGCAGGGAAGGACCTCAGTTCTGTTCGGAGAGCCATCCGGCAGAGCCTTGGGCGGGAGCTTCCTTTTTTTTTTTTTTTTTTTTTTTTAATTTTTTTTTTTTTCAACGTTTATGTATTTTGGGGACAGAGAGAGACAGAGCATGAACGGGGGAGGGGCAGAGAGAGAGGGAGACACAGAATCGAAAACAGGCTCCAGGCTCTGAGCCATCAGCCCAGAGCCCGACGCGGGGCTCGAACTCCCGGACCGCGAGATCGTGACCTGGCTGAAGTCGGACGCTTAACCGACTGCGCCACCCAGGCGCCCCGGGAGCTGCCTTTTTGAAGTGGTCAGACACAGAGGGGTCACATCCGAAGAGTCTGACAGTTTGCCGGTAAAAAAAAATCCTCCCCTTTTGAAAGGGACGCAATCGTTCTTGGGCTCTTGCAGACGCCCTCGGCTTCTGGCTGTTACCAGTTCTGGGGTGGCAGCTGATGCCGGTGCGATGCCCTTCCCTGCTTGTGTCATTGCTCGACAGAGGCCCCTGCTTGACATGAATGACTCCATCTTGCCCACGTAAGCAGACTGCGGTGGGGTGGGTGCGGTGGTCAGAGAGGGCTTCCCTGAGGTGGTGACATAGAGGCTGAGAACAGAAGGAAGAGCCGTCTGGGGGAAAAGGACAGGAACCGGCCGGGGGGGCGCTGCTGGGAAGACCTCGGTGAGGGCAGTTGGGGGGAACTTCCCGTGGCCCCACGGGGCCCGAGCGTTGCCGAGGGCGAGAAGAGCGAGCTCCAGATAAGGCCAGAGTGGGCAGGACGCTGGGTTGCTTACTCAGCACCCAGAAAAAAGGAGGCTTGGCCCTCGAGCAGCCCAATCAGACCGAGAAATGTAGATGGATAATAAATAGCCACAGATGAGTCATCTCAAGCCCTGATTTTTGAGCCTGCCTTGCAGCTCTCCCCAGGCTGCATCCTTCCCAGGAGGGGCCCCTGATTTCAAAATGACCAGGTCAGGCAGAGCTCACCCCCAGGGCCCCTGTGTGGGAGCTCAGCGTTGCAAGAGCCCAGGCGCCAAGGCGAGCTTTTCCTTGCGTTGGCATCCCCATCGCCTTCCCCGGGGCTCAGCGAAATGAACAGCACGCGGAACACCTGGGCCGCAAACTTTTTCAAAAAAGAAGAAAAAGAAATGCCTTGTATGAATAGAATGGAATTGGAGGCACACCCAGTGTTGTAAAAAAAAAAAAAAAAAAAAAAAAAAAAAGCAGCAAGCAAGAATTTGGGGAAAGTAAGTCAGACAAAGCTGGGTTCAAATCGTGCCTCTGTCTCTGCCACAGCTGAGCCACCCGGAGCAAGCTGGTTAACCTCCCAGGCCCGCTTCACCCACTTCACAGGGTTGTGCAGAGATTAAAGGAGCTGATAAGTCTTCACGGAGTGCTGGATACACAGGAAGCTCGCGAATATTCATTGCCTAACTACTACAAAGACAGGGATCTATTCTAAACATGCAAATACACTGCCATCTAGTACAAATGAGGCCACCATGCTCCCTGCAGGCCCCCGAGGTCCCCAAGGGTTCAGCGCACGCACACAGGAGCACTTGCGCATAGAGTCTCAGAACCCCCGTTGGAAGGCAAGTTCAATGAGCCAGGGAATTTTGCCTAATTTCTTCAATGCTTTTCCCCCCGGGGCTTGGCACTATAAATATTTGATTTAATGAATACAGCCATCCTGAGTCAGTGATAATAAATGTCAAACAATTAGTTTGGCTTGCCACCCTTCCGTGGCATTCCAGGAGCCCAAAGGGATTTAAATGGTTTACTGCTCTCCGCACCGCATGCAGCCTGAGCCCCGTATTTGAACGGGTCCCCTTGCCCTCCAGTCCCGCAGAGTGATGCGTGGCGCTGGCCCAGCTGAATGCTGAGCATACAGTTGTCTGGGTCACAGTTTAGGAGACCCCCAATCTCATAAGACTCATCCTTTGCCCCAAGATGACATTATTTTTATTAGCCGGCAATGGAAGCAGATCTCCACTGGGGACTGGAGGGGGAGGGGGGGTGGTAGCAGACCCTACCATCCTAGAGGGTAAATGAACTTGCTCTCTGACCCACAGGGAGACAGTCACTAGGTCCCTCGGCTGTGCGCTGTGCAAACGGACTGTCCAGGACAAAAGCCGCCATGAGATCTGTAGAAACAGCAGGGAGAATTGCCTCCCACCGACGACACTGCCTCCCATTTACTGACCAGTTTCTTTGTGCATGCCAGTGATCCCAACAATAGCCCCTATGTTAAGGGCACCTGGGTGGCTCAGTCAGTTGAGTGTCGGCTCTTGATTTTAGCTCAGGTCATGATCTCACTGTTTACGGGATCGAGCCCTGCATCGATCTCTGTGCTGATAGCTCAGGGCCTGCTTGGGATTCTCCCTCTCCCTCTCTCTCTGCCCCTCCCCTGCATTCTCTCTCTCTCTCTGAAAATAAATAAACAACAACAACAACAAAAAACACTTAAAAAAATAGCCTCTACGTTAGCTTGCTATCACTGCTGTAACAGAATACCACAGACTGGGGGGCTCACACAGCAGAAGCCTAGTTCCAGCCGTAGGGGCTAGAAGCCCAAGGTCGCTGTGTCAGCATGTTTGGTTTTCCTGAGGTCTCTCTCCTTGGCCTGCAGACAGTCACCTTCTCAGTGTCCTCACTTGACCTTGCTCCTGGTTGTGTATCCCCCGTTGTCCTTTCCTTTTAAGGCCCACTATAGGACCGGGGCTCTTATGACCTCACTTAACCGTACGTCCCCAGAGGCCCTATCTTCAAATATGGTCACATTGGGGCATAGGGCCTCACGAGCTCGTTTATTCTTCCCTGTGTCCCACAAGGTAGGCATTACAATAGCCAGTTTATGGATATGAAACTGAGTTGAGGGGTGAATTATCCAATATCCCATCAGAAAGAAGAAAAAGTACAATTTTCTGCTATTCCAGTGATGCACCACATCTCTCTGTGGCCCCTCTCCCCAAATCCAAATAATCTGAAAAGGAAGAGGGGAGTCATAGGATTTGGGGTCTGAAGCGTCTGGAAGCAGGAAGAGGCTGCTTTCTCCCACGGACTGTTCTAGAACTTTTCATACTTCACAACTCTGAGTTAATGAGGGCATGGAGGGCCTTGCCCAGAGTTCCTCCGTTAGCAGAGGCAGAATTGAACTTGAAGACGGTCTGGAGGAAGCGGGTGGAGGCCCGGCTTGGAGAACCCCAAGCGTGGTGGCTGGGGGAGGGGCAAGAATCTGGGGCAAGCAGGTGTCAGCATCCCCAGGAAAGCTCTGTGATCAGCTGGTAACCCCAAGTCCCTGAAGGGGCTCTAGCTATCACGTCACGATTCTCTGTGCCCAAACACTTCTTGAACTGCTCACAGAAACTCCCAGTAGAGGAGGCTGAATGACACATTCGTGCCTTTGGGATCCGGCCTCCACCCCAGCCCCCGCGGCGACCTCGCGTCTCACCCTCACACGTCCTTCCCCTCCACCTTCCATTTTGCAAAGGGCTGGGCAGCTGGCGGGGGAGGGGACTGACAAGCAGGGCACGTCCCCCCCTCCCCCCCACCCAGTGGACACTTGGGAGAGGCAAGAGCTAGCTCGGAGGTGAGGGGACAGAGCTGCAGCCACTGGCACAGCCAAAACCACAAGAGAGAGAGATTGAAAAAAAAAAACAACAAAAAAAAAACCCTTCCCAGTCAGAATGAAAAGTGAGACCGAGAGAAATTGAGTGAGAAGCTCTCGGCAAAAGAAAAACCAAACGTTGGCTTCCATGAAAGCAGCGGAGGCCAGTGGGGTGTTAAATGACTAGGTGCTGGGGCCACAGTGACAACGACAAGGCCTCTTGTAGCACGTGTGTGTGTGCGTGCGTGTGTGCGTGCTGATCGTGTGAGGGGATGTGTGAGCGTGCAGGAGGGCGTGTGCCCTTGAGGCCGCGTGTGTGTGTGCAGCGGGGGTGGGGGGGGTGGGGGGGATCAGTCTCCCGGGGCTGTCCTGACAAAGGACTACGCGCCCCGTGGCTGACAAAGCCCAAATGTGTTTCCTCCGTGTGTGTGTGTGTGTGTGTGTGTGTGTGTGTGCGTGTGCATCTGAGTCCAAATTTCCCCTTGTTATAAGGACACCAGTCGTGCTGGGTTGTAAAGAACTGAATCACCTTTTTAAAGACTTGGTCTCCTAATTTGGTTACCTTCGGAGGTGCGCGGGGTTAGGGTTTCAACGTACGAGTTGGTGGTGGCGGGGCACGCTCGGCCCGTGATGCGGCGGCTTTGCTTGCCCACAAAGTCAGTTGCTGCAGCTGAGAGTCCAGCTGTGGACCGGGGCGCCCGCGCGAGCAACCATCAAGGGGGCCAGCCCCGCACAGGGCCGCGCCTCGTTCCCCGGCAAGCCCTGAAGCAAGGTGTCTGCGGGGTCGGTTCCTTCCGGAGGCTCTGAGGGAGCATCTGTCCCAGGCACCTTGCCCAGCTCCTGGCGGCGGCCAGCAATCCCGGAGCCCTCGGCTTCCAGACAGGTCAGGTCCTCTCTCCAGTGTCCATGTGCTCCTTTCCTCTTACGAGGACACCCGCTGCTGGAGTTAGACCCTCCCTCATCCTGGATGATCTCATCCTGAGAGCCTTACTTTGATGGCGTCTGCAAAGACGCCAACCCCAAATAAGGTCACATTCTGAGGTTCTGGGAAGATCCATGCTTGGGGCCACCACTGAAGCCACTTTTTGGGGGCCCAGGGGCGATACTGGCTCTTCCCGATGCTGGTGGCCACCACGTCCTCCATGGGCATCGACGAGCTGGGGCCGACGGGGCTGAGCAGCCCCTGGGAACACCGGCCCCCGCCCAGCAAGGCAAGAAGATCCAATGAGCCCACCCGGCCCTGGTCAAGAGACGTGGGAAGATGAAGGCCAGGGATGGCTTCCAGAGGTGGGGGGTTGGGGGCAAGGAGTGCGGGGCCAGGCAGGGAGGTTGAGGAAAGGTCTGGACAACAGTTCTTGAAGGGAAGACAGGAGAGAGGTTTGTTCCTAAAGGAGATGGATGGAGGCTTGCGTAACCTCATGCCCACGTCCCGCTCTCTTCCCAGGCTGTGTCGGCCAGCCCCACGCCCCTAGTTCTAACCCAACGATTCCTGGAAAGGCCTGAGTGGTTTCCAGGCCTCTGGTCAGCCCGGCCATGCTGTTCTCACCCACCCACCCAGCTCTCCTGGGCATGCAGGCCCATGGGGGCCCACCCTGGGAGGGACATGGGGCCAGGCAGGGTCCTTTACCAATCATTTACCAGAGAAACTACCTAGAACTTTCCCCTTCCCTCCCTCATTCCTTACTATGTTTCAAGTCTGGTGGGGTAGACCTCCTGTCTTTACAGGACCTCCACCTTCAAATACTTACACAGACGCCTGCTTTCAATCAGTCCCTTGTATTTATCAAGCACAAAGTGTTAGCTGTTGCACTAAGCATTTATTATCTCATTTAGTCCTCGAAACACCCTCATAAGGTAGCCAGCATTAAAATCCCCATTCCGCAGATGAGGAAACTGAGGTTCAGAGGCCCACGGCTCCAGGCTCAGTGCTCTGCCCACTTGGCTGGGACTGACCCTGCCAACCCGGAAGGGTGTTTCTCATGCTGTTCCTCCCACTCCCAGCAGACTTGGGCAAGGGGGGCTGGGGACGTTGTCCGAATTTGTTGGGATTAGAAAGGAGAGGTCTCCCTCTGGGCTGGGGTTTTGATTCCCCAGCCCTGAGGGCAGGAAAGATCCCCCCCCACCACCACCATACCTGAGATCTGGAAAATTCTCCAAGCCTCCCTCACCTTCTTTCCCAGCTGAGATCCCATGGGTTCCCAGTCCAGGGTAGCCAAGAATGGTCCCTTCTGCACCCGGGCCCCTTGCTCCCCTGCCATAAGGCAGAGAGGACTCTGGGGACTTTCAGAGGCTGTTTTGGTGGCTTCTGGAAATGGAGAGAGAAACCCTGCCACCTCCAGTCAGACAAAGAGGACCTGAAAAGGAGTACCCTGTGGTCAGGGCTCAGCCTGGTGCCACGAAAGGGGGACGTCCCTGAAGGCCACCCAGTCAGCGAGGTCCAACCTCAGGCCACCCCCCTCTGGCCACAGCCTGGTCCCATGGAGCCCTGGCTTCCCCTCATGACTTCCTGCACAGCCTGGCCGACCCCCCTCACATGGCTGGGGAAGGCCCTGGTCACCTGCGGCCTGTGGCTGACTTCGCCTGTCCTACTCCCTGCGGGCAGAGCCCCGATGACGGACTGCTCTGTCACCCATTTGCTCTGGGCAACAGCCCCCAGAGCAGCAAGGCTTTAACCCTGTAGACTCCACACTTAATGGCTCCCCCCCCCGCCCCTGGAGAAGGTGCACACAAGGAAGCTGAACTCAGAGGGCAGGGCACTGTGCCCCGTCCAGATGGCACTGGTCTTGACGAGACGGGGTGGGGGACGTGAGGAGCTGGGGACACCTGACCTGTCTTACCAGTTAGGGCCCTGTTCTCAGGTCGGCCCACGTGCAGCCTTCTGTACCTGCCCACTGGTGCTGTCACCCTTTCCACAGGATGAGTAGGTGACGCACCCAAGGACATGGGTCAGGAAGCCGCCAGACCGCGGCAAGAGTCTGAACCCCGATCTCTGACTCGGGGTGCCCAGTAGAAACTTTTTATTGCACCAAAATGCTGCAAATCCTCAGGTCATCAGAACGCTACATTCAAACAGCACGTGGGGAAATAGTTCTGGAAAATCCAACGTCTTGTTGTTTTCCAGGCCACGTGCGGGCCACTTCCGTGAGGACAGAGCAGCAGCAGAGCGGCCACTCCACCCCTCCAGGGACAGCCACCCTCCCAGATGGCAGCTGGGGGAGCTTCTGTTCTTTGGGACGTTGGAAGGGTCCCTTGAGAGGCCAGCTAGAGTTCGCTTTTCCACACACTCCCCATCTGCATTCTGGGGACGGAGGCAGACAGGTGTAGGAAGTCTCCAGGATGGAGATGCCACAGTGTCCCCAGCCGCTCCCCACGTCCCCTCCCAGGAGGCCAGACCCCCCGTGATCTGCCCGAGACACAGGACAACATAACATACTAAAAACTAGTCAGTTACAGTTCACCTGCCAGGGCCAACCCCCGGGTCACCCTTTGGGTCCCAGGGCTGTGTGGGTCTGTCTCCCAAGTCCCAGGGGCTCATTGATTCACTCACCCACCATTTACCTACTGAACACCAACCACATGCCATATGCTGTTTTAGGACAGAGCTGAGGACGAGTCTGGGCCCAGCTCCCGCCCCCCAACATCTCACTGTTCGGTGGAAGAGGCTACGGCAGGAGAGCCGAGGCGGGTCTCGGACTCGGGGGGGCCTTGGCCGGTTCTGTGGGATTGGGGGAGGCCTCCGACGAGCAGAGACGGGAGCTGAGGCTTGCGTAGTTCGGCGGTAGGAAGAGAATTCTGGGCAGAAGGAGCTGCGTGGATCCAGACCCGGAGGCCGGGGGCAGCGGCAGGTTTGAGACCCAGAAGAAAAGCTGGAGCAGGGCTGGAGCGGAAGGGAGGAGAGGTGGTGGGCACCACGGCCACTTCGCACTTTACAGCGTTGGCTGCTTTCGGTCCCTGCTCCTGCACGGGGGCCCCGTGGGGGCAGGACGCTGCTGTCACTGCTGTCAGGTTCACTGCAGGGCCCCGGACACGGTGATGGCACACGGCAGGAGCTCGGTGCACACACGGTGAACGAGTGAGTGAATGACCTGTGCAGGGTCCACGAGTCTATGCTGTGATACAGGCAACAGAGGTCAGTCCCTCTGTTCTTTTTTTTTTTTTTTTTTAAGTTTATTTAAGTAACCTCTACACTCAAGGTGGGGCTCGAACTCACAACCCCAAGATCAAGCATCGCATGCTCCATCGACTGAGCCAGCCAGGAGCCCCTGTTCTTACTTTTTTTTAAATGTTTATTTTTGAGAGAGAGAGAGAGACAGCATGAGCGGGGGAGGGGTGGAGAGAGAGAGAGGGAGACACAGAATCCGAAGCGGGCTCCAGGCTCCGAGCTGTCAGCACAGAGCCCGACGTGGGGCTTGAACCCACGGACTGGACTGCGAGATCATGACTTGAGCTGAAGTAGGACACTTAACTGACTGAGTCACCCAGGTGCTCCTTTACTTCTTTTTTTTAAATAGTTTTTTTTAGGGGCACCTGGGTGGCTCAGTCAGTTGAGCGACCGACTTCAGCTCAGGTCATGATCTCATGATCTGTGAGTTCGAGCCCCGCATCGGGCTCTGTGCTGACAGCTCAGAGCCAGGAGCCTGCTTCCGATTCTGTGTCTCCCTCTCTCTCTGCCCCTCCCCTGCTCGTGCTCTGTCTCCGTCTTTCAAAAAAAATGAAATAAAACGTAAAAAAGGAAAAAAAAAAAGAATGCTGTTAATTTGCAGGAGTGGGGAGACACATGTAAGACATACCAGTGTCTGTGGCAACCACGGGGCTCCTTCGGTTCCATGAAATTAGAGCATCCTTCTCGTCACCTTCATGATGTGGGTAGAAAACCAGGCGAGAGGAAAACGCCAAATGCGGAACACAGGTTAGCCACCACTCTTGAGAAAGTAGGGGGAAAAATTCCAATGAAGAAGAAAAGAACTACCTCAGCTCTCATGAAGCTGTTACACTCTAGCAGGGGAGAGGGGCACACAGCAAGGAATCTCAGGATCAGGAATTCAGTAACACACGACGCCCGAGATGGACGGGTGCAGGGAGGCGAGGCGTGTGACCGGTGGGGTCCATCTGACGGGCTCGCCAGCTGAGATGTGGAAGACTGGGTAGGAGCTAGAGGGGTGAAGGTACGGGACAAGGAGAGATCCGGGCAACCCCAGGGAGGGGGAGGGAAGGACCCTGAAGGACTGGCAGCGGCTCGTGGGTAGCTGGGAGGGCAGGACGGCGGCGGGTGGGGGCTGCAGGCTGAGTGAAGCAGGCCATGGAGACACGGAGCTCTGTCCAGGGGTCTCTGCCTGTCACCTTCACTCTTGGGGCCCCTTAGGGTTGAAGACAGGCCTCGTCCCCAAACTGGAGCAGTCACACCGACAGTTTGGGAGAGGCGGCGAGGGCAGGATAGGATCCTGGGGCCAAGCCCTCCTCGACCTCCCTGAAATGTTGACAGGCTGACCAGCAGCAAAGATCAGGTTAAGGCTGCTGTCTTCCCAGCCCAGGCGACTGTTCCCAACGGCCCCAAGGAAGCCACTGAGACAGCTGGGGGTGCGCAGAACCCAGGAGTCAGCACATAGACAGCCCGGAGGCCTTAGGCTGAAGACTTTGAAGGTGCTAACTCTTTCACATTTTAACGTCTCCGAAATTAGCATTATCTCACAGCCCGGGTGAGTGTCAGAGGTTAGCACCATTTTTCCCGGTACACAAAATAAGGGTGAGTCTGACCGTCTACGGTGTCACGCTGCCAGGAGACCATGGGTGTCGTGTCTCGCACACAGAAGCAACGAAAGCCAACAGGTGAAAGCCACGTCTCCAAAAGAACTGTCCTTCCAGAGAAACCACTTACCCTGAGGACTTAATTGGACCCAGCGCTGCAGTCTGGACTTTTATGGGACACATTTCTGTCTTGTTTATACTTGCTATTCGGGGTCAGCTGAACTTAGGAGTTGATCTCAGCTGTAAATTTTTCGTTTTCGTTGGGCCGAAGGTACCCAGATTCTCTTCTCCCTCTGACCAAAGAATTTCTAACAAAACCACGGACTCCCACAGGCTCTTTGACTTAAAATTACGTTAAACACCAGAAAAAGCAAACAACCGGATCTAAAAATGAGCAGAGGACCTGAACGCACACTTCTCCCAAGAAGATGCACGGGTGGCTGATAAGCACAAACAAAAACGCTCCACGTTTGCAACCATCAGGGAAAAACACAAAACAGAACCACAGTGAGGTACCACTTCACGCCCGTTAGGATGGCTGTTACAAAACATGCAGAAAGTAGGGCGGGCGCCTGGGTGGCTCAGTCGGCGAGCGTCCAACTCTTGATTTCCACTCAGTTCACGATCTCACGGTTGGTGAGTTCGGGCCCCGCATCGGACTCCGCGTTGACAGCACGGAGCCTGCTTGAGATTCGCACTCTCTCTTCCTCTCTCTCTGCCCCTCTCCTGCTCACCCTGGCTCTCTCAAAAATAAACATTTTTTTTTTTTTTTTTTTAAGAAAGGGCAGAAAAGGAGGGTTGGCGAGGATGTGGAGAAACTGGAACCCACAGAGGCCGGCCACTGAGAGCTGGGGATTCATCAGTTACTGCGGCAGAACCTCCCTCACCCTGATTAACACGTGTGTTGTGAGCCACACGGGGGGGGGGGGGGGGGGGGACCAGGCTTTCCCGGCGTCACAGCCATGACGGCTTCCTGTGGAAGCCACAGGAGACCACAACCCTAGTTCCAGCCCTCAAAGTGGAGAAACCTCAGAAAAACCACGTGCCTCCTTGGGGCTTCAGTTCCCCTTTTATTTCATGTTCATCTTACAAAACCAGGAATTTTATATCGTTCAACCTATGGGGGGAAGACAGACACTGGCTGTTAAGCCACGAGGGGGGGACATCTGTACTCACTGCCAGCCCTGCCTGGCTCTCGGCTTCCCCATCTGTGCCTGCGGCAGCTCTGGGTCCCCTGTGGCTTCTCGGGCTGGGCTGGGGAGAGCAGTCGAGGAGCCACTGGCCCAGGGACTTTAAGAGAAGCCCTCTGTCAACGGACCCCAGCTTCAGAGACCAGGAAGGGGAGAACTCACTCATGGTCCACAGCTTCAGCCTCATCCACAGGAGACAGTCTGGGGCCCGGAGCGCCTCCCTCCCACCCGGGAGGCCATCTACCCAGAGTTGGAAGCTGCACCGAGAACCAAACTCAGGGCACTGGATCCCCTCGGCCCAGTACAGGTTGTCAGACGTGTCTTTCCCCAGGCAAGGGAACAGGCTGCCGCCAGAGCACCTCCTGGGCACTGAGGGCATCAGCAGGGCGGACCCAGCACATGTGGGAAATCTGGTGCTGCAGACGGCACTGAGCTTTATTTACAAACATGTCACCCCATCCTCTTTCACCCGCGCCCCCCAACCCTGGGGTCCCCACCTCTGTCTCCAGGAAGGAGAAGGGCCTGAGCCCATCCACCTGCTCAACCCAAGAGAGTGGGGATTACGTTCACCTCCAGCTGAAGCCAGGCAGGGCTCCCCTCTGGTGGGTGCCCTGCCAGAGAGGGGTTAGGGGGGATGGCAGGGGCTCTGTCCTCCTCCGGGTGGCCAGTCCTCAGGGCTTCGGCTGGAGTCGTGACCGGAATGGGGTGGAGGGTGGGACTCGTGTTGGCTGGGCCTGGATGGTGAACAGGGAGGGGTCAGAGGGGACCACTGTGGAAGTTGCCCCCAATTCCCACGTCATCCTTCCTGGGGAGGGTGGGGTAGTTGGCAAGGAGAAGAGCCTGGAAGGGTGCTGTGGGCTGGGCTCCTGCAGAGAAAAGCTTCCAGGCTCTGCACTCCCTGCCCCAATCCACCCCACCCCTCTAGGGACTCTGCAGACCCCAGGCCTACTCCTAGGCATCTGTCCCTCCTGGGGTACCCTGGACCATACCAGGCGGGCAGCTGATAGCTTCCGGTGCTGGGCCTCGGAGGAGACACAGGACCAAAGGTCCAGGCTCTTGGGAGCTGAGCTTTTCTCGGGCTTCGGAGGGAGAATGTCCCAGCCCATCAGGCAGTGCTGTGGAGAGCAAGGGATTAAGGCACCTGGTCTGTGGCAGGGCTCTCCTCTGATGGGGCGCACCCCAGGGAGGGGCTGTGCCTCTCCCCTGGGACTGCCTGTATCCTGGGTTACCCCAGGCGTCCCTTTCCTTACCCCGCTGACCCAGGCCCTGGGCCCTTGGCCTGAGACGGGAGGAGGGAAGGCCGTGGATACTGACAGAGCACTTCCTGTATGCTGGGCTCTGCCCCACGCCTGATGGGGACTGATTCCCTGAACTACCCACCCCCCGCCCCCGGTCTGAGGACTCATGCGTTCATTTTACAGGCGAGCAGGCTAACTTTCTTCGGCATCCTTTCTCCTCTCCCCAGTCTCAGCTCCCCCAGCCTCAACCGGCCGAGGAGGGATCTCCACTGACCCCCACCCTTACCCAGAGGACACAAAGAATGTTTCTAGGAGAGGCTCGATGGAAACATTAAGGACCTGGGTTCAAATCCCAGCTCTTCCACCTGCGGACCGGAGGCCAGTGCCCTCCCTCTGCCTTGTCTCATCTGGACAGCGGGACGCTTATCCTGGAAGCCACATCGTTGGTGGGGAACAGGCAACAAGCATAATACAGGTGATGGAAATGGCCCAGCCTGAACTCCAGGGATCTGGGCACCCACCCTCCTTGTGCCCAGCCTCTCTGTGGGCCCTGGGACAGTCTGTGGCCCTCTCTGGGCCTCAAGATCCACCAGGGAACCTGGGCCCCGCGCTCAGCTCCACCCAGGCCCCACTCGGCTGCTCACCCGGGGCAGGGCCAGCGTGTCAGAAGCATCGAAGCTCTTCCGTCGGTGGACGCGGTGCCGGTGCGGAGGGTCCAGGACAGACAGCGGGATGCTCACCCTGGGGGCAGGGGCAGTGGACAGAGAAGGCGTTGCTTTGGGCGCCTCCGGGCCGCTCTGGGACCCCAGCCCCGGACCCGGCCTTCCCTCCCTCAAGACCGGCGGGCCTCAGGCTGGGCTCCTCTCCTCGGTCGCTGCCGCCTCCATGGCTGCCCCCGGGTGTCCTACCTGCTCTGGCCACTCACCTGACCTGCGCGGGCTCCACCAGGGTCTCGGGGCCCCGCTGGTCCCGAGGTGTCCTGCACAGGCGGCAGGGGGAGCCAGGATCTGAAGGCACCAGAAACAGGCGCCGGTTGACACGGTAACAGTACACGCCTGCGGGGCCGTGAGAAGCGGCAGCTCCCTTCAGCCGGGGGCCCGGATCCCTGGACCCCCTTCCTACCCCAACCACACGGGCCCGCCGCCACCCCCCCGCCGGCAGCTGCACGTGCACGCAGGTGTACACGTACGGAACACTAACACGCACCTGAGCTCACGTGACAAAACACGGAGGACACCCACTCGCACGCGCACACACCCATCAATGTGACACGTGCAAACCCAAAGCACGGCTCTGTATGGTCACATTCACGGACACACGTGCGCGTGCCTAAACTGGCAAGCACACACGGTATGCACGCACACACGTGTTCACATGAATGGCCCTTCCTTACGCGTGAGGCACGCACGTGAATGCACCATGTGCTGCAGACACAAACCCAAAGCAAAGACTCAGGACTCTGTGACTGAGCCAGCACCTCTCCCCCACCCCACCTCCGGAGCGCCGACTGGAGGAAGTGGGGGGCACAAAGGAAAGGAGGCAGCTGGCGAGAGGTAAGGTGACAAACGGCTGGCCCTGATCTCTGCAAGTCCAGGCCTCAGTGCACCCTCACCACCCCCCCAGGGCCTGCCCCACCCTGTCCAGACCCAAGGCTTCCCTCCCCGAGTCCCCACCACCCCAGCTGCCTCCCTAGGCCCCCGAGACCTCGGCCAGGCTGCCGAGAATTTACACTCACATTCGTGGTCGTGGTCCACCCTGCTGCTCTCCCGGAGGCTGAGGGACCGGGATCTGTGAAGTGACAGGGGTGAGCAGGCCAGGCGACGGGGTCCCTGAGCCGCCCTGCCCACCCCCTCGGCCAGCCCTGCTCACTCGGGGTCACTGTGAATACACTCCTCCTTGTTGGCTTCCCGGAAATCCTGCAGCTTCGAGAAGAAGGCCTCGGGCTTGCTGGTGATGGGTGAGGTGTTGTCCAGAGACCCTGGAGTGGGCAAAGCACCGGGGAGCTGCTGTGTGGCCACTGGCCGAGCCTTAAGGGGTGCTCGGCACAGCACTCCAGTCTACCTGCTTTGCCCCCCACTCTGCCTCATGCAGACCTGGAGGGGGCCCTCTGCTCACCGTGACTGCTGGCTTTGTCTGTGCAAGCATCCAGGCAAAAAATATTTACAGAGCCCCTCCTAGGGGCCAGACACTGGTTGTTGTTTTTTTTTTTAAGTTTCATTTATTTGTTTTCAAAGAGAGAGTGAGTGTGCAGGAGGAGCAGAGAGAGAGAGGGAGAGGGAGAGAATCCCAAGCAAGCCCCACATGGTCAGTGCAGAGCCCGACACGGGGCTTGAACTCACGAACCCTGAGATCATGACCTGAGCCAAAACCAAGAGTTGGATACTTAAAAGACTAAGCCACCCAGGCGCCCCATGCCCTCATGAGCCTCACAGATATGGTGGCAAAAGGGGCACCTGGGTGGCTCAGTCCGTTAAGCGTCCGACTTCAGCTCAGGTCATGATGCCACAGTTCGTGAGTTTGAGCCCCGCGTCAGGCTTTGTGCTGACAGCTCAGAGCCTGAAGCCTACTTCAGTTTCTGTGTTTCCTTCTCTCTCTCTCTGCCTGTCCCCTGCTTGTGCTCTGTCTCTCTCTCTCTCTCTCAAAAATAAACATTAAAAAAAATTAAAAAAAAAAACCATGGTGGCAAGAAACTAGTCACCAAAGAAACCTGTGACACGAAACCGAATAGTGACGCCCGCCAGGAAGTAGAGCAGAGTCAGGCACGCATGCAACACAGAGCTCACGGATGACAGGGCGGTGTCGGCAGGGGACCGAAGCCCAACCAAGAAAAAGCGAGGGAGGGAAACTGGAGACGGCGAGTCTAGAGAGCCCTTTCGAGGAGTTCTGTTATAAAGAAAAGCAGAGATGGGAATGCAAGCTGGTGCAGCCACTCTGGAAAACAGCATGGAGGTTCCTCAAAAAACTAAAAAGAGAACTACCCTACGACCCAGCAATGGCACTACTAGGCATTTATCCAAGGGACACAGGTGTCCTGTTTCGAAGGGACACATGCATCCCAATGTTTACAGCAGCACTATCAACAATAGCCAAAGTATGGAAAGAGCCTAAATGTCCATCGACGGATGAATGGATAAAGAAGATGTGGTATGTGTGTGTGTGTGTGTGTATACACATACACAATGGAGTATTACTCGGCAATCAAAAAGAATGAAATCTTGCATTTGCAACTAACTATGTGGATGGAACTGGAGGCTATTATGCTAAGTGAAATTAGTCAGTCAGACAAAGACAAAAATCATATGACTTCACTCAGATGAGGACTTGCAAGACAAAACAGATGAACATAAGGGAAGGGAAACAAAAATAATATTAAAACAGGGAGGGGGACAGACTCTTAAATATGGAGAACAAACAGAAGGTTAAGGGGAAGGGTTGTGGGAGGGGGGGATGGGCTAAATGGGTTAAGGGGCACTAAGGAATCTACTCCTGAAATCATTGTTGCACCATATCCTAACTAATTTGGGTGTAAATTTTAAAAAATAAAAAATAAAATTAAGAAAAAAACCAAAAACCAAAAAACAAAAGAAAGAAAGAAAGAAAGAGAAAGAAAGAAAGAAAGAAAGAAAAAGAAAAAGAAATTGAAATTAAGAAAAGCACAGAAAACGGGCAGTGACCAGAAAGAAAGAAAGAAAGAAAGAAAGAAAGAAAGAAAGAAAGAAAGAAAGAAAAAGAAAAAGAAAAAGAAATTGAAATTAAGAAAAGCACAGAAAACGGGCAGTGACCAGAAGCAAACATAAGATAAAGAGAGAAACGTTTCGGGGCACCTGGGTGGCTCAGAAGTTGGGCGTCCAACTTCAGCTCAGGTCATGATCTCATAGTCTGTGAGTTCGAGCCCCGCGTTGGGCTCTGTGCTGACAGCTCAGAACCTGGAGCCTGTTTCAGATTCTGTGTCTCCCTCTCTCTGCCCCTTCCCCGCTCATGCTCTGTCTCTCTCTCTCAAAAATGAATAAACATTAAAAAAAAAAAATTAAAAAAAAAAAGAGAAACGTTTCAGCGGGATAGAAAATAGCACATTGCAGCTTTACCCCTGAGCAGAGGGAAGACTTCGCTAAGTGGCTCAGCCCTCATGGCTCGGCCTTGTCATCCGTCAACGGGGACAACAGCAGCACCCAGCTGATAGGGTCACCGTGAAAAGCAAAGGAGAGAACAGGAGTAAAGCCGAGAGAAGAACAACGCACATAATGAGCACCAGGTAAAACCACCACTCATCACTCCTCTGGGCTGTTCATATGCTGCTGGGACCGAGTGAGGAGGAGAGAATCACAGGAAGCAAATCCTCTGGGAGCCTGGAGGGGATGGGGCAGAGCGTACAAATGCGGGGACAGTCCTTAGATGGGAGCACTCGCTCACCCTTGGAAAAGAGAGCGAACACAGGAACAGGGCAGGCGGGAGGCGGATGCCTCCATTTTCCACAAATGGCAAGCAAGGCAGTGAGCTGACAGGCTGGGAAATCCTTGGGATGGGGCCTGAGTCTCCACCACCCCTGGTCCCAGCAACCCCACGGAGCACCTGCCTTCAGGAAGTAACTCAACCTCTCTGTGCCTCAGTTTCCTCCTTTGCAAAACGAGGATCCAAACAGCACCCACCTCTTAGGGCCATTCACTCTCTCATTCAACAAGTGCTGTCTAAGGGCCTGCCATGTGTCCCACACCTAAGCTCAGGCTTGGGAAAAACAGCAAGAAGACAGCTATGGCCCTGCTCAAATTCGTTCTAGCATTCTGGTGGAGAACTCAGACAAGACACAAGGAAACAAGGGGTGCCTGGCTGGCTCCATTGGAAGAAAGTGATCTCGGGGTTGGGAGTTCAAGCCCCACACTGGGTGTAGAGATTACTTAAAAACTTCAAGAAAAAAAAAGAACAAGGAAACAAGACGATTCCTGAGAACAAATGATACGAAGAACATACAAATGATTAATGCCACAGGCAATGACGCAGGGGGCAGTGGCCCTACGACAGTATGCTCGCAAGAAAGGCCTAGACTTTAAGCTGGGCCCTCAGTGACGAAAAGGAACCACAGGGTGTGAACCTGGGGAAGCGCACGCCAGGCAGTAGGAATAGCAAGCGCAAAGGCCCTGAGGTGACCATGAGTATGGCAGGTTCAAGGACCACCAAGGAGACCAGAGAAGCTGGAGCAAAGAGCCAGAAAGTGGATAGTCAGAGGTCATGTCAACAGAGCTAAGTGAGGCTAGGTCATACCCCCTAAGTCTAAATGACGACTTTGGATTTTCTTCTAACTGCTAAGTATTCTGATCCCCATGTTTAAAAATTCATTCTGGCTGTCATGTCAAAAATGGATAGGAACAGGGTGGACGAAGCCAAAGGGAGAGCAGCTGGGCCACTGAGGTTGCTGGGAGTGGGGGTAGAGGGGGATGGGCAGTAAAAGGTAAAGAGTGATATGCATACAGAGTTTTGCAAGGGCCCAGCACCAATAAATACTAAAGAATATGGCAGCTCTGACTCATTCATTCATTCAGTCCCGACAGGGGCTCAGGCAGGTATCTGGAAGCGGCCATACCTGCGATCCAGTCGTAGCCCAAGTATGGTCTGAGGCGCCAGCTCCTGTCAGGCACTGAAGACTCATCACCGAAGGTCACTCTTGGCTGAGGAGGGAGACAAAGAGCGGCAAAGACTAGGCCTGCAGGCCCAGCCCGAAGGAGGTCCCACCTTGGGGGAAGGAAAGGAGCTGTGTCTTAACTTATACCCTGACATGGGCCCCGGGGCTCGGCCACGGACTCGGGAGCTGGAGGATAAGAACTGGCCCCCCAAGTTCCCCTTATGTGTGACTCTGACCAAGCCTCGGAGCCTTGGTCTTCCCATCTGTATAACAGGCTCATCACCTTCTTCCCAAAGTGCTGAGAAACTAACACCACCACTTTTCGAGCACTTAGGGTGAGCTGGACATGACTCGAGGCATCTTCTGGAAGCCTCTCACCCCGTAAGGGAGGCTGCCCGTGACTGCGTTTGTCAGACAGGCGAACTGACGTTCAAGGAAGTTCTATTCTCCCACGTTACCTTGGACGGCCTGCTTTGTTGATCCAGGATGGACCTCTGGGCCTGGGCCTCCTGAGGCCCCGGCCTGTCCGGCTCTCCTGAAAGCTCCGTGCCATCCGGGTCTGAGATGGCCAGTAAGGGTGCCGAGCAGGGCCTCAGTGAACCCAGGGACGGCCGGCGTCGGTATGCGGCAGGTGGGAGAGACATCACTCCAGAGCTGGCCCCGCCAGCCCAGGACATATCACAGGGGCCACCCTGGTGGGCACCCTGAAGGCTGGAGGCTCTCGGGGCCACCGAGGACGTCTCCTGGGACGATGGAGTCAGGGAGTCACAGCTGCTGCTGGAGTCCCGGGTTGACTGGAACAGAGAGGCCAGGTCACCAGGCAGCGGCCCGGTCACACACCCAGCTGGCCTGCACTAGGCACGAAAGCCTGGGTCCTCATTCCTGCTCCGGCCTCTGCACGTCCCACCCAGTCCCTTCCTCGCTGGGCCTCAGTTTCCCCTTCGCCACTAAACTGGGCACGCTGCACTGGAGGTCTGGATTCCGGCCTGGTCAGGCAGCCCCCTCCACACCCCCGGGAGTTCTCAAGGCGGGTGCTCACCCCTGAGGCTGCCTTGGCCACCGACCGCCGCACAGCATCTTGCCCGACCCACAGCTGCCTCAGGAGCACCAGATTGAGCTGCCGGAGCTGCACCGAGTCCTTGGTCTCCACCATCCCAGGCGTTATCGTGAGGCTTCCTCCTGGGCTGCGGAGCCCCCTCCGGGCCAGGAACCAGGCCCAGCTCTTCTACCTGAAGCCAAAACAGCATGACACTGGGCTGCCAGTGGAGCCGGAGGCCTGGGTTCGAATCCCCGCTCTGGAACTCCCTAACTGTGTAGCCCCAACCAAGTGATTTAATCTCTCTATGCCTCGGTTTCCTCATCCGCCAAACAGAGATGATGACAGTATCTAACGCGTAAGGTTACTGTAGAGATTGTTTTTTTTTTTTTTTTAAGTTTACTTATTTTTTGAGAGAGGGAGAGCAGGGGAGGGGCAGAGAGAGCAGGAGAGAGAGAATCCCAGGCAGGCTCCACACTATCAGCGTGGGGCCCGATGTGGGGCTTGAACCCCAAACTGTGAGATTATGACCTGAGCCGAAACCAAGAGTTGGCCACTTAACCGACTGAGCTACCCAGGCGCCCTATTTTTATTTTATTTTATTTTTTTAAGTTTATTTATTTTTGAGAGAGACTGTGTGTTACTGCAGGGATTAATGAGATAATGCATGTTAAACCTTACTATGGTACCTGGTACAGAGTGAGCATCCCACAAACGTCTCTTATTACTAAACTGGCCAGAGTGTGTTCGCTTACATGCCAAAAGAGAACAATCCCCTTTAACAATAAAATTTGGGTAACATGTAGAAATCTGCAGATATTAGGATAATATGTAGAAAACAATTAGGGCAAGTCTACAAATGTAAAAGTATTATAACTTGTGAATCCAACACAAATCAGGCTCCTGAACGGGCTCTTCCCTCTATCCTGCCCACCCTTCCATTTTACAAACGAAGAAACCAAAGTTCAGAAAAGTTAACCAACTTGCCCCACGTCACACAGCTAGTGACAAGGCCGGGATTTGAACCCAAATCTGGCTACAGGGTCCATGGTCACTCCAGCCTCTCCCTTGTGCAGAGAGGTGCTTGGGAAGCCTTCTCCTCTCCTCATTCTTCCCCCCCCCCCCCCCCCAAGGAACCAGGCTCAGGAACACAGAGATGCTTCTGGAAGGGATTTCTGCAGACTAGGGGAAGGCGCTGCCTAATCCTCTCAGGGCTCCAGGCCCAGGCTCCACCCAGAAACTCAATGTCCCGGAATGTGCACCATCCCGGTTTTAACACTGGGTCGGGCCAGACCCTACTCGCAGAAACCCGGCCCGACCCCCAACCCTCCCTCCCACCCACACTTCTGGATCGCCGTCACCAGGAGCCCCCTTCTCAGGGCCGGGCTGCAGGGGCTGAGGTCGAAAAAACAGACTACACCGGACACGCCCCCACACACGCGTCCCGGGTATAGACGATTCTTGCTGCGGCCGCGCCTGGGAAGCTAACAGCGGCGCAAATGCAACGGGAAGGCGACGTTCACAAGACAAACAGGGGCAGCAAAACTGCCGGGCGCTCCCGGGAAAAGAGGCTCAGCCTCCCCCTTCCTTCCCATCGCGGTCCCCGGATCCTCCGCGGGGGCGCACGTGGGGCCTCCCGCCGAGTCCTCCCGCCGAGTCCTGCCGCCTCACGGCGGCCCCGCAGCTTCCGCGCTCACCTCCTGGAAACCTGGAAACCCGCAAGCCTGACGCCGCTTTCGCAGCCCGTAGTCCCGCCCTTCTCGCCCCACGCGTCGCTGCCGCTGGGGGCGGAGCCAGATCTGGCCGTCCTGATTGGCCAGATTGCGGGAGGAGTCGGACGCTCCTGCGAACGTTACTCGGCGTTCCGAAGCGGCAGTTTCAACATTGGGGCGGGACTAACAGAGGGACTCAATAGCTGATTGGTCAATTTCCAAGGTCGTGTACTGGACGTCGACTATCGGTCTGGTGCGGGCTCCCGGAGGGCGAGCTCCGATTGGTCAGGATGGGGTGACCGAACTCGCGGGGGTTTGGCTGGGGCAGTTTCGAAGTCTGGACCCGGAGCTGCTCCTGCTAAGGAGAATTCTGCTGAGGGATGCCAGGCGGGGCTGGGGTAGGCGGTGGCTGGAGACCCATTCTTCCATACTTTCTTTCCGGTATTTATCGTGCCTACTTTGTGCTAAGAGGCACTGTACTAGGCATTGGGGGGGCAGAGAAGAATGAAGAGGGGTCCTTGCCTGGAGGAAAGGGAGTAAATTAGCACGAATATAGATACCTATAATGTATGCGGAGTGCTATGTTCCAGGTATTTTCTATAGGCCAGAGCATGCCAGCCCCATTTTACAGCGAAAACAAAAATGAAGCCATAAAAGATGAAGTGACTTGCTCAGAGCATTTTTAAACTAATCAGCTTGATTCAGCAAATTAACAGAGAGAAAGGAAGAAAGGATAGGAGGGAGGAAGGAAGGGGAAAAAAGGAAAGGAGAAAGAGAAAGGGAGAGAGGGATCATTTTGGGGTGATGGACATGTTCTAAAATTGGATTGTGGTGAAGGCTGCACGACTTTGTAAACTTGCTTAAATGATTGAATTTTGTGGTATGTAAATTACACCTCAATAAAGCTGGGTTTTCTTTTAATTGAAGTCATATCCTCTATACAATCCAGTCACTCTACCCCTAAGCATTTATCCAAGAAGAAAAAAAATTGTCCATACAAAGATTTGCATAGGAATGTTCACAGCAGCTTTATCCAAACATCTGTCAACAGGTAAATGGATAGACAAATTGCGGTATATCCATACAATGGATACTACTCAGCAATAAAAATGAATAAACTATTGATATGCACAATATGGATGCATCTCAAGACAGTTACACTGCATGGAAAACAAAGAGTACATACTGTACTTTCCATCTGTATAAAACTTTAGAAAATGTAAACTGATCTATAGCTCTATAGCGATAGAAAGATAAGTGGTTGCTAGGAGATTGAGTGGGAGGAGGCATGGTAAAGGGGCACGAGGAAACCTTGGCGGTGATGGATACGTTCACTGTCTGGGTTGTGGTGATGGTCTCATGGTGCATGTGGTGCATATATATGTCTAAAGTTATTAAATTGTACACTCTAAATGTGCAGTTCTATATAAATTATCTTATTTTTTAAGATTTTTAAAAATGTTTTATTTATTTTTGAGAGAGAGAGAGACAGAGTGTGAGCGGGGAAAGGTCAGAGAGAGAGAGGGAGACACAGAATCTGAAGCAGCTCCAGGCTCCGAGCTGGCAGCACAGAGCCCGACGCGGGGCTCGAACTCACGAACCATGAGATCATGACCTGAGCTGAAGTCGATGCTTAACGCACCGAGCCACCCAGGCGCCCCTAAATTATATCTTTTTAAATGTTTATTTATTTCTTTTGAGAGAGAGAGGAGGAGGGAAGGGGCAGAGAAAGAAGAGAGGAAATCTGAAGCTGCACTGTGCAGAGCCCAACCCAGGGCTTGATCCCACGAACCATGAGATCATGACTGGAGCCGAAATCAAGAGTCAGACGCTTAGTGAACTGAGCCACCCAGGCGCCCCTATAAAATTACATCTTGGTAGGAGTGCCTGGCTGGCTCAGTTGGTAGAGCATGGAACTTTTGATCTCAGGGTCATGAGTTCAAGCCTCGTGTTGGGCGTAGAGCTTACTTTTAAATAAATAAATAAATACCCGATAAAGCTGTTAAAAGATGTGAAGCAAGTAAAGGAAAAAAAGAACTTGGCCTCATGGGGCACATTGTGTTTGTAGTAGCTGGAATGGACAGCTGCCACTTTCGTGCCACCACGCCCTCTCAGGAGTGGCCCTGAGGACAAAGACAAAGGCTGATCCTTGCCCCAGTGGACACAGCTGTGTGCTTCACACTTGGTCACCTACACATAAAGAGGGATGTACAGCCTGAGGAACAGACACGCACAATGCCCTGGGTGGTGGCAAATGGCTGGCGGCCTGGAGCCTGGAAGGAAAAGTTTGGAAGATGGGGGGGGGGGGCAGGAGAACTGGGGAAGGGGTAGGAAGATGAACCTGTGAAAACCAATGGGAGGGGCACAACGGATTAAGTCTCTGGGTCTCACGTTTCCAGTCCATCAGAGAATGTCCGATGCCGGGGAGAAGGTTGGTCAACAAACAGCTGGAATGGGGCATCTGGGTGGCTCAGTTGGTTAAGCGCCCAACTCATGATTTCAGCTCAGGTCATGATCTCACGGTTCCTGAGTTCGAGCCCTGCATCAGGCTCCGCGCTGACAGTGCGGAGCCTGCTTCGGGTTCTCTGTCTCCCTCTCTGCGCCTCTCCCGCTCGCACTCTTATCTCTCTCGAAATAAATAAACAGTTAAAAAAAAAAAAAAAGTAGCTGGAAAGGCTGATGTGCTGCTAGATGTCAGCAGGCCTCCCTCCTCAGCCACCCTAGAGTGGGTACGGGGGGCCCAGGGACAGACAGAGCAGCCATGAGGACAGGGATCAAAGTGGCCTGGGCTCCTCTCCCAAAGGCTCACGCAGGTCCCTCTGCCACCGAACGCCCGGTCCGCTGAAGCAGGAACAAAGCTGAGCCCTCGATATACCATCTCCGAGGGACCAGCCAGCCACTGGTAGCAGATCGATGGCTTCAGTCCCCTGATGGAAGGGGGCCATTTGTACCTATTGAAATTGATACTATTCTACATACCAGCTCCCCTGACCTGCTTGTGGGGCCCTCCCCCGGACGGCCATGTGAGGGCTTTAGATCACCTGAATGCAGTGACCCGGGACACACACATGGCCTCACGCCAACGTGCCGGAGTCCAGCTCCCGCGGGTCCAGGGGTTCCTGAAGGATGAACGGCGTCGGCGAAAAAGTGAAAATAAAAGAAAACTAAAATAAACCACTAAAATAAAAACGGACACAGACAACAGCAGCATGTTGAACTGGCCGATTTATCGTAGCAAACGCGGCATTATATTTGCTAGTGATTTCCTTGTAGCGTACGTCATCTATGTTTTCTGGCTTTACCCAATTCTAAAATTGTTCCTTAGTGTCATCACCCAATAAGGAATAACATGATTGGGTTTTTTTTTTGGTAACGTTCCCTCCTGCCCTTTGCGTATTGATTAATTTCTTTCATTGTTTTTATTATGCATCTACGTTCATCTGTAATCTATAAAGTACTTGCTTTGCTGTTTTCATGAAAGGTCATTTATCTCTCAACACCTCAAGTGGAACAGTTACAGGGACATGACCTCTTAATTGTTTCCCTGAACCATTCGTGGTTTTGAAGAACAAAAGTGTTCGCCTGGGTCCGAGGTGCCAGGAGGGGGGCCGGGAGGGCCTTAGAAACCCACGCCTTATACATTCTCAGAGAGACCCTGCACCTAGGAACCAATGAACCATTCTGTACTTTAACCGACTAGGTTCAGTCGTCATCTGGAATGCTTCCTGGGGGCCAAGTGGGCCCAGGGGTTAGAGTGACCTGCGTCCATAGATACGCTCCTTAGTTACCGGAGTGGGGCTTTCGGATCCATATGTCTCTCCTTCGTTGGCCGCTTTTGCTGGCAAATGCATGAGGCTATCCTTCCGGCAAGTAGAGGAGTCTCCATAGGGGATGGCAAGGGCTAAACGTAAGGCCGCACAAGTTCTTGCGGAACCTTATTTTCTTCCCTAATGGTTCTTTTCCCAGGGGGCCTGTCGAGGGCAGTTCCCCAACAGACAATACCCCAGGTAGTCTTAAGGCCGAATTACCTAGAAGCGGGAGGACAAGAAGCTTCACTGTCGGCGGGCCGCCCTGCCGTCGCCAATCCGTCCACAGCCCGGGCTCTGCCACTCGGGCTGGGAATAGCTCGTCTTCCAGCACCAAAGGGCCCATTTTTTGGCAAAATGTGGAACAATGGGCATCCGACTAAAGGGTCCACCGATCTCACCAGGAACCCCAACACCCAGGTGGCACAGCCTGAAAGGACCAAGCTCAGGAACCATACCTCGTAGCTCTATTCTCTAAGGAGCTGAGATACGCCGCTGTGTCCCCTGCGGCTACAACACACGGGTACAGGAAGCAGAGGGTGGAAGTCAAAAAGGCCTCTCCCCTCATCACTCCAATGACCCACTTCTGGAGTTTGTGTTTCCTGTGCCTGGGGGCAGGAAGCTTCTGCCCAGGGACACAATAGGGTCCCATCAACTGGAAGATGTGACCTGGTCATTGGCCCCCTCCTGCTGGCAGACCAGCGGGCCTGTGGGCTCACCCGGAAGAGCCAGGGCTGTGCAGCAGGGCAGGGGGGTGTCGGGAACCCCCTTGGGTGTCTGGCTCTTGGTGTTTCCACACCCATTGCTAACAGTAAGTGGCAACCGCGGCGATCACAGCCCAGCCAGGGCGTGACGACCAAGGGCTGGGATCCCCAGGGATGAAGTCTGGATCACCCCACCAGGAAATAACCAGAGGAGCTGCAGCACGAGGCATAAGGGAGATCTAGGATGGGGGCGGACGAGGGACCAGCTGTAGCAGCAGGGCCTGTAGCCAGGGCCACTGGTCCTCTGAGGCAGAGCCGGTGCTGGCTACTGCCTTGTAGGGCTCTGTTGGGTCAGACCCAGACCCCGCCTCTCAGGAAAGAAGGGAGAGAAGACAGCGCAGCTCTGAGTGAGTTGAGGGGTGGGCTGTCTGGCACAAGCCTTCTGCACCCCTTCAGACCCTCCCGGCCTCCCTTGCCTGTCGCGCTAGCTCAGCCTGCCCACACCCCACCCCCGGCCCACACCCGCCCCGCGCCCCTCACCTCCACCACCCGCCGTGCGCCTCAACGCGGGGCCCCGACGTTTGTATGCACGATCCAGAAATGCGGAGTCGGTGCCCCAAGGGGCAAATCTTCCACCAAGGGGAGGAGAGAAATAGTGGATAAGTTCTTCCCCCTTCCTCCCCACCAGGAATGGTACCAGGCATCTCAAGGTCACAGTCTTATTCTGCAGGCACGTGTAATGGTAGCCAGCTGGATAAAGCATCCTTCTGCTAGCTCTCCCTCCTTCTCATTTTCTCTCCCTCCCTCCCTCCCTGCTCCTCTCTGGGGTTGTTCTGCAGAATAAAATGAGGGTGCGTGAGCCTTCCGCTTGAAGCTCTGCTTCCTGGGGAAGTCTGGACAAAGCACCATCCGTGTGCTGACCCCCAAGTGTGTGTCTCGGGGCCAGACTCCTCCTGAGCTCCAAGTTCTCGTACCCAGCTACAGCAGAGGGACCTTAGGCTGAACAGGTCCAACACGGAACTCCTGATTTCCCCCCAAACCTGCTCCACTAAAGCTCTCCCCATCCTACCACGTGCCCAGAACCCTGAGTCATCCGTGAGTCACAACGTGGCATCTGTCAGCGCATCACATCATTTCTGTCCTCAAAAGGCCTCCAGAACCTGACCACTTTCACCACCTCCATCACAGGACCCCATTAAGATGGAGGTCAGCTCACGTGACTCCTCTGCCCAAAGCTCTCCAATCGCATCTACCTCACTGAGAGTAAAGCCAAAGTCCTTACCCCTAAGATCCCGGTCTGCCTCCAGTTCTGTTCCACACCTAATCTCCTACTCCTCTCTCCCTCCGTCACTCTGCTCCAGCCTCACCGGTCTCATTCTGTTGAAGACGTTGGGTATGCTCCTACCTCAGGGCCTTTGCACACACCGGTCCCTCTGTCTAGAACGCACTGCCCCAGATATCCACAGGACCGGTTTCATTCCCCCACCGTCTTCCTCCAAACGTCGTCTTGATCAATTGGACTGCGTTAAGAACTTCTCGTCAAAAGACACCAGTAGAAGAACGGAAGAGGGCCCGCCGGATGGGAGAAGATCTGAACAAGACGGGGAAAGGGACAGAACACGGGAGAGGCACATCACCCCTGACAGAGAGGATAACTGGGGTGTGAGAGGTGCCCGGCCTCATGGGTCACCAAGGAAATGCAAATTAAGCCCACTACAGACCCCTGGAGAGACCAAACTCGAAAGGGCTGACGCTATCTAGTCGGCAAGGACGCAGAGCGTCCAGATGCAAAGCCATGCGCCGACTCAGCTCGCCCAGCAGGTCTCCTGCACACGTGCCCCACAGAACGGGTCCTGTGTGCACCAGGGGCAGTGCTAGAACGGCCCAAGAAGCACTGTTCATAGGCCTACCCCAACCTCACTCCCATGCCCTTCCCTGCCTCACTCATCTTCCCCATGTGGACCTTATCTTCTGATATATTATGTCTTTGACTCCATTGGTTTGGCCTACAGTCTGCCTTCCCCCGCTAGCATACCAGCTCTAAAAACACCAGGAAGTTTTATCCACTTCATCCATTGCTGCCACTTCTAAAGCTTTGCACCGCGCCCATTAGCACCAGCAGGCACTCAGTATTTCGCTGAATTGATCAAATTCCTCGTTTGCACAAGGAGGCAAAGAAGTCACTGATTTTTTTGAGGAGATTTGGGTGCATGCGTCTACACGCCTGACACACCCAAGTTCTCATTAAGAGTTGGCTGTTCTCATCTCAAGCCTGAGAGTCTGACTCAGAGACCGAGATCTCTGTCCTGGAGGACAGAGTGGATTTACCTGACCTCTGTGAAGAGGGCCCAGCCTTAGAAGAGGGGTACATTCTGGCTACATACTTTGTGATTAAATAGGGACGTTGTTACTGGAGGACCGAAAATCCCACCTCTTGGGATTCCTCAGAACTCTCAGTGGGCAGATGAGGTAGGTTGAGAAACCACAGGCATCTGGTCTTGACTGGGGAGAGAGAACCAGGCGGTGTTGAGTGAGGAACACCCCTCTTGGAAGATGGGTCATCACCTCGGAGTAGCTGGTGAACAATTCGGTACATTGCAAACAGCAGCTGAAGAGAAAATACACAGAGAAAGGGTACCGAGTGACCAGAAATTTTTGGTTTCACCTATACGCGTATGTGTGTGCTCGTTCATCGTTTCTAATTGTGGGTAAGGGTAAAAAGAAAAAAAGAAAAAAAGAAAAAACGTTTGAAAGCCGCTGGACTTTGGGAAATTAGGACTTGGGCTCCAATCCAGGCTCCATCAGCCCTCCAGCTGCTGAGATTTGAACATTTCAAAGCCCCTAGTGCCATGCCTACTTTGGGGAAGTTTCCAGGAACATTTGTTAACCCTGGCTCCCAACCCCGGAGGGCTGATAGTGCGTGTTACCGGGACAGGATTCATTAATTCAGTGGGTAGTTACTGAGTTCTGATTCTGTGTCAGGCACTGGGCTAGATGCTTGGCACAGATCAGTGAACAAAACAGACAAAGCCTCAGGCCTCGCAGGGCTTATGTTCTAGCACGTGGACACACAAAACAAACAGTATTAGGTGTTGGAGGATGGCTGTTAGGAAACACATCTATTCCAAATGCTGCAGGGTGAGGGGCCTGAGAAGCGCCAGGCAATAGGGGCAGAGACAGCGATTTTAAATAGGGTGGTCTGGGTAGACCCAGACCACGAGAGAATGTTCCGGCAGGCTTGGAGGTTAAAGAATTAGCGGTGGCAACGTCCAGAGGAACAGGCAGAGGGTCAGCCTGTGCAAAGGCTTAAGGTGAGTGCCTCGCAGTCCCAAACAGCAAGAAACCGGTGTGGCCAAAGCAGAGGGTGTCAGGGAGCAAGGGGCGGACGGAGGCAGTGCAGACCCCGAAAGGCCACCGGGACGATTCAGGCCTGTTCTGGGTGGGCCAGGAGCCAGGGTAGAGGAGTAACATGAGCTGAGTTCTGGTTCAAATCTGTGGCGAAGTCCCTGGCTGCCTGCTGCCTCGAAACAAGCACAACGGGGCAGGGGTGGGAAGAGGGGACGGGTTAGGTGGCAGTGACCGGGACCGGGGAAGCGGTCAGGGTCTAGAGGCATTTTGGAGACCAGAACTGACAGGTTGGGTGAAGCGAGCGACACCGGGGTCCAGGATGATGCCCCAAGTTTGTGGCCCGGGAACGTGGAAGGATGAGGCTCCCACCCACCACACTGCAGGGAGTGGGGGCGCCAGAGCCCGGGGGGACAGGTGTGGTGGGCCAGGGAGGCTGACTCGTCCCTGCTGAGGGCCCTTCAAAAAACAGAAAGAAAAGCTCCCAACCAAGTTCTCAGAAGGCAAACTAGGGTGGGCCAGTCTGAGTCATTACTTTTTAAGTGAAAAATGAATGGCTTGGAGTTACAGCGAAATCTGTCAAGAAATCACTCTAGATTTCTGGTTCTCAAAGATCAGTTATGCCCGTTGTTCTTCTGAGAGTATCAGCGTCCTTCCAAGAGTAAGAGGAACCCGCAGGCAGATTACAGTTGGAACTTCCCCTAAATAAACTTAAGGTCATTTCAGAACGCGGCCTGCAGACCCGGGTTTGCGTAAGAACAGTAAACTGAGATGCCACAGAGGGTTTCCAACTAGGTTTTATTTTAGTTCCAATGTTATCGGCAACGATACAGGAGCAGTTCAGGCAAATATACCACCTTAAATACATCGGAGGAAAAACTCACTGTGTCAAGCACGTCTCACACTCCAGCAAATGAACGTAAAGACAGGGAACAAAGTTAGCAGCATGAAATTAAAGTGCTTTTTGCCACACTTCGGT
The DNA here is from genome assembly GCF_007474595.2 of Lynx canadensis. NCBI lineage: Eukaryota > Metazoa > Chordata > Mammalia > Carnivora > Felidae > Lynx > Lynx canadensis. The sequence goes on along the minus strand of NC_044310.1, from coordinate 8,633,830 downwards.
CAGAGTCTTTCCCTCAGTGGGATAAATTTAATTTTACTCATTGTATAAGAAACTCAAAATTCCATTCACCGCCCAGGGGCTACATTCAAAAAAATTCATGTTTAGTTATTCGAAATAAAAAAAAATGATTCCCCCCAAAAAGCACAAAGTTCATTGGAATCATGTGACACTGATTTCTCCTGACACGCCGTGAAGTGACCACCATCTAGGCCTGGCACAAAGCTCAGAACATCCTCCTGCCATGTGACCGTCGAGGCAACACCCACCACTTTGCCCCACACGCCGTCCGCTGAAGGTCTGAAAGACAAGCAGGCACCTGGAGAAGAGGCCACCTGCGTGGCCACCCACCAGTGAGCAGAGGCCACCAACTCATTTCCCGGAAGCTGGAGAGCGGGGGGCGGGGGGATTCAGGAGGACAGGCCCCACCTCTCTGCCAGAGCCCCACCTCTTTCTGGGAGAGACAGCTTTCTGGTTTCTAGGAAGTTCTCCGACCTGAGCTGCAGAGGCTGCTTGCCCCAGTTAACACCCTGGGGACAGGAACCTGCCCCCTCTTCAACCAGTAACGATCCCAAACTCAACAGGAAACATTTCTCAAAGTCCACACGAGGTTGATGAGGGGAAGAGGCTCTGGGGGTCAGGGAGGGGGGCTGCTGGGTTTCCCACGCTGTCTCTCGGCCAACTGCAGCCTCAGCGGCACGGGAAACTTAGTCAGGAGGACTGACTGGTGGCCAAGGGCAGCCTGGGCCAAGGCGGGGTGGAACACCTCTTAAGGGGCATAATGGGGATGCGATCAAGCTAACCGTGCAAGCTCTCGGAGCCTGTGAGCCCCTCACAGGGCAAGGTCAAACAGCCCTGTTCTCCATGGACTCCACATTCTCCAACCATCCCGGACGGGGCGCCCCCCTCCCTCCGCCATCTTGCCTTCTGCTACATCCTCTAACGCTCTGGACCAACCCATCTATGACCAACAATAAAACCAGGCTACACAGGCTAAAGACTGAAAACAGAACAAGGGACACAGTGAAGAGAAGGGAGGCCAAGCCCCTCCTCAACGCGGTACCAGCTACCTGCTCTCTCCACACGCCCCTCCCCTCCGCCACCGACCCCGCCCCGGCTTCTGCAACATCTTTCCCGCCCCCTCATGGCACAAGCCCCCCCCCCCCCCCAGCCTCCAACCCAATCTCTGCCTCCGAGATGTGTGGGAACCGCTCTGCCGATGCAGCGAAGCTCAGAAGCTGAAAAACCAAACTGACGCTCAGGCAGCAGCCCTTCCGGAAATGCGTTCCAGTGCGATCGGGGAAGAAATCCCACCCTCCCTCGGGCGGCCCTTCTTTGCGAGCGTGGAGTGGAGCGGAGCGGAGCGGACGTGTGGTCGGGGATTAGTGTCGCTGGAGGACGGGGTCTGCCTGACGCCCCCTGAGGCGCCGACCAGGCGTCCCGCGGGGCCGGCGGATCCCGAGACCTTGTCAAGCACTCAAAAGAATCTCAGTCAAGTGCACCCGACAAAGCAAAGACTCGACTCCCTGGTACCACGCGGTCCACGGTCATCATCAAAAAAAAGAAGTCTCCTTTAGGGGTACGAGCCTGAAGGTCTTCCTGCAACGGCAGGCAAAGGGGGGGGGGAACTAGCGTTTCAGGGGCTCAAAATGGTATGAGACGGGGGTGCTTTCGTTCTCAGGGTGGCAGCACCGGACGGGAGCTGCCCGGGGCCCCGGTGGGGCCACACAGCACGGCCCCTTCCCACGCGGGCTGCGGCGCCAGGCTGCCCACTATCTGCTGGGCTGCAGGTACTGGTGCGTGAACATGTTGAGCTCGCTGTCCAACCAGCCGGCTTTGTTCCTGCGGAGAAAGGGTTAATTTGTAGCGCTCCAGCTGCCGACAGGTGACAGCATGACACACCGAGAGCAGTTCCAAGGACACTGGACTCATAGCCTCATTTACTCCTCTGATAACCCCCACTTTGCAGATGAGAGAAAGAGACCCAGAGAACTTATGACATAACTTCCCACAATCACGATTCATCAGCCGTGGAGCCAAAAGTAAGGCCTGTCTGACATTCAAGCCCTATGTCTGCTTCACCTGACCACAGGCAGGCCCCTGAACTGTCCGGAAGTCAGTTTTCCTGCCTGTCAGTGGGGGGTCGGGTTGCTGGATACGCGGCCCATACGGGCTCACCCCGTCCTTGTTGGCTATGAGCAGCAGAGGCATCGGTGACCACCACCCGCCCCCATTGCCGAGGGGTCCTTGAAACTGACTCGCCCAGGGCAGTGGGCGGGGAGGGCACATCAGCCCGGGAAAGTCCACCGTTTGCCCAGGGGTTGGCACTGACGTCAGGGGCGGGGGCAGGAAGCACAGGGTCCCCGGGTGCTGATGTTATCTCAGGCTGAACGGGCTGAGGACCTTTGCGGAGCGCTTTCTGGTTCAGCTCTGTGGCTCTGTCACGAGAGCTCGCTCCATTTTACAGATGAAAACAATGAGACTTAAGAAAGCTCAGTGATCCGCCCAAACACGAGTGCCTGGGCCAGAACCCAGGCCTCTGGCTCCTTAGATTGACCCCCCCAGCAAAGCTTGGACAGAAACTCCGACTTTCCACAGGGACGCCGCACGGACCTGGGTGCCAGTGGGGGCTCTGCCCGTCACCAGCTGCCTGACCACCTTTCCGATGGGTAAAAATGCCGACACGGCCCCTTCCCTGCGCCCAGAGAAATGGAGTAAAGCATGTGGCGGGTCCAGCCCAGACACCCCGGTGCACAGTAGACAGAGAAAGACCATGAACGTGCGGAGTGTCCCGGCGTGCTGGAGCCACGCACACCTGGATCCTCTCCTCCTGGCCTCGCCACTGCCTGTGGGACCCCAGACAAGTTACTTAACTCCTGGAGGCTGCAATTTCCCCTTTTAGAAAACGGAGATAGGTGACACGACCCTGCAGGGACACGGACGGGTGAGCGGCACGGCGCCCGTCAAGTGCCTGAGATGCTGCTGAAGGAGAAGGTGCCCGTGAGCGGTCCCTTCACGGCTCCCTTCCGCCTGGCTCCTCCTCCGCCAAGGCCCCGACGGAGAGCGTCCGCAGGGCAGTAACTCTACATCCTGTCGAACGTCCAGCGCCGGCACCGTATCTGGCACCCAGCAGATGCTAGCAAACAGCTCACGCGGAGTGAAGTTCACATCCACACAAGACACAGACAAGCAGCCAAAACACCGCTGCGCCCGGGCCGCACGCCGGAGCCCACCGCCTCCGGCCTCCCAGGGCGACCTCACCTGAGCAGCTTTGCTTTGCTCTGAAGTGAATCGAGAACCTCGATTTTCTTGTTCATGGCGGCGATGTCCTGCTCCAGGTTCTCCCGGGTGACGTCAACTTGCTGGCACAGGTGGGCAAAGGTCCCAGACAGTTCCCTGAGTGGGAGAGAGTCGGGATCAATGGGGCCACGTGGCTGGTTTGCAGAACACGGGCACTGGCTAGATCCACCTGGTGCCCATCGGTCAGCCGCTGGCAGCTCTGCCCTGCACCACGCCGGTGTGGCAGAATCTTCTCCGCCCGCTGCCCAGACCAAGGACGCCACACACGCTCAGCGTCAGCACAGTGAGAGACCCAGGAGCACCCTGCCTGGGGCACAGCAGGCGGGGATTCAGATCCCAGCTCTGCCACTAATCACCAAGTGGCAGGGGAAAAGGGACGGCCCCTCGAGCCTCGGTTTCCCCATCTGGAAAAAGGAGACGCCCGCACAAACAATGTCTACTTCAAAGGGTTCACAGAGAAAATGAAAAATTAGGTGAGGGCAAGGGGCCCACCACGCAGCAGTGTGAGGAAGGCAGGCCGGCACTCCTCCCGCCCCGACTAGCCAGGCAGGCAGCCTGGCCCCCTCCTGCCCAAAGCTGTGCCAGGAAGACAGGGCCGGGTCTTAGAATTTCAAAGCTCTGCCTACAGACCTTGAAAAAACACTACAAGTAACGTCCCTCGTCCGCCCACATCTCCCTTCCTTGGGGGAACAGAGGCCTAACTGGTCCCGGCCCCGGGCATAGGGTGTCCCCGGAAACAGCTTTCTCCCCATCCCTGGTCTCAGAGCCGACACTGCACGGCTGAAGGCCAGTGTCAGATGATGCTTGGGATCCAGCGGTTCCCAGGGCAGGTCCAAGGGAAGCTAGCGGGAAGTTCTGAACCAAAGGAGCCAGCCCCGGCCCCGCGGGGGACTCACTGCTGGACTTGGTGGCTGCAGTTGGAGCCGGTGTAGCTGATGATGAGTTGCAACTTCTCGCTGGCATACTCCACGAACTGACGCTTGAAGGCCCTCTCCTTGGCCCTGGTGGTCCAGGTCAGACGCTCGTAGACATACAGGAGGCCATAGAGCCCAAAGGACAGGGCAATGAGCCGCCAGCCCACCGCCTTCCACACCTGCAGAGGCACAGCGATCAGCCGGTGTGGACCCTCTGCCGCCCCCTGCCTCTCCCAAGGGCCCCAAAGAGCCTTTGTGTCTCTCCTCAGAACGCCTCCTTCCACACCTCTTTGATCCCACGGAGGCCAGAAGGGCAGGAACCTAATTCAGAAACAGGGTAACTTAGCGTTGGTCACACGAGGAGACTTGTGCTAGGAGGTGAGGGTAGGGGAGGGGCGGTTAGGGGAGTGTGGGGGGTAGGGGAGCGTTGGGAGTAGGGGAGGAGGCACTGGCACCAGAAGCATGGAACCAGACACGCAGAGTCCCTAAAGACAAAAGCAGGTGCTCTAAAGTGACATTCCATCCTGAGGACACTGACGAGTAGAATCCCTCACGTCTTTCCTCAGAGGGTGGCTTCTGTCGCTCTGGTCCGTGACACTTTAGTTCGAGGCAGCGTGGTCACAAAAAGCACTGGACACGGAGCCAGAAATCAAGGCGTCAGTGCCACCTGCCGTCCTGGTTGAAACCCACGCCAAGTTTCTTTACACACGTTCCTCCCAAAAGAGGCCTGATGGTCTCTCCAGGTCTCAGGGTGGTTTGGGTAAAATGTGCTATTTGACAGGGTCCCGTGACCACCGAGTACCGGCGCCTCAGCTAACGACCCTCTGCCAGGTCACCGTCTGAAACAAGCCACACGGCACGCCAAGTCTGTGGAGACGGAGAGCAAGGGGCCTCAGCTGTGTCCACCCCAGTCTTCCGAGCTGAGAGCACAATCCCCAGCAGTTTTGTCCCTGTCACATCTGCCACCACTCTACGGCTCGAACGACCACAGCAGAGAGAGCGAGCCCACATCCCCAGCAAACTCAGGGTGAAAGTGTCCTGGCCACAGTGTGTCGTGCGTCAGGACGTGGGGAGTACCCCAGTCACCAAGAAGGCAGCCTGCGATCTCAGGCTTTGGAGTGGAAAGGAAAGGGCAAGAAAACCAGGAGACAGACACGCAAGGGTTCAAGGCCCAGCCTGGTCTCTCTGTCTTAAACCCTTGCCAGTTTCGCTCTGGGCTTCCTCACCTCCTGGCCACGCCCACCTGTCTGGACTCCAGCTTTGTCACCTTCTCGGGTCCCTTCCCCGAAGCCCGTCATGTAGTAGAGACCTTCAGGTCAGAGTTCCAATCCTAACTGTCTTTGGCGAGCCACCCAGACTTTCCTCCTCTGTCACACGGGAGCGGTGCCGTCTGAACGTCGCGTCGGCTGAGACTTCAAGAAGTCAATGACTAACACGCTGAAGCTCAGGCTGAGGCCGCACAGCTCCCGAGACCAGAGACCACCGTGAGAAGCCACAGGTGGGCGTGAAAACGCCGCTGTGTGGACGCGGGGACCCTGACCAGCACTGTGCCCCTCAGGCCCCACCCGCCTGTCCTCCAGCCCCCGCCCTTCCCGGGCAGGGCTGCTCACTGACCACGCCTCCGACAACGAGAATGCCCATGGAGGTCCTGGATGTCAGGGAGGCCAGGCCGGTGACCATGGAAACCATGAGCTCTTCTTGGGTGAGGGAGCCCTGCGGCAGCGGGGGCATGCTGGGGTTGGCTGGCGTCAGGGGGATGGGGCGCTGCACCTGAAAAGACACAACAGAAGGGGTAAGAAGAATGTGGCAGGTCTCTGGTTCAACAGAACCCTCAGTGACCCTCAGGACCAGGGGTCCTGGGTCAGAGACACAGAGCGGCTCTTCGGTTTCCAAAAAGGCAAAAAGAAAATTAAGCTTTGCGTGCAGCAAGGAAGGACCGAAGCTTCGTAACAGACCGGCCAGCCCCAAGGTGAGCACTGTGGGGACCCCACAAAATGCGAGCAGTGGCAGCCCCAAATGCCTCGGTACAATTCCCCCGAAGTGGGGGTGTGCACCAGGCGCAGTACACACATGAGTTCGACAGGTAGAGACATGAGTGGTTTTAAAAATCTAAATTTTAAGGGCGCCTGGGTGGCTCAGTCAGTTAAGCGTCCAACTTCGGCTCAGGTCATGATCTCACAGTACATGGGTTCAAGCCCCACGTCGGGCCCTGTGCGGACAGCTCAGAGCCTGGAGCCTGCTTCGGATCCTGTGTCTCCCTTTCTCTCTGCCCCCTCCCCTGCTTCTGCGCATGCATGCTCTCTCTCTCAAAAATAAAAAATTTTTTAAAAATCTAAATTGTAGAGGGGCGCCTGGGTGGCGCAGTCGGTTAAGCGTCCGACTTCAGCCAGGTCACGATCTCGCGGTCCGTGAGTTCGAGCCCCGCGTCGGGCTCTGGGCTGATGGCTCAGAGCCTGGAGCCTGTTTCCGATTCTGTGTCTCCCTCTCTCTCTGCCCCTCCCCCATTCATGCTCTGTCTCTCTCTGTCGCAAAAATAAATAAACGTTGAAAAAAAAAAAATCTAAATTGTAGAACGGTGGTATGTGGATAGACTTAAATCATCTATATTCACAAGTCACACGCTTCATTTGATATACGTTAGAAAAAACACTCAGCTAACGTTTTTAATTCTGCAGATATCGGTGCTTAAGTCAAGGCTACGTGGATTTGTGGCAAAAACCCGGACCGTGGTGTGGTAGCACACGTGCCACGGCTGAAACCGCAGGGAACCCCCTGAGAATGGCTCCTAGGTCTGGAGACAGGTGCAGACTGACCTCTGGTGACACCCAAGGGTGCGGGACACTGCTTGCCTGGTCACCGTAGCCCATCAAGGCCCGGCGGCTGTTCTTGGGGCCCAGGAACCTATTCACCAGCATGGTCCACCCGAGTGAAAAATGGAACTCGATGTCCTCCTGGAAGTCAGCACACAGCTTGTCACAGTTCAGGTCGTAGCTGAGGGAGAAGCACTGCCGAGGGACCAGCATGTCTATCTGACTCCGCACAGACGCAGGAAGGAGGGGTTTCAAACCATCTGTCGGGAACACAAACGAGGGGAAAGCGCGTCGGCTCGGCCCTGTGCCACAGCGGGGTCCAGCCTCGAAATGGAGGCCGTGCCAGCCTCCGCCGAGGACGCAGACTGCTCTGCAGGAATGGCCTGTGGCGCCACAAGGGCCCCTCCCAGAGAGGCAGGCCAGCTGGCCCCAGGGGCGTGTGGACCGAGGCTCCAACACCTGCTGACGTTTATGCTTCGGGTGAATTTAAGGACAGGCCAAACTCTCAGCCTGTGACAGTCCCGTGTGGTAACTCAAGCCGGCTCCCCGAGTCTGTGTGTGGAACACAGGCTCCGCACACCCCAAGAACCTGAGGGTACCGGACAGACTCATCGTCAAGAGTGACAGACAAGGAGAGGCCATTATTTCTGTGGACTGGCCTCCAAAGCTGACCGCTGGGCAACCCAAAGCCCCAGTCTCAAGTCCCCACTGACCTATCATGTCCTGCTGCATGGTTTGCAGAGAGCTGGTGATGGCTGTGGAGCAGCGGTCGGACATATTCCGGCCCAGTCCTTCCTCTATATGGCGGTGCAATTCCTGCAACAGGGAGGCAGAGGTTCAGAGAGGCAACGCCCCCGTCAGGAGTTCGTTCTGGGGAGCCAGGGGACAAGGAAGCCCGAGGCTGGTCAGCCCGCACCCAGCAGGTGACCGCGGAACGCGGAGTGGAGCCTGGGTCCTATCTCTCTGGCTGAGGGACCCTGACGCAGACCAGCAGGGGCCGAATCACTGTCGCGTGGCAATTCCACCCAGCGGCCCAAGGGATTAAAGCGAGTCCCCGTGCAGAACACCTGCTGCTTAACGACTCACGTTCTTGTAGACCTTGAGGACCACTGGGGAAGGGTGGAAATCCATCTGGTATTCGTCCACCAGCACGGAGAGGCGCCTGATCTCCTCCGCCATCGCAGTGGACACCTGCGGGAGAGGGACGCGTACCGTGAAGCATGGAGGGCAGGTGAGCCTGGTTCCCTCCTGCAGCACCAGGAGAGCCTACCGAGTCCTCGCAGACCGCATGAGCTTCCCCACAAGCCAGCGGTCTTCTCAGCTCCCCTACGGCAGGAAAGCTTTTGAGGGAGAAGGGATGTCCGAGTGGCGGGCAAATGCTCCTCGGAGATGTGGAGGGGAGGCCCAGAGCACAGGGACTTGCCCAGGGTCACACGAGGGACCAGGGAGCCCAGGGGAGGCTATGCGCCCGCTCCAGTCAGAGCCACAACTTCCTTCTGGAAGGCTGAGAAACCGCCAGCACCCTGGACACTCCTAGGCAGTCCAGATCGCCCAGAGTGCTTCCTCCACGATCCTCACCTGCCTCTCCACCTCCTCCGTGATCTGTTTAATCCGCAGCTTATAGTCCTGCGCCAGGAGCTCCAGCTGCTTGTCAATAAACCTCAGCCGCTCTTGCCGTTCTTCCCGCATCTCCAGGCAGTAGACCCTGAGAGAAAGCGCGCTGGGCTCAGGAGCGGGTCCCCACCCAACCAAGCGGAGGAGCGAGGGGACGCCAGGAAGGCTGCACATGCCCCAGCTGGGGCCCCAGCAATGTCAGACGGTGCCCAGAAGCATGCTCTCCCCGTTCCTGAGCACCAGCCCTGTGCCCTTAGGTCTGCCAGCTGGGAAGAGGTGATGGGGGACCAAGGAGGATGCTTGGGGGGATGGGGAGGGGGGCGTTTAGAACAGATTCTGCTCATTAATCCGGGGAAAAAAAAGCTCAGCCTCACTAGTCATTGGGGAAATGAAATTAAAAAGAGGTACTACTCTACGCAGGCAGGAACCTGGCAAAAATCACCAAGTCTGAAGTGCCGGTAAGGCTCGGGGAATGCACAGTCCCAGCACGCACCACGGGGGAACTGGGGACGCGTTCAGACGTTTCAGAGGGCATCAGAGGAAAACGCTAAAACTGAAAATGCACACACCCTAGGACGAAACAGTTCTGCCTCCGGGAGTTAAGCTCCTAGACATACTCTTAACAAATGTGCACAAGGGGCCACTTGAACCGGTGTCCTCTGCAACAGGGTTTGCAACAGAAAAGAATTAAATCTAAAAACTAATCCATTGGCTGGGGCACCTGGGTAGCTCGATCAGTTAAGCGTTGGACTCTTGGTTTCAGCTCAGGTCACGTTCCCAGAGTCGTGAGATCGAGCCCCACGTCCGGCTCTGTGCTGACAGCGCAGAGCCTGCTTGGGATTCTCTCTCTCCCTCTCTCTGCCCCTCCCCTGCTTGCACAGGTGTGCGTGCATATGCTCTCTCTCTCTCTCTCGCTCTCTCTCAAATAAATATCAAAAAATAAACAAAAATAAAAATCATCCCATAGGAAAATGAGGTATATTGCCAACGGGATGCTCTATCTCAGTTAATAGAAACACCAACTCTGTGTTACCAGCTCTGTGTTACCTGAAAGGGATAGGGGACAAAACCAAAGCCAAGTGGAAAGAAACACAAGGTGCCCTGACACATTCAGTATGACACCCTGTCCACATGCCTGAGGCACATCCACAGCAGTATTATGTATTCTTCAGGATTTATGCAAAAGTACTTTCTAAATGGATGATGGGGCTACACACCAAATTCATGGCTGCCATTGCCTCTGAGGAGTGGGCAGGGTGACAGCGGGGGAGGGGCTGAAGACTCAAAGGGTGTTTGATGTTTTTTGTTTTATTTCAACTTTAGGATAATATAAAGCAAACACTAAAGAAAGCAAGATGTTTTTACGCTATTCTCTGTATTTTCCCATATTTAAATTTCTATTAAAAACAAAACAAAACAACAACAACAAAAAACGGGGCACCTGGGTGGCTCAGTCGGTTAAGCATCTGACTTCAGCTCAGGTCATGATCTCACGGTTCGTGAGTTTGAGCCCTGCAACGGGCTCTGTGCTGAAAACTCAGAGCCTGGATCCTGCTTTGGATCTGTGTCTCTCTCTCTCTCTGTCCCTTCCCTGCTCAAGCACGCGCTCTCTCTCTCTCTCTCAAAAATAAACATTAAAAAAAAAAAGATTATTTTTAAAAAACTGTGCCCTGGGGGCACCTGGCTGGCTTAGTGCAGTGGAGCATGTGCCCTTGTTCCTGGGGACCGAGCTCAAGCTCCACGATGGGTGTAGAGATTACTTACAATAAAATAAAATCTTTAAAAAAACCAAATCCACGTCTCCTGCCTCTAGCTCTGAGAAACGCTGCCATGTTCAGTGTGGTGTCAGCTGAGGACTCCAACACCGGGCTTGTGGGGCAACACTTCTAAGAACCACCACACAGACCACGTGGGATGACCAGATACCCACCCAATGGCCATCCTCGCCAGGCTGCTCCCTGGGGATCTCACTAGTCCCGGTGGCACCCCAGGGACTCAGCTCTGCCGGCAAGTCCCCAGGCTGGGGTGAGTGATCCCTTCCCAGCTCTGCCCTCTGCGGGCACGCGGTGTCGGGTTCTTACCGCTGCTCCTGTGCCGCAACGTGCAGGGAGTCCATGATGAGACGCACCGCTTCCGCAATCTGCTTGGCCCTGACCGTGTGCTGCTCGAACTTGGTCTTCACCGCAGACTGGGAGATGCACTCCTGGAACAGACAAGAGGTGCTGAGGAAGGCGGGGGCCACTGGGGTCCACCAGCCCCAGGCGAGGCTCTGGCGTTCACTGCCAGGGTCACGGCTGGCGGGTGCCGGGGAGGCACAGAATAATCAAACGCTGGAATCAAAGGGCTCACCTCAAATCTCCTTTCAAAGTTCTGAAACTCAAACATCCTCACTTGAAAGCCTTCTGCAAGAGCGCCCCCTAGGAGAATTACACCATATTAGTCCGGAAACAACCCCAGAAGGAAATGGTAACATCGTCCAAAGCCAAGCCAACAGGGCACTTGGCTTAAACACTGGCCGAGAAGCAAAGAGCTTCTCCCTCAAGACTCTTCATCAGAACCATCTTTACGGGCTGAGCACAAGCCAGATGTCTCAACCATCAGGGAAAAGGAAGTCTGTTCCATCGTACCTCCTTCAGGCATGCCCTGGGCCTTCTGGATCCTGGCGTTGAGCACCTCCTTGGCAGATACAAAGAAAATGCGGTCTCCAGCCTGGCCTCGGTCCACCACGCCCAGCTCATCCACCAGGAAGCTGGTACAACGTTCCATGTGCTGCCGCCGCACCTGAAGCCCAAGCAGATGGGTGGGTGTGACCAGGTGGGGTGCCAGTGGCCCCCTCCCAATGGAGCCCACAGCCCCGAACTGCCTCTCTTCTAAAGAAGAGGTAAGGTAGTCACATGGTTCAGTATTCCACAGGTACAAACACACACCTCCCACACACATGAGGAATCATCTCCCACTATCGCTGTTCTCTAGCCACCAAGTTCCCCAGAACCCACGTCATGGGGGTTTCTTGGGGCACAGGCTGCCACAAATATTTTATGCACATACAAGCAGAAATGCCTAAACCTGCCCCAAACTACCTCTTGTTAGAACCCACACGGTGTCTCACTTTGGTGCCCAGAAGGAAAGGAACCCGGAGCCAAGAAACCTAAACTTGGGCTTCACCCTGCCAAGCCGAGTCCTCCCAGGGCCTCGTTTATAAGATCAGTGGACGCCACCGGGAAATCCCTTCTAGCTCTGAAATCCTCAGGTTCTACTGGGAGGTGCTTTCCTCAAGTCAGCAGATTTCCTCCTTCCAAGAACTCTGTTCCACGCATCTCATAGACAAGGAGCTTCCCCATCACTGTCCAGCGTCAGCCTGCGGGCCGCGCGCCTCATCGTCCCATGTTACCAGTCTGTTACTCCTTTTCCTTTCCTCTCATGCAAAAAGGTAAAGAACTAGAGGATTTGCCAGTAAGAATCAATTATTCTTTGCTCCTCCTTTAAGCTTCTTTCCTGGACGTCTTCTGAAAGCTGAGCCTGTTCTATAACGAGTAACTCTTCATGAACTGAAGTGAGCACTGGCCTCAAACAAGGGTGTGGTTGATGCGGTGGGGACGCTTTTCAGGCCTGGATGACAGCCTTTGGAAGAGTAGAGGGAGCAGGGGAAGTGAGCAGAAGTGAAGGGAGTGTTCTTAAAGCTCTCAGAAGACACCACAGTGACCCCAGGGAACACCTGGGAAATCTCTAGTGAAGAAGTCAAGTCACAGGCCCAATGTGGCTGGAGAGCCCACGGAGAGGCTCTGGGGGGACACGGTCCCAAAGTGACGACTAAAGAGCTACTCACCTCTTCCATGTACTCAGGCTCCGAGGCGGACGCGTCCCAGCGGTTGTTCAGGATGAAGATGTTCGGGCGGGACAGGCGCTCACTCACCTTGTGGAAGAACTGCTTCTCCTGAAGGGGGACAAAGACCTCAGTACAGGAGGGGCTGTGCTGGCCAAGGTCGTCAGCCACACGCACCCCCTGCCCGCTCAGCTGGGGTCCAGGAGTGTGGGAAAAGGTGGAGGGGTTACCGTCTGCATCAGGGTGGACTCTGAGTTGGCCACCAACACAAACACGTCGGCGTCCAAGCAAAACTTGTCAATCCAGCTGTCCAGCTCTGTGGTGACGTCGATGCCAGGGCTAGAGGTGACGGGGTAAAGCATCATCAGGCACACAGACCTTGGGCCCTAGTCTTCCTGCTCTGCACAGACTTGAGGCAGCCAGGCAAAGGAGGAGAAAGTTACAGGTGTGAGAGAAATCGGGCCTGGCCTTTACTGGAGGGATAATTACTTTTCATTTCATATCCTTCCTGATAGTCTGAAAATACGTTTTGTGTTTTGTTCCACCCGTGTATCACTTTTATTAAAACAACGGTTTGGGGCGCCTGGGTGGCTCAGTCGGTTAGGCATCTGACTCTTGATCTCGGCTCAGGTCATGATCTCATGGTTCAGGAGTTTGAGCCCCTCGCTGGCAGCATGGAGCTTGCTTGGGATTCTCTCTCTCCCCCTCTCTCTCCCCCTCCCCTGCTCTCTCTCTTTTTCTCTCCCCCTCAAAATAAACATTGAAAGAAAATAAAATTAAAACATTAAAAATAATGACTTGTGGGGCAACTGGGTGGCTCAGTCTGTTAAGCGTCCGACTTTGGCTCAAGTCATGATCTCACAGCTCGTGAGTTCGAGCCCCATATTGGGCTCTGTGCTTCCAGCTCAGAGCCTGGAGCCTGCTTTGGATTCGGTGTCTCCCTCTCTCTCTGCCCCTCCCCCGCTTGTACTCTGTCTCTCCCTCTCAAAATAAACATTAAAAAAAATTTTTTTAATAATGGTTTGTAATTTCGCTTTGCAGATACGCAATTAAGGTGAAATTTTATATTTCTGTGAGTCCAATAAGCACTACGGTACCGTACTTCTCAAGACAGTTATGACCTGCCCCAAAGTGTTCCTTCGAGAGAAATAAAATACCACACGGACCCCAACACCACAAGCTCCCAACCCTAATACACGCACCAACCTCGGGTTACAGCTGAGAACCTCCTCAACTTTTGGGCCTCCCTCCCATCTGTCTTTATGGATCGTCACTGGGACATTTCCAGGGCACTGATGCCAACGGCTACAGCAGCCAGACCCGGGGAAATCCAGGAGGCGGGAGGATTTGGCTGAGCCAGTAGGAAAGGCAGCACGAGAAGCAGAGCACCAAACAGGCCCCAGGGGACCCTGGCTGGAGGATGCAGAAAAAGAAACCCGGAGAGGGCCCAGTGTGGACCTCCTACGGAGGCACTTTCCCTCTTACCTGTCCATCAGCACGAGGTCATCCTTCAGAAGTGGGCACTTGGAGTTGGGCCACATCACACTCACTAGGCTGCCAGCATGGAGCTGCTCGTCCTGGTGAAGGGCATGGGCCAGCTGGTTCACAGTCTGACGGGGGAGGAGGAAAAGAATGAAAGAAAGAAAGAAAGAACAGAGCTGAGGAAGACTCGCTGGCCGCCAGCCTGCCCGTGCCGCCTGGCACGCGGGGCTCGGTGGCCCAGTGCTGCGGCCTGGTCTGCTTCCCTTACTCCTTTCATTGCACATGGAAAAGCCAAGGGCCGGGCCGAGCCAATAAGAAACAACTACTCTTCACTCCTTTCAAAGGCTGCTTTCTTGGCTGTTGTCCTAAAGCTGCAGTTATTTTGCACTGATGAGTTCTCCACGCACCGAAAGGAGCTTCTGGCCCCAAACAAGAATGCCAGCGGCTCTCAGAAAAATAAAAACGGACCAGCCACGGGCTATTGACTCACAACCACGGGACAAGTGCAGGAGTCGCCCTGTAGCAACAGCCCAGCAAACGAGGCACACGCACTCTTCTGAGCGAGGAGAAGAGCCACCGGCCTGCTTGGCAACACAGGAACTGGAGCCTCCTGACTCCTGGCGCTCTTCAGACCCGCCCGGAAGCTCTCAAACCTGCCCAAGCTCAGCTCTGACAGGCCTTCCCATTTCCCACCACACGGGCACCACCCTCTCCTTAGAGGTGCTGACTGCCCGGTCACAGTGGACGTCCCGGTTGGTCTACGCCCAGACTCGACCCGCCAGCACACACACCCCCCCCCCCCGGCACGGTCCCCGCCACGGCACCCTCACCTTGACGCTCCTCTTCTCCTCCGAGCCCTCTGTGAGGAGGAAGGCCTCGTGACCGTCTGTGCCCTCTACCCGCAGGAAGCAGTTGGTGGTGTGGCCGATCCCTGAGGGCAGAACTTTGTCCCAGAGCATGGCATTGATCACGGTGCTCTTCCCGTTGCTCGTCCTGCGAGGACAACCAGCCATCAGGGAGGCCACCCGTACCTGCCTTGCAGGCTTCCACACAGAAGATGCCAGCCTGGGAGCCCGAGTCTCTGCAGTGGCACCAGTACCCAGACAGGGGGAGCGAGCACTCTGTGTTTATGCAAACGGATGGACAAACACCTCTGGCCTGTGCCCATGATGTGCTCCCAGGTCATCACTGCAAACCTACCCGCGGGGGCCACCCTAATCTTGGTAACTAGCGTGGTAATCTTTAACAGGGGTGCTAAGTGCATGCGATTGATTTACTAACCCTCCCTCTGTTACCTATTAATCCCACATTCCTCTCTAGAAGAAGAGAGACTCCTCACGTGTCACAGGAGTCAGATCTCTTGCACAACCCTTGGGCACTGAAAGCTGCAAACAGGAGCCACTAAATCCGTACAGAATCGAAACGTTAAAGGCCCCTGCACCCCCTCACTGATGAACGACCCTGGTCCCTTTAAAACCCTCACTGGGGCGCCTGGGTGGCTCAGTCAGTTGAGCGTCTGACTTTGGCTCAGGTATCTCACAGTCCGTGAGTTTGAGCCCCGCATCGGGCTCTGTGCTGACAGCTCGGAGCCCAGAGCCTGCTTCGGACTCTGTGTCTCCCCCTCTCTCTGCCTCTCCCCTGCTCATGCTCTGTCTGCATCTCAACAATAAATAAAAACATTAAAAAAAAAAAATTTAAAACCCTCATGGCGACACAGAAACTGAGGAGTTGGCTATTGGGTAACAGTCCACCTTCCTCCCACGTGGCCAGCCTCCTAAATCAAGCGCATATTCCTTTCCTATCAATACTCATCTTTTCTAAGCTTACTTATATATTTTGAGAGAGAGAGAGAGAGAGAGAGAGAGAGAGAGAGAGAGGCAGAGAGAAAGGGAGAGAATCCCAAGCAGGCTCCACTCTGACAGCGCAGAGTCCAACGTGGGGCTCAAACCCCTGAACAGCGAGATCACGACCTAAGCCGAATCAAGAGTCAGACACTTCACCAACTGAGTCACCCAGGTACCCCTCAATACTCATCTCTCGAGTACTGGTCATTCGAGGGATGGGGAGCCGAACTTGGGATTCGGTAACAAAGTCACAGGTCATTAGGGGCAAGACTCAAGGCAGAGTGCCTATTCCTCAGGCCACTGCTGTGTGTATAGCATCCAACCTGTCCAGGTGTCTTTGTTCCCTTTATTAGATTCTAATCTTTTTAAAGATTAGACATAAGAAATACATTTGGTTTTTGTCCCTTTACTGGCACAGTGCTTCTAAAATCCTTGGAATTTTAGCAACAGGAGTGTCTTTTGTCATTCACAGGAGCCCCTTTTGAGCACACCTGTCTATGCTAATGAGGGGACGGAGGTTGGGGCCCCTACTCTCAAAATGGACTGGTCACCAGAAAGACCAAGCGATTAGAGGGTTAGGACTTTCAGCCCCACCCACCTACTTCAGGAAAGAGGAAGGGCCTGTGGATTAAACTCCATAAACATCTTGAGCAATGAGGTCTGATGAGCTTCCGGGTTGACGAAGACATCCATAAGCCTGGAGGGTAGCGCTTCTGGCCCTCACCCTGTGCCCCTCTTCACCTGCTGGTTCTTCTGTATCCTTTACACCAAACCAGTAAGTGTGAGTCACTGTTTCCTCAGTTCTGTAAGCAGCTCCAGCAAATTAGCCAAACTTGAGGAGGAGTCATGGGAACCTCCATGTCACTGCCAGTGACTGCCAGTCACCCCAAAACACAGATTTCCAAATGGCATCTGAAACGAGGCCCGTCTTGGGGGACTGGGCCTTAACCTGCAGGATCTAATGCTCCCTCCGGGTAGACAGTGTCAGAGCTGGGTTCAATTTGCAGGACGTGCAGGGTGTGCCAAGAACTGGAGAACCTCTAGTGTCCACTAGACCTCAAAGTGTAACAAGGAGATCTGATGGCTAAAACTATAAAACTCTTGGAAGAAAACAGAAGAAAAGCCTCATGACATTGGATTTAGCAATTCCTTGGACAGGACACCAAAAGTCTAGACAACAGAAGTAGGAATAAACTTAACTGGGCTATATCCAAATGAAAACACTTCTGGGCATCAAAGCACACAGCCAACCGAGTGAAAGGGCAACGCACAGAATGGGAGGACACATCTACAATCATGTATCCAGTAAGGGGTTAATATGCAGGCTATATACAGAACTCTCACACCTCACAAAAACCCCACAAACAACCCCATCTAAAAATGGACAGTGGACCGGCACAGACATTTCTCCAAAGAAGATACACAAATGGCCGAGAAGCACATTAAAAGATGCTAGACATCACTAATTAATAGAGAAATGCAAATCAAAACCACGATGAGATTCCACCTCACACCCATGAGGATGTCTTATCAGAGAACAGAAGGCACGTGTTGGAGGGAGCTGGAGAAACTGGAGCCCCGTGCACTCCCGGGGGGGGTTGGAAACCGGTGCGGTCGCTAAGGACAACAACATGGTGGTTCCTCAAAAAATTAAAAATGAAACTACCATACGATCTAGGAATTCTATTTCTGGGCATGTACCCAGAGCACTGGAAGGTCTCGAACAGATATCTGTACACCCACGTTCATACAGCATCATTCACAACAGCCAAGAAGTAAAAACAACCTAAGTGTTCGTCCTGGATGAACGGATAAACAAGATACAGTCTATACGCACGGTGGCATGTTATTCAGCCTGAAAAAGGAAGGCCATCCTGAAGCGCACAACAGAGGGGACCTGGGGACATTATGCTAAGTGGAAGAGGTCAGTCACAAAGGGACAAACACTGTACGATTCCACTTATTGGTGGTTCCTCGAAGAGTCAAATCCATAGAGACAGAAAGCAAAGCAGTGGCTGCCAGAGGTTGGGGCAGGGGTGGGGGTTCCGGGAGGACAAAAGCGAGTGTTTCATGGGGACAGAGTTTCAGTTTCTCAAGATGAAGAAGTTCTCGAGATGGACGGTGGTGATGACGGCACAACAGCGTGAACACAGTAAATACTACCAGACTGTAGACTTAAGAGCAATCGTGACAATGGGTTTTACATCATGTGTATTTTGCCACCATTAAAAACTTAAACAGGAGGAAGAGGTACTCAGACTGCGAGGCTGCACAAGCGCCCCCCTCCCCCCCAGGCAGGAAGAAGGTGTGACAGCTTCACAGACTCACCGGCCGAAAAAAGCCACTTTCATGTGCCGCCGGGCCAACACCTCACTGATGCCCCTCACTTTGGACAGGTAGCCTTTGACGTCCACGACCTGTTCTTCTGTCGTAACGGGGTCCAGTTCCGCATTCCTGTAGGTGTCTGGAGGTGGAGACGGAACATGGGTCACCCCTCTGTCTGCGGGGGACAGAGGCGCCGGCCGCAGCTCCCCGCCACTGCCCGCTGAAGGGCAACCTCCCTGCTGGGGACCGCAGCGCAGACACCCGGGCTCCAGAGCAAGGAAGTACTGCTTTGCCACCTCTTCCCAGCTGTGCGACCTCAGGCGACAGAGCCCAGTCTTAGACTCCCGACTCTCACAACAAAGAGCAGTGCCCACCTCTTGCGACTGCCGCAAGGATGAATGAACGATGTCCATTTGAGCACCAGAATGTTCCCTGCCGTCACTTCCAGGCGTTTTACTTACCAAACTGTTCCTTACACACCAGGCACTGCTCTGATCACCTTTCAAACACAGTCTCACCCCATCCTCGTCATTTACCTGCCCCAAACTCGGAGCCAGAACGGGACCCTGTGCACCTTCATGAGGCCTTTCCTGACCGGCCCTGCCTACTGCTCCAGTAGGGCCTCCTGCCAGCCCCATCCTGCACGGCACGTCCCCACCCTCGCCATGGTGCCTCCGGTTACTCTGGGCTTTGCTCAGTGCACCCCTCCCCCTCCCCCCGCCGATGCACGGAGGCGCTGCCTTGGGGGGCTCTGGCTCACTCCCACTTAGCCTCGTCTAGCATGGACTGCACAGCCCCCGGAAGCCTTCCCTGACTCCCCCAACCTGAGTGAGAGCCCCTTGTTTGTGCTCCCAAAGCACCCTGTACTTCAGCGCTCACCTCACCATGGTGTGACCGTCTAGTTCAAGTGCATCATCTCCCACATGAAAGCCAAACTGTGCGGTCCCCGCACTCAGCAGGTGCACCCCAATTGCTAAGCCAGTGGGTACTGGGATCACTGCACTGCTTTTTCCCAGTGGCTCTGACAGGCAGATGGGCAACGGATGACAGAGCAAATGAGCAAGGTCCGGCCCCACCCCATCTGGTCTTGTACCAGGAAGGCGTGTCAGCTGGCGGAGTACACGGGCGCCTGGTCCCTCGGCACACGCTCGCGGCAATGGACTAAATGTTTATGCCCCCACCACGTGATGGGTCATGAGGGTGCAGCCCTCATGACTAAGATTAGTGCCGTTATCAGAGACCCGGAGAGCTAGCTAACTCCTGCCGTGTGCTTACCTGGGATGTTACACAGGAAACGACAGCAATCCAGGAAGCTGGCCCTCACTAGACACCCAATCTTCTAGAGTCCGGACTCTGAACTTACCAGCCTCCAGAACCGTGACAAGTGAGCTCCTGTTGTTTATAAGCTACCCAGCGTGTGATATTTCTGCTACGGCAACCCAAGACGACGAGGGTACTGGTGACCACAGGCGGCATTCAGAGACCACCGGGTGAGTCTCCCCTGCATGATGCCACGAGGGGAAGTGACCAAACCGTCAAGGCCTCCCAGGTCCCCTGGTCACCGCAGTCTCAGACCCATCACCCCTCCTCCTTCATAGGGGCACATGGGCGTGGCTTCTGCAACGCTCCTGAAAGGAGCCGGGCTCTCGAGCGAGCGAGTGGCCGCATTTAAAAGAAACAGCCAGAAGACTGACCAGGCGGCCACCATCCCCGCCCCTAGCCAGGGCAGGCCCAAACACATACCCAGAGCACTCCAGCTCTTTCCCCTGCAGCCCACCAACAGGACGGGCCTCCTACTCTCCCAAGAACAAGAACCGAAACAGCCATTCCTAATGCTAGCGCACAGACCCCTTCATTAAGCACGTGTTCGTCCATGGCACCATCAAAGTGAGTGAGTCTGAGCATCACAGACGGTCGGCCTGAGCTCTGGAAGGAGTGACCTGGTCTGCCCCATCTCTGCGTGCACAGAGCCAGGTGCACCCGAGTTACTGCCAAACAAACGGGTCATGAACTGGAATAACTTCAGCTACCAGTCTTCTAACTGTAAAACTCGGATTTTCACGTTAACAAGTATGTGGGGACCACCTTCTCTTGCATCAAGCACCACGCCAGGGGCAGGGCAGAGAGTCCGTTCTCAGTCTTGGTTTGCTCAGGCTGTTCCAATGAAACCGCACAGACCAGGCGGGTCATACACAACAGACACGTACTGTTCCCAGTTCTGAACTGGAAGGCTCAGATCAGGACGCTGGCCCGGTTAGGGGAGGGCCCTCTCCCAGGTCACAGGTTTCTCACTGTATCCTCACGTGGCAGAAGGGGGGGCCAGGGAGCTTTGTGGGGTCTCTCATAAGGGCACTAATCTCCTTCATGAATGCTCCCCCATCGTGACTAATCACCTCCCAAAGGTCCCACCTGTGAACCCCATCACATTGGGTCTTAGGGTTCCAACATGAGAATGTGGGGGAATGCAAACATTCAGACCACAGTACTGGAAACATTCCCTCTCTCTAAAGGGAGCCTTAAGAAGGAGCCTGTCACATAAACCAACCCGAAGCCAAGCCACGCTAGTGGAAAGCAGACGGTGAACCGTGTCTCTGGGGCGTTTCCACTGAACATGGAGAGCTCTGCGGACTAGAATTTAAAAAGCCCTGGTCTCGCTTGAGCGCCTCTTTCACAAACAAGGAAACCAAGGGCAGATGAGACTCAGCCACTGGGTCTGGACGGACAATCCCAGACACAGGAGCTAACGTGTACCTTCTAGAGAGGGAGCCTCAGACAACCAGAGGCTGGGGTTGGCAATCGACTGAGCGGGGCCCCGGGAACCTGTCCTCCTCTGCTGATAGAGCAGGCACCAGGGGCTGGGCTCAAATTAGTAACTAGTGGAAAAGGTGCCAGTGACGCAAGTTTCCTTTCCACAGCCCCGCTGACTAAAAATATCAGAGAAAGAACACCCTGGGCAGGGACAACCAATACCCGCACAGCAGGCTGAGGAAAACACCTGGGCTTAGGAGTCAGAGATACCTGGTAGAGCCCTGCTGTGTCACTTACAAGATATCGAGCAAATCTCAAAACCTCCATCTGCTTGTCTTCTACATGGGACTGAGATTCACCTACCCCTCACGACTAAATGATACAGAATACACAGAATTCTTACATGACAGGTCTCTAGTTTTCCTGGTCCGATCTCCCTGGAGCCCAATTCCACATGATTCCCAAAGCACAACACTGCTGAAGGTGACAACCTACCTGGGGATGAGCTCCCCAGGAGCAAGGCTCTACCTCCCCTCCCCTCTATCCTCCCACCTACATATGGAAACTGACAGGTGTGGGCCCGGCTGAGCAGGCCGCCTGTCTCACCTTCAAGGAAGGTGGCGCTCTCTTGGATGTAGGCCCCCAGTTGCTCAAAAATGCCATTGATCTTCTTCTTGGCAGTGACAAAGTGCTTGAGTGGGGAAGCATTCACCTCAGCCATGTGTCTCTTGTCCTTCTTGACTGTAACAATGGAGTTGCACCGAGAGAAAAGCAGGGACATCGCGCTGCAAGAAAAGACAACGTGAGTGAACCCAGGAACGCCCAGTTTAGACGTTCTGCTAGGGCTGTGGCGGGGTGCCGTGGGGGGCCCGGGGCTAGCCCTGGGGGCCATCAAGCACACGGGCCCTCCAGGACCAGATCCAGGATGGTAAGGTAAGACTGGCGTCCTCAAGAGTAGGAAGGGACCGCCGAGGACGTGCGGGCACCCAGACAGCTGGAGCCAGGGCTCTGGGTTTAGGCCTTGCGCTGGCTGACCCCCGCCTGTGGAAGAGCAGCAGACCCAGCCTCCCCCACCTCAGGGAATCAGGCCGGGATCACGAGGGGACACGTGAGAAGCCCTCCTCTCGGTCTCAGGCAGGAAAGTGTGACAGAAACCTCACTTCTTTCCTACACATCACCCACCTAAGAAAAAGCACGGATGACTGAAAGCAGTGAAAACAAAGCGATGCTCAAAGTCAGTGACCCCCGCCACCCTCCCCTGGCCACTCTGCCGTCCAGGTCACGACGGCCCTAATTCTGAACGGGTTTCTTGTTTGTACCGGTGGTGGTCGGGGGTGGACAAGGAAGGGTGGTACTCAAGCGAGAGAGGTCTGCATCTACTGTTTACTTAAAAACACTTATTGGTCTCTTTCACTGCAAGCGTGTGCACTGTAGAAGATGCGGGAACTGAAGGGAAAATCCATAACCCCCCTCCTGTGATAACACTATTAACACCTGTCTATCAGCAGTCTGTTTTGGGGTACATAGCTCTCTTGCCCTCAGTCGTTATAGCCTGTATTTTCCAAATAGCAGCAACATACTAGGGGCCGTGAAGCTGAGCTCCAAAGCCTTAGAAATTTTTGCTCAAAGTCAAAAGCGGCAGATAGAGCGGAGAAGGTGGCATCAGATGTGGCTGGAGATCTCTGGTCCCATAAGTGCACTGCCCCTGAGTTCCCACATGCACAGAGCTATTTCCCCAGCAGGGCCCTCAGATCCTGGATGTCAAAGGACAAAGGCCCCTCCAACCCCACACAGCTGCATGTGCCTGGTTCTGCATCTCCAACACCCAGCAAATTCTCCCTCCCAGGCCACCCTAATCATAGCAACATGGGCTCTCCATGGGAGCCAGCACTCAGCACTCGCTGCATCTGGGAAATGAGAAAGCTCATGAGGGAACATACACCAGAAACTTCCCAAGCGTGCCAAAAAGTACTGAACAAGTTACTGAGAAGCAGAAAGAACATCCAGAGAAAGCGCACAGTGACTGAAAACTGGTTCTTAGGATCTAATCATCCCAAAGAGTGGGCAGACAGACAGACTCACAGGGAAATATCAACCCACATGTTTTGCATAACTTACAAATTACTTTGTTAATGATTTCTAGGGAGATAAGAAAGACAAGTAACTGTCCATTTCTACCTTCCTCTTCCTTAAATCGCTACAGCTGTGCACTTTTCTTAGCCTGGGGGTCAAGGCGTCAAGGAATTTTGAGGCAACAGAACTCTGAGAAGGGGAATCGGGAAGAAAGCACCCCTGCCTCCTCCAGAGCAGAAGAGGCACTGGAATCAGGCTTCGCGTGGCCCAGCAGGTTAAGACTCTAGGAGAACGGGGGATGAGTGCAAAAAGAGAAAAGCATCAAAAGGAAACGGAAAGGGATCTGGATGGAGCATGACACGGCTGTAGGGAACAGATTCTGGAACCAGAGCTGGGTTCAAACCGTACTCTTTCTGGGCCACGTAAACTTGAGCAAGTTATTTAACCTCAGAGCCTTGAATCCTTCACGCGCAGGACAAGTGTGATGCCACACAGATGGAGAAGGCTCAGGCTGACACAGGACAAACTTAAAGGTGATTTTATGTGTTATGAAGTAACAACAATGATAAACTCCACCAGCAAGATCGGGCAACTCTCCCCTCCAACACCCAGCCTTCAGGGAAGGGCAGAGACGACTCCACCAACACATCCTCGGCTCCCCCACCGTCATGGGGAACCCAGTGAACAGGTCTGCGCAGGGCTGAGGAACAACAGGGCCCATCCCCAGAAGTGACTTGCTTGCAGGCAGAAAGCTCCCTGAGATCAGTGGGGCTCTTAGAAGCATGTGCTTTCAAGTTCTGGTCATTGTTTGCCAGCCCAAAGGATCCGAAACCAAAAGTGCTAATGTTCGCTAAGTGCAAGATTCAAAGGCGCGCACGCTAGGTAAAGCTTAGCGGTTCAAGGTTACGAGACGTGCTCGGAGTTGCCAGGCCAGGACCTGACCTGCTCTCACCATCCCCCAGCCTGCAGCCGCATGCCCCAGCCCTCTCAGGGATCCTCCCTCCAACCCATCCAAACTGCCTGATTTCTCTGGCTCAGTTAACCCCCCAAGCTGAGGTGCCCTGTTTGTGTTGTACGTGCTGCTTCCGGCCTGGGATCCTCTTTTCTTTTTCACCCATTTGGCGCACTCCTACTGTCCTTCTAGACCCAACCGTAGCGTCACCCTTCCGTGAAGCCTTCCCTGACATCTCCAAGGAGGACACGCAACCTTATGGTTTTTAAATCCCCATCTCCTCGTCTAGTCTGTGACCTTCCAGAAAGATCGCCGGACACAGAGTCGTGACCTGTTTCCAGGTCTACTTTCCTCCTCCACAACTGTGAGAGACACGGATGAGTTAGTGAATGCCCCTTCACGAGAGTGCCTTCTTCCCCTTCCATCCCCAGAATACACACATCTACTTTTTTTTCTTAAAAAGCAGCTTCGGGCTAAGCATCTGTTTCTTAGTGTTTGGAGCTCACGGAATCAAGAGAGTTGATCAAACCTTTCAGATCCCAGGATCCGATCCTTCAAAGAGCAAGCTGGACATACATATGTGCACAAATGGACCCAAGTTACGGAACACACACAAACAAGCCAAGATGGGGGGGAGGGGAAGGCCCACTATCTCAGGGCTTCGCCTGCTGGCTGCCTACCCTTACAGAGTGGTAGGAAGCAGCTGAGATCCTGTTCCTCCTCTGGAAAGCCCTGATAGTCCCTACTTCACCACAGAGCTCACTGCAGGCATGCAGGTCCAGTCCCCTGGGCACAGCTAGGTTACAGTGGCTCTGATACCAGCTACACATTAAGTGGCATGCTTCAAGCTGGGGTGACAGGCGCAAAGTGCTCTTCAAGTCAGGGTTTCAGATAGTTCAGGACAGCATTTCCCAAAGTGCGGGCCACAGAAATGTAGTGCACCCAATGCTCCATGTAAAAAGGGATCCACAGTAGAACAAATTTCCAAAACACTATATGCCACGGTCATCCTCCATCAGAGCACATGACCAAAGCAAAGACTCTGGAAAAAGGCCTGTTCTAAAAACACTAGCTGAACTGTATTTAACGCAGCATTTCACAAACGTATCTAAACAAGATGTTCTGCTACATAACGGTTTTTAAAATCCTGAGGAACATCCTTCAGGGAAAGCCTCATTCATCCTGGTCGCCTCCCTCTCCCACCCCAAAAAAGTGCTAGGGGCACAGTATTAACAGATAGTAACCTAAGACCAGAACCAAACCCAATTCCAAACTGAAAAAAAGCTTTGCCTCAACCCAGGCTATTTATTAGTTGAGGAGTATTAGATGCCTTGCACGTGAAAACAGCAGTAGAGAATTCACCGCATGGTGTGTTTGGATCCCAAGCACAGTCCCTAAATCCACACCACCTCCTTACCCAGTTTTATGCACAGCAGCTCCTAGCAGGGAAAATAAAATAGGTCCACGGATCGTCTGCTGGCACAACTGGAACAGAGGAGAAGCTGAGAAATTGAAACAAAAGAGTATACAGGGTAAAAGGGGCAGAGTAGACTCTCAGAAGAGCTGTGATAAGGAGCCAGTCTCTGCTGGGCAGACACAGGGAGGGAGGAGCCAGCAGAGCAGAGAACAAGGGAGACAGAGACTAATTCTTCGGGGAGCCCAAAGATTCCAGCCACCTTCTGAACTGTCAACCTTTAAATAGGCTCTCTCCGCCAACAGTGAAAACCATGGAAGCAGAAAGGACATCCATACAGTTTTTTTCAGCACAGACTGGAAAACTCCAGCTCTGAGCAAAGATGACCCCATCCATGACACTTGCCACTGGACAGCCAGCAGAACATACCCCTTTCCACTCAACCCAGATCCAGGGTGCCAGACGTCCCAGCTACCACTTACTTTTTGGATGGTAAGAGACCTTCACAGGCTGGGCATCATGGGCATGGCTGGAGTCAAAAAGACGAAAAGAATCTGAATTCTCCTCTGTCCTGTCTCAGGTTGAGGTTGGCTACTGATTGTGTTGACTCCACCAATTCCAACTTATTGGGGAAAAAAAAGGGACATGTCAACAAGCAGCAAAAAGAAAAAAAAAAAAAAAGGGTGTAAAACACGCTTAACCAGGTTTAAAGCCAAACAAACTCATCCCTGAGGGAAGCTTAGTCATTGCCCTGTACTCTGTACTCCCATGGTATGTGAGGAAGTGCCCTGGGGGAAAACACAACACACAGGTGTGGGGACAATCGCGGGGACACACAAACATGTGCTGGTGAGAAGCAGGAGCCCTGGTAAAGACAGGTCCATGTCCAGAGAGGTGAGAGGAGAGGAGGTAGCAGACCAGGACAAGGACTGGTCTTGAGGATTGTGGAACTGAGGACTAGAGATGAGTGGGTGGGGGTGTGGAAGAGAAGTAGAAGTGGAACTTATTAAAAGACTGTGTGTGCTACATGCTGTAAAATATATCTTACTTAATTTTTAATTCTATGGGGCAAACAGAGGCTTGGGATACTTAAAAGATTTATAGACTGCTAATAAGTGGCCAAGCTAGGAACTGAGATACCATCTCCCTTTAACTCCAAACCATACTTGTTTTTAACTTCGTGGACCTGCCTCACTCCACCCTTCCAGGTGGGAAGGGTGATAATCAGAGGCCCTTCTGGGAGGAAGAAAAGAGAGACGATGGAGAAATTGAAGAAACAGGGCAACGAAAGATTACAATAGAGAATGGGCAGTTTAGGCTTCACGCATCCAAACAGTAAATTATTCCGCATCGTCTGTGTGCCTGTGTGCATGCTAGGCGCTGAAGTTAGGGATGGGTAAATCAGTACCTGCCCTCAAGGGGCTTACCTTCAGGTGAGAAGTCAAACAAGAAAATAGGTGACTGCACCTGAGCGCAGAAAGTGCCCAAAGTGGGAGAGGGTAGGGCGCCACAGTGGTCAACGTGGGCACTTATCTTGTGCTGAGTAAATGCTGGCAAATATAGAAGACTGGATACGAAAGGAAGAGAGGGCTGGGGTGGACTGGGGCCGCGAAGGTGGGAAGGCTGGGGGAGACGAGGAACCTCAAGGAACCCCACCCCCAGTCCAGACACCCACGTCCCGCCCCCTCCTCTCAGGGCCGCGGAGGGCCCCGCAGCGAGGCCGGGGCGTGGAGACGCCCGCCTGCCCGGATCCCGAGTTCCCGGGGTTCCAGCGTCCCACCGGTCCCCGCCGGGCTGCTCAGGACTCGCCGGGCTGGGCTGGGCGGGTCCCCACCCCTCCGGCGCGCTCGCCCTCTCACCTTCACCTTCCCGGCCTCGCGGCGGCCATCATGCCCTTAACGTCACCAGACGGCGCCACCCTGGAGAGAGGCGGGAGGAGGAGGGAGGTCGCTCACGTCACTAGCCGCCGCACGTTTGCCGCCCTGGCCCTGATCAATCGGTGGACTCCGAGCTAAGGCGGTTAGACCTTATCACTCCATACGGGTCAGGGGGTCTGCAGGCTGAGAGCCCCGAGAGGCGGCTCAGCGGGCTCGCTTACCGCCGGGGCGTCCCAAGCCAATGACGTCAGCAGAAGGACTCCAGCTGCATCGTGGGGGCTGTAGTTCCTCCGGGCGCCCGTCAGGGCGGGGTGGGCGGGGCCTCGAGCTGTCCAAAGGCCAAGAAAACAAGGGCGTGGGTTAGAGGTTCCCGCTTTTTCGTCTGTTGCACCAGAGCCTGACCCTAAGGCCCTTGCCGGCTCTGTAATCCCAACCTGCGTTTTGTAATTTTAGAGAAGAGCTCTTAAGAGAAAGAGAGGAAGCAAACTTGGGCCTGTTGCCCTTCGGTTGACTTTGAGGAAATGAGAACAGCAACGGTCACGGAGCAGGCAGGGAGCCTAACATACATGCATTTTATTTAACCTTCAGGACATTCCCTGGAGGCTCAGAGGAGACATTATTCCAGCTCACATATGGCAGACCACTGGGCCTCATTATGTGCCAGGCGCTAGGACACAGCAGTGAACAGGTTGTCTGGTGGCCTCAGCCACAGCAGGGAAGGTTTGAAGCCTATGCTCTCTCTCCAGTACCGCAGCCACCAGCCACGTGTGGCTATGGAGCCCCTGAAAGGTGGCCAGTGCCAATTGAGATGTGCTGCAGACTTGTACCAAAAAAAAAAAAAAATAATAATAATACACACACACGTATATATACATATGTATATACACATATATCCATATATCTATACACATATACATATATATCTATATATACATATGTAGGCACATATATATACATATATACACATATATCTATATATATAGATAGATAGATAGATAGATAGATATACATATGTATCTATATATACATATATATAGGCACCTGGCTGGCTCAATTGGAAGAACATACGACTCATGATCTTGGGGTTGTGAGTTCAAGCCCCATTGTTGGGTATAGAGATTACTAAAAAAAAAACTTTAAAAAAGGTAAACAATTTCATTAATGCTTTTAGGTTGACTATATGTTAGTGATCATATTTTGGATAAAGTGAGTTAAATAAAATATATTGCTAACATTAAGGTCACCTGTTTCTTTTTACAATTTAAAATGTGGCTACTAAAACATCTAAAATTGCATAAAATGGCTCACTGTGTGATATTGGGGTTTATGACAAATACACATTTTGTCTTCATCCACTGTTTCTATAAATTGGGTGTCTCTTGTTATTCATAATGAGCCCCTTTCAACCACACCTGGGTTTATGTGACTGCAGTAACTTTTGGAAACCCCTAAGGATTGAGGCTGGTTGCCAGGGGAACCAACAATGTGATTAGAGGGTTGGAATTCCAGCTCATTACCTGTAAGCAGAAAGAGTTAGGGGTCCCCAGGAAAAGACAGACATAAGTTTCCTGACATAAGTCATTTTAGGGGTGCCTGGCTGGCTCAGTCAGTACAGCATGTGACTCTTGATCTCAGGGTCATGAGTTCAAGCCCCACGCTGGGCATGAAGCCTACTTTTAAAAAGGGGGGGGCACCTGGGTGTCTCGGTCAGGTAAGTGTCTGACTCTTGATTTTGGCTCAGGTCATAATCTCTGGGTTCGTGAGATCAAGCCCCAAGTCGGGCTCTGTGCTGCATCAGGCTCTGTGCTGACAGCACTGAGCCTGCTTGGGATTCTCTCTCTCTCTCTCTCTCTCTCTCTCTCTCTCTTAAAATAAACAAACTAAAAAAAAAAAGTCATTTTCAGCTCCCCACCATCCCATTGAAGAATGCTAGAACAGCCACACCCAAGCCAGGAGATAAGCTAATCACATCAGGACAATAATCAGTGGTGAAATCCTCAGTGTTGATTCCAAAGTGAACAGTAACCTGACACACATTCTTGAGCTATCTCTGCAGGATCTAAACCCCTCTGAGCACTCAAATAGAGGGCCAATTGGAGCCAGAAAACTGATGCTGACTTTTGCCAGCCCTCTGGACTTTGACCTGGACTCAGTCACCTTCAGATGACTTTTGCCCCCAAGTCCCTGCTCTATTCCCCCTTGTGCCAGCCCCTTCATGCATATGTATGCACTCTTACCTTAAAACTTCCCCGATGTTGTTTCTGGAGACACTGCTTTGGGAAATATCCTTAGTGTTCTCCTTTTACTTGTTTCACGGAAATCCCTTCCTTTTCCTATTCTTTGGCTTGGTTGTGAATTTTGGCTCAAAACCCATCAAGAGGAGAGCCCAGGTTGGGTAACAAATTTGGCAACTCTGGTGGGAACTCTCACCTAACCCCTTCGAGTTCCTTCTGTGGGGAAGGGCATAAGAGAATCCCTCTTGATGCCTGATTTGTTGAGGCACCTCAACTCGCTGAATGAGCTCAGTGGCTGTGCCAAACATTTTTTTAACGTTTACTCATTTTTGAGAGACAGGGTGTGAGTGGGGAAGGGGCAGAGAGAGAAGGAGACACAGAATCTGAAGCTGCCTCCAGGCTCTGAGCTGTCAGCACAGAGCCCAACGCAGGGCTCAAACCCATGAAGTATGAGATCATGACCTGAATCGAAGTTGGACGCTTAACCAACTGAGCCACCCAGGCGCCCCCCAAACATTTTAATCAGAGAGTCCCTTCAGAGAGGTCAATGGCAATTATCTCACAAATCAGATTAGGGTTCTGCCGCTATCTCAAGGGGAGAAAAGGAGGGCTGGAGGTCTGAGCAGCTATCTGGTCTGGTCTGGTCTGGTCTGACTGGGGAGTCAGGACTTGTAAGACGCCCTTGTCTCCCCAAGTTCTGGAGGCTGAGAAGGGATGCCTGATCATTGAAGGCTTCCGTGAGATAGATCTCAGGTTCTGGAGATTGTCTGCAAATTGTCTGGGTAGAGAGGTGCCAGTTTGGTATACCTCAACCAGCTGGGTGTCCACTTTTAAATGATCAACTGAAAGAGCTTACTTACCAACTCTCTGCAGGACATTTTCAGTGGGCTAAGAAGAGCTGAATTTGTGTGAACACTCATCCTTATTGCAGATCTCTTCGTAGTTGGAGAACGTTTGTAAAAGAGCTCCATTTGATTGGTTATAAAGCAAGTGCTCATCAAAATTCAGCATTCGAGGGACGCCCAGGTGGCTCAATTGGTTAAGCATCCAGCTCTTGATTTCAGCTCAGGTCATGCTCTCATAGTTCATGAGTTCAAGCCTTGCATCAGGCTCCGCACTAACAGTATGGAAACTGCTTGGGATCCTCTCTCTCTCCCTCTCTCTCTGCCCCTCCCCAGCTCATGCTCTGTCTCTCTGTCTCTCAAAAATAAATAAACATTAAAAAAAAGAGGATTTTATTTTTTTTAAGTAGTCTCTACACCCAATGTGGGGCTCAAACTCACAACCCTGAGATCAAGAGTCACTCACTCTGCTGATCAAACCAGCCAGGTGCCTCTGTAAGTACACTCTTAAAAAGTTTCCAAAATTTTTGGTTACTTCAAACTTTGAAGTTTTTCTGTGTCAAATAATAAATTGGGTTCGATTCAATGGATATCTAAATCTTTTCCAAATAAGATCCTGGTATAACAATTCACAATTGCTTACCACTTAGTTTCCACTAAACATTAAGGTTTCTGAGAATTAAAAATATAATTAAGAATACTGAAAATAATAAGGGAAACAACTCTGTATGCAAGGAAAGATACATGTTTTTGGCAAGAAAGGTATAAGGAATGGGGATACTTTTTTTTTATTCTAATTTTTTTTTTAATTTACATCCAAATTAGTTAGCATATAATGCAACAAGGGAATACATTTTTTTAAGAAAGTAATTTTGTCCTAAAATGAGACTGGTTGTTATTTTTTTCTAATACTTTAATGTTTTAATTTAATTTTTGAGAGAGAGAGAGAGAAAGCGTGAGCATAAGTTGGGGAGAGGCAGAGAAAGAGGGAGACACAGAATCTGAAGCAGGCTCCAGGCTCTGAGCTGTCAGCATAGAGCCTGACAAGGGGCTTGAACTCACGAGCCTTGAGATCTTGACCTGAGCATCTGACCCGAAGTCCGATGCTTAACCGACTGAGCCACCCAGGGGCCCCAATATATTTTTTTAAGATTTTATTTTTTAAAGTAATCTCTACACTCAGTGTGGGGCTCAAATTCACAACCCCAAGATCAAAACTTGCATGCCCCACCCACTGAGCCAGCCAGGCGCCCCCTGAATCTTATCAATATTAAGAGCTAAGTTTTCCCAAAAAGTTAAAAACAGAACTACCCTACAACCCGGCAATTGCACTACTAGGTATTTACCCAAAGGATACAAGAATACTGATCCGAAGGGGCACATGCACCCACCCCAATGTTTATTATGAACAATAGTCAAATTATGGCAAGAGCCCAAATGTCCATCGACTGATGAGTGGATAAAGGTGTAGTATATACATACACATAATGGAATATTATTCAGCCATCAAAAAGAATGAGATGTTGCCATTTGCAATGATGTGGATGAAGCTAGAGTATATTATGCTAAGGAAAATAAGTCAGTCAGAGAAAGACAAATAGCATATGATTTCACCCGTATGTGGAATTTAAGAAACAAAACAGATGAATATAGGAGAAGGGATTAAAAAAAAAGAGAGAGAAGCAAACCATAAGAGATTTTTTTAAGTTTATTTATTTTGTGTGAGAGACAGCAGGAGTGAGTGAAGGAAGTCAGAACGAGTGTTGCATCCACAAGACTCCTGAAACGGAATGCTACGGGCACCAGTGACAGTCACAACAAAGTTTATTGCAATGAGAAGCAAGGCCGACCGATTGGGACCGACACTCTTGACCAGAGTGTGGCCTCGAACAGCCAGGGTACAGAGTTTTTATAGCCAACCACATCGTCTTATGACCACCTAGGAACAGAACAAAGAAATAGTTCCCAGACGGGGGTAAAACAGTTCAGACCTGCCCTTGCCCCAATGCAATCAAACACTAATCCAGTTGATTTTCCTTGAACTTTTGTTCCCTTGATTGATAGGATAAGGCTGTTATCTCTTAACCTACAGCATTAAAACAAAGCTGTTATTTCTCAAGGCTACAGGTTAGCCCTAACACTACAATTTAACCCTTACACGAGAGGGAGAGAAAGAATCCCAAGCAGGCTCTTCGCTGTCAGCTCAGAGCCTGACATGGGGCTTGAACCCACGAACTAGGAGGTCATGACCTGAGCCAAAATCAAGAGTCAGATGCGCAACCAAATGAGCCAGCCAGGTGCCCAAAGATTTTATTTTTTTAAAGTAATCTGTACACCCAGCATGGGCTTGAACTCCTAACCCTGAGACCAAGAGTTGCTTGCTCCCCAGACTGAGCCAATTAGGCGCCCCAAGGAGAACAGATTCTTTT
The DNA here is from genome assembly GCF_007474595.2 of Lynx canadensis. NCBI lineage: Eukaryota > Metazoa > Chordata > Mammalia > Carnivora > Felidae > Lynx > Lynx canadensis. The sequence continues at coordinate 8,601,152 of NC_044310.1, read as the reverse complement.
CTCTTTTTTTTAATGTTTTTTTATTTTTGAAAGAGAGAGAGAGAGAGACAGAGTGTGAGTGGGGGAGGGGCAGAGAGAGGGGGAGACACAGAATCTGAAGCAGGTTCCAGGCTCTGAGCTGTGAGCACAGCTTGAACTCAAGAACTTCGAGATCAAGACCTGAGCCGAAGTCGGACGCTTAACCAACCAAGCCACCCAGGCGCCCCTAGATTCTTACTGAACCTATGCAGATAACTGTAATTGCCATCAGAGTAAGAATACTCACTGGGAGTTTCCAAGTTTTAGAGGGATCAGGTAGGGAGAAAAAGAGAAATGTTTCAATTTGTTCACAAAGGAATATTTTACCAAATTTCTGTAAGTCACAGATATGTTAAGAGAAAAAGTTTCCTTAAATCTGGAAGAGCAAACATTGAAGAACCAGCAATGTGTCACATGAGGGTGATTAAAAATTATAATCATTTTCCTTAATTCATTTAGTCCCACGTTATTCTTGTTCTGTTTGAATGCAGTTTTTCCATTAGTTCTGAAAATTCTTACTCAGTTTTGGTTTTAGGATCTGAAGGGTATCAGAAACCTGTATTCATCAAAAGTCCTGTCCATGAATCTCCTTGAAGATGAAAAACATTCGTAAGAGCATCAGAAGAATAATTGTAAATGACGAAAGACTCAAAACTGGCCCTGGGTAGGGGTGCCTGGCTGGCTCAGTTGGTGGAGTGTGCGACTCTTGATCTCAGGGTTGTGGGTTCGAGCCCCATGTTGGGTATAGAGAGTGTTTAAAAATGGAGTCTTTTTTTCTTTAATAAAATCCTTAAAAAAAAAAAAAAAAAAGGTCATGGTTAACAATCTGATGACAGCACATTATGACATACCTGACAAGGAAATTTGGTTATTTCTGGGACACACAACATTTCAATAACTAGAATTACAAGTGATGACATTATACCATGGCATAGTAAAACTTTAGGAATTTCATATAATTTCTATGACAACTATAGCATTTACCCATACAATATAACCGGAGGGGGTTTATCATCACTTATTTGACAATCCTTCCCATGGAATTGAAGATGCCAAATAAATAAGTTTATTTTTGATCAGTCAAAAAACTTCCCTTAGAGGAGCCTGGGTGGCTCTGTCGGTTAAGCATCTGACTTCGGCTCAGGTCATGATCTTGAAGTTCTTGAATTCAAGCCCGGCATGGGGCTCTGTGCTGACAGCTCAGGGCCTGGAGCCTGCTTCGGATTCTATGTGTCCCTCTCTCTCTGTATTCATCCTGTCCTGCTCCTGCTCTCTCTCTCAAAACAAACAAACAACAACAACAAACACCGAAAAACACACACACACACAAAATTTTTTAAACCCAAAAAGAATGAAATCTTTAAAAAAAAATGACTTGTTTTACAAAGTAGTTTTAATTTGGCTATTTTTGATGGAAATGAGGGTGATTTTGCAGAGAAAAATGTTTCAGTTACACATACTTATGGATGTTAAATTCTAGTTCTGATCGTCTTTGAGTGTTTGTTGGTTGGCCTATGAAACTGGGCTGGATCCTGAATTCTTATCTCGAATATCTAGCTATAATTCACCAAACTAAAGTTTTCAATTTTCTCCCATTCTTGGACTTGACGAAACCTGTCTTTTCCCCTAAAGCCCTGCAAACCGGAGCTAGGTACCTGGAGGCAAACTTCAGAGAAACTTCCACAGTGGCCCGTGTTTATGCCATGTTTGTGCCTGTTGCTGTCTGAGTCATTCAGAATGATCGCGGGAGACCTCGGGAGAGAGGCTATACAGAAGAGTGTGTACTGTGTTAAAAACTCACAGAATAAACTCTGACTCTGCCTCTAGCCAAGGCTGTGTGAACTAGGACTTTGCCTGGGGAAGGTCGGCAGGTGGATTTTACTGCCTCTGGGGGATTTAAACACCTTCTGGTTTTTTTACAGATACTTTCCCTGGAAGGATGGAGGTTTTCCTCGTGGAGCTGAAGGGGCAGATGGGGTAATCAAAGGGTTGCGTGGGGGGAGGATTCCTAGCTTTGGTCTTGCCTGAACAATACAAAGTGATAATGGACCAGCATTTGTTTTAAAATAACTCTGGGTGTGGCCCGTGCTCTAGGGACAAAATAGAAGCTACAGGCTGCCGGCAGGGCACAATCATCTAGAATGGTCTTAAGTAAAAGGCACCTTTGGGAAATGCTCTGGGGAGATTGAGAGCCTAGACGTCCCTTGGGGGGACCGTTGAAAGCTACAACCGGACTTCAAGTGGGGAAGACCTTACCTGACGCTGAAACTGAATAAGCGATAAAGCTTATAATTCACATAGGGGACTGTCATGTCTGCCCTCAACAAATACACAAATATGAGCCTGCCTTTATCAAATGAAATAAACTCCATTCCTATGAACCAAGTGACTGGGTTTGCTTGAAGACCTGGAAATCAGGGTCATCTCAGGATCAGCTCAGCCCTATCTCAACAGGACCCGACTTGATGCTATTAACCACTCACCCTTTTAGAAAGCTACAGAAGGGGGCACCTGGGTGGCTGAGTCGGTAAAGCGTCTGACTTCAGCTCAGGTCATGATCTCACGGTTCGTGAGTTCGAGCCCCGTGTTGGGCTCTGTGCCGACAGCTCGGAGCCTGGAGCCTGCTTTGGATTCTGTGTCTCCCTCTCTGCCCCTTCTCTGCTCATGCTGTCTATCTGTCTCTCTCTCTCAAAAAGAAATAAGGGGCACCTGGGTGGCTGAATCGGTTAAGCGGCCGACTTCGGCTCAGGTCACGATTTCACGGTCCGTGAGTTCGAGCCCTGCGTCGGGCTCTGTGCTGACAGCTCAGAGCCTGGAGCGTGTTTCAGATTCTGTGTCTCCCTCTCTCTGACCCTCCCCTGTTCATGCTCTGTCTCTCTCTGTCTCAAAAATAAATAAACGTTAAAAAATTTTTTTAAATTTTTTAAAAAAAAGAAACATTTGAGAAAACTAAAAAAAAAAAAAAAAAAAGAATGAGGAATGCAATATCTCAAGTGTAGGGAGGGCAGATTTTGTAAACAGAAAGAGTAAAGAGCTCCTAGAAAAAAGAAAGACAGACATAGCTTTCTTGATGTAAGAAAAGTCATTTTAGGCCCCAGAGGCATTTTGTTAAAGAATGTAAGAACAAACAGCCACTCTCAGGCTTGGAGATAGCTTAATCATATCAAGACAATAATCAGCAATAAAACTCCCAGTGCTGATTCCAAAGACTGACCTGATGCACACCGAATTATCTCAAAGTGCCCTTTGAGCACTCAGATATGGACCAGAGAATTGAAGACCCTTACCCTATCCAGCCCAATCCTGTGTTGTATTCCCCACGGCACAAGCCCCTTCATGAATATGTATGTACCCTTACCTTAAAACTTCCCTAATTTTGCTGTTGGGGAGACACTGCTTTGGGTCATGTCCCCAGTGTTCTCCTTACTTGTTGCACATAAACCCCTTCATTTTCCTATTCTTTGGCTTAGTTGTGTCTTTTAGCTTGACACCCACTAAGAAGCAAACATACTCCCTTAGGTAACATTCTCACTCAACCTCCTGGGAGGAGAGAGGACTGAAGATTGACTTGATCATAAATGGCCAGTGGTTTAATCAATCGTGCCTATGCAATGAAGCCTCCATAAAAATCCCTGAAGGACGAGGGTAGCAAAGCTTTCTGGCTTGGTGAATACGTAGAGATATAGGGAGGGTGGTGGGCCCAGAGAGATGGTGAGAGTTCCTTGCCCCATCCCACATACCTGGCCCTACACATCTCTTCTATCTGGCTGTTTCAAAACTGCAATCTTTTTTTTTTTTTTTTAAAGATTGACTATTTTGCTTTAAAAAAATTTTTTTTTTAGTGCTTATTTATTTTCGAAAGAGAGACAGAGCATGAGCACGGGAGGGGCAGAGAGAGAGGGAAACACAGACTCTGAAGCAGGCTGCAGGCTCTGAGCTGTCAGCACAGCGGACTTGAACTCACAAACCTCGAGATCATGACCTGAGCTGAAGTCGGGTGCTTAACCAACTGAGCCACCCAGGCACCCCCAAAACTGCAATCTTTTGTAATAAACCACTAATCTAGGAGGTGAAGTGTTTTCCCAAAATCCGTGAGCCATTCTTGCAGGTTAACCGAACACGGGATAGGGTTGTGGAAATCTCCAATTTATAACTGGTCAGTCAGCAGCTTAGGTGACAATTTGCACGGGTGATTGGTGTTTAAATGGGGGTGTGTGCGGGGGACAGTCTGGTAACAACACTGAGCCCCTAACCTGTGGACTCTGATGCTATCTCCAGGTAGATCGTGTAGAATTGAGTCACATTTGTAGGATACGCTTTTGGTGTCTACCGAGAATTGGAGAATTGCTTTGTGTGGCTTGGTGATCAGAAGTGGAGTATCATGTAGAATAAAAAGGAAAACAGTAGTTTTTCTCTGCAGTTGGATTTGTGGCTCACATTATATTTCTACTACACAGCACTGCTTTATAAGCATGGTCGAATCTTGCCACAAATACTTGAAGAGGCAAATCAGTACCCGCAGACCGACCAGCTTATCAGTTCCCAGTAAAGTTGATCCAAGGGAACGTTCCAGCTCTGAGTGAAGCAGCAGCCTCAGGTCTAGATTCGGACTCTGCACTGTGAGGCCACTCCCAGACGTGGCCTCTGGGTGTGGCCAGGCCTTTGGGATGGGGCACATGCCAGGGCCTGTGCCCACTGCCTGGTAGAGTGGCTGTTTCCTCCTTCTAGCTCCCTGGCCTCCCTAAGGGGACCAAGGGCAGGAAATGAGTTCCATTTCCTTTCTCTTCTTTAGCAGAATCTTGCCCAAGTCAGGTGGAGGCCTGGAGGTTCTCCCTCCTCAACATCTGTCTTGTCTATTTCTGCGAGCTGTGGCCTAGGTCCTGGTCATGTGACTGACCTGCTCCAGGAAGCTTGGAATCCACCCCCAGCCCTCTGGTCTGGCGCTCCAGCCAACACCCCGGCTTTCTCTCTGAAAGGGTTTCAAGCCGTGAGGCTCTCATCGACAAGACTCCCCCAGTTCGACTGACAGTCTTATAGGTGAGGGGTGCAGGGCAGGGCTGGGGCCCAATTACAGACCTTTCTTTTCTACATTACCTACTTCTATTTTGGATGGCTTTTTCTAGGTGGACAGGAATTGAGTCGTAATCAAAACCAGGTAGTAGTTGGGGCGCCTGGGTGGCTCAGGTGGGTAAGCATCTGACTTCGGCTCAAGTCATGATCTCACAGTTCATGAGTTTGAGCCCAGCGTGCTAAAAGCTTAGAGCCTGCTTCGAATTCTGTGTCTCCCTCTCTCTGCCCCTCCCCGGCTCATGCTCTAGCTCTCTCTCTCTCTCCAAAATAAACATTAAAATTTTTTTTTAAGGTAGTAGTTAAAAACAACCCTGATACACACACACATATATGCACAAACCATCTCAAAAAGGACACCCAAGAAACAGATCAGGCATGGTTGCTTCTGGGGAGAATTCTGTAGCCAGGGGTGAGCAGGATAAGGATTAAGATTTCTACTATATGGGTGCACCTGGGTGGCCCAGTCGGTTAAGCGTCCGACTTCCACTCAGGTCACGATCTCGCAGTTCATGGGTTTGAGCCCCGCGTCAGGCTCTGTGCTGACAGCTCGGAGCCTGGAACCTGCTTCAGGTTCTGTGTGTGTGTGTGTGTGTGTGTGTGTGTGTGTGTGTGTGTCTGCCCCTCCCTTGCTTGTGCTCTCTCTCTCAAAACTAAATAAACATTTAAAAAAACTTTTAAGTATATATAAAAAAGATTTGCACTATATGAATTTACTGTGAGTCAATTTAAAAAACACAAACACTTAAAATTATCTTTAGAAAGCATACACAAAATCCATCAATGACATTGAAGCCATGAAGTCCAATCCTCCTTTTACAACCTGGGAAAATGAGCTTTTACAACCCCCCCCCTCCCCCCAGCCAACAGCAGCCACCCTGCACCTTGCTGGCTCCAGCCGCCTGGCCTGGAAAGTCTCCACTACTGGGAATCTTGTCCCCCTCCAAGGCCCCACTCAAATGGCATCTGCTACCAGGCTTCTGTCTCAGCACTGCCGGCATTTGGGGACAGTTAATGCTTTGGGTCAGGGGTCATCCCGTACATTGTAGGGTGTTTAAGAGTATGCGGGCCTCTGCCCACCGATGCAGATAACACCCCACCCCCCACCCCTTTCCTGGATGTCACAACCAAAAATGACTTCAGACATTGCCAAATATCCCCTGGGGAGAGAAATCACCCTCAGCCTCAGAAGCACCGCATCACAGAAGACACTGGCACTTCCTGGGCACCGTGAACCGTGTTGCAGCTCTGATTTCTGTCCCACGGCTCGGGGAGCAAGGGACCAGATTTCTAGCGAGGTCATATTCAAACCCCTCTCCCTACGCTTACTTGTGTGACCTGAACTGGCTTCTCCTAAGCCTCCAGTTCCTCATCTATAAAAAGGAAATGACAGAGGCGCCTGGGTGGCTCAGTCGGTTAAGCATCTGACTCTTGATTTAAGCTCAGGTCATGGTCTCGTGGTTCATGAGTTTGAGCCCTGCGTCTGGTTCTGCTCTGGAGGTGCAGAGGCCGCTTGGGATTCTCTGTCTCCCTTTCTCTCTCTCTGTCCCTCCCCTGCTCTTTCTCTCAAAATAAATAAGTAAACTTAAAAAAAAAAAAAAAAAAAGGAAATGACAGCCCCTACCCCAGAGGGCTGAGCACCTGACATACACAATGCCCAGCCCACAGCAAGGGAGGGATAGAGGTTGGCCCTCAATATTAATAAACACCCCGAAGTGTTATCAGTGCTATAAGAAGAGTGTGTCCAGGGTGTGGTGGGGGCCACCAGGAGTTCTCTCTGATGCAGATCTCCAGAGATGAAGCATGCCCCAGGCGGCCAGCGCCGGGCTCACGTGTAAGGCTTTACGGAACACACAAATGACACCGGGATCATACGTGACTGGGTTTGGGAAACACAAGCCACCCGGTCTGCTGACACAGCCCTTCTTGCCAGCCACGGGCTCTTAAACCTCTCCCTGCAGACACTCGCTCGGACACGTGCACAGTCACTCACCCAAGCATCTCCCACTCTGTGGTGTGAATGATCTTTAATAGAAACTCTCCTGTTTCTGTCTGTCCCTCTCTCCAGAGGCATCGGGACAGGGTGATTCACTGCAGTGTGCGGACATCTCACTCCCTCCCCCCACGCAGAGGATGGAGCTATGGCATCGATGCCTTTCCTGTCTCCCAGGGGGGTTTCTGAGTCATCATCTCCAGGGGACAACATTCTGCTCCCACGACAGGAGCCACGGAGGAAGGGGCTTCGGCAGTCCTGGGGGCAGGGAGGGGGCGTGAATCTGATCCGGTCTCTGTGTCTGCTGGGAGCAGAAGTCCTGGGCTGCAGCTCTGCCCGGGAGAAGCTCCAGGGCTCCCTTCTCACACCTAGAGCACCTCTGGGCAGCCGGTTAAGCCCTTGTTCTGCTCAAGTCCCGCCCCATGGAAGAAGCAGACAAAGAGGACTGGGTATTTCAGGAAGATGGGTGGGAAAGGACAAGTTGCCACAAAGCAATGAACATGCACTGCTGACTACAGGGCGCCTCCCTGGGCTGGGTCCAGAGCACCAGGAAAGCCCCAGCCAAGGAGGTGTATTCTGCCTCTGGCTCGTGGCCAAATCTCTCCGATGGTGGCTCCAAGAGCAATGGAGGTCAAGAGCCTGGAGGCTGGTCCAGGTTCCCTGGGGCCCCGACGCCCCAGAGTGCTGCCCGGCAGTGGTTGTTGGCAAAGAGGAAGAGGTCCGAGGTGGCTGGCCTGGCCAATTAGGGATCGACGAAGGACACGGCGATGTAGCGGGTGCCCCTGGTGGTGGGGAGCCCCTCGTGGTAGTGCGTGAGTCGCCCGGGGTGCATGAGGGTCCAGCCTTTCCGTGGGGCTCGGATGGAGCAGTTGTAGCGCAGGAACCGACAGCCCCCGCCCTGGGAGACAGGAAGCGTCAGTTCTCCCACGGGAAGCTGGGCCCTTCCCCCGCCGCCCTATCCCCCACCTGAGCCACTGCAGCCCAGTGTCCTCAGCCCAGTCTGCCGGGGATGCCTTGTAGACTGACAGCCACAGCTGCCTAAGGAGGACACTCAACTCAGCAAAGACAGAGGGAGCGAGAGCACTGGCCTGGAGTCAGGCAGCCCTGGGCAAAGGTTGGCTACATGCTTTACTAACCCAGGCCTCAGTTTCCCCTCCCAGGAAACAGGCATGAACCTCACAGGGTCATGAGAATTAAGTGAGATGATCCAGGTAGGGGCTCAGGGCCAGGTTTCTCAACCTCAGCACTATGGACATGTGTGGGCAGAAAACCCCCCGTTTTTTAAATTGTGGTAAAATGTATGTAATTGAAACTTTACCATCATAAACATTTTTTAAGTACACAGTTCTGGCGGTACTTTCTCTTGTGGGGGGGCTGCCCTGGGCACCCCTGGCCTCTACTCACTAGATGCCAGTAGCACCGCCACAGCTGTGACAACCAAAAATGTCCCCAGGGGGTGGGGGGACAAAACCGTCCCCTAGGTGAACCCCTGATACGTGGTAAACTCTCAAAAAAATTAGAGGATGCTTGTGTGGGTGTCTTTCACTGTCGCCAGCCCAGGACTGAGCCCCCAAAATGCTTAGAAAATAGCAGCTTAAAAAAAAAAAGAGGGGCACCTGGGTGACTCAGCCAGTTGAGTGTCCAACTTTGGCTCAGGTCATGATCTCATGGTTTGCCAGTTCGAGCCCCACGTCGGGCTTTGTGCCAATACTGTGAATCCTGCTTTGGATTCTCTGTTTCCCTCTCTCTCTGCCCCTCCCCTGTTGTCTCTCTCTCTCAAAAATAAATAAACATTAAAAAATTTTTTTAAAAATAGCAGCTTAAGGAATGAGTGAATGAACAACGAATGAATGAATGAATGAATGAATGAATGACTCCCTAGCTGAGCACACCTAGAGGCCTTCCTTGGGACCTTGAGGCCCCCAGAGCTGTCCCCTCTCCACCCCACGTCCTCCTGGTTTCCCCGGCTCTCCCCTCCAACCACCAGCCTGAGCCCCACACCCAGACTAAGCCCGTCCTGCCATTTCCAAGGCAGCCTTTTCCTTCTGAGACTGATGGAAACCCTAATCTCCTTATCACCAACAGCTATCAGGCCTCGAGTACTTACTGCGGGTTCCCATAGGCAACCACCTGAATGAGCTCAGGGAACTGTCACAGCAGTTCTGTGGAGGGCCCTCTACATTTTCCCAGCTAAGATAGGAGGAAACTGAGAGCCTAAGAAACATGTCTGAGGCCACAGAGCTGGTGAGTAGGTAGGCAGGTGCCGGTTTACACAGTCTGACCTCTGACCTCCCGTGCCCACGCTCCACTGTGTCTGAAGTCCTTTCCCTCACAGACCTGGCACCCTCTCTCTCTCTCTGGTTCTTGGGCACTGGGCCCCGCAGGCCCCGCGGCCCCAACCACCCTGTGAGCAGCTCACCTCGTAATCCACGCCGACCCGGTTCAGGGCGATGTTGATGGTGAAGGTGGAGGCGTCGTGGTGCGGCATGAGGGACGGCTGCTCATCTGGCTTGTAGCGGACAACAAAGGCCAGGTCGAACTGGGCCTGTGTCAAGGGGGTGGGAAAGAGAAGCGGCTGGACAGAAGCCGCTGAAGAGCAGGAGAGGCAGGGGTGCAGAGGAGGGGCCCCTCACGCAGTCTTTGGGATGCTGGCTCCCTGAGGGCAGGTTTGTTCAACGCCGTGTTCCCCCCTGCCTGGCACAGGGAAGGCTTTCAATAAAGATGTGCAGAGAGGGGAAAGGACAGAAGGAAGGGAAGGAAGAGAAGGGAAGGGAGGGGAGAGGAGGGGAGGGAAGCTAGGGCAGAAGGAAGGCAGCTCATCCTTACAACCCTTTATGGCAACTATGCAGGCTGCTGATTCGTCCGTCAAGGGCAGTGCCCAGGCAGTCAAAGCAGGTGTCTGGAGAAAGTCTTGTGTGTGAGGCGGTGATCAAGGGAGGGAAGGAGCGCAAAAGGCAAAGGGGCAGTCAACAGGTACTCAGTGGGGAGCTAAAGGGAAATTGAGAGAGGAGTGAGTATGCTGGCCAGCGAGCCGGGGGCTTGTCTGCAAGCTGGGCAGAGGCATCCTTGAGGCAGGATTTAAGGACACGAAGGAAGGAGTCAGAGGAGCGATGTCATAGGCTGGAGGCAAGGCGGGCTGCCCCTACCCTGGACTCTTCCAGAGCGCCCCCACCATGGGAGGAGACTTCACTCCCACCTGGAGACCAAACATTCAGGCCTCTCCCGCAGGCTGGGACCACTCTCTCTCCTTCCCCCCACTCTCCTCTCCCTAGCCACTCCCCCGCCATCCCCTCCCTGGCTACATCCCAGGCATACCCACCCTGGTATAATAGCCTGGGTAGAGCTTCTCGGTCATGGGGGCGATGTACTCCACCAGGAACTTGTGCCATTCCCGCTCGAAGCTGATCTGATTCATGTGGATGTCGATGGTTGGTACGTTTTCGTAGCCACCCTGGATGCGGTTGTCCTGGAAGTGACCAAGGCGAGCGTGGTAAGCAGAATTCTAAGACGGCCGCCTGGTGTGTGGACTGCCCAACCGCCCCCACCCCACCTGTAAACACGATGGGATGAGGTTAGGGCAGAGGGCAAAGCGAACGGGCTCTGCAGATGTCACTGAGGTAACAAGTCAGTTGACTTTGGGTTGATCACACGGGAGAGTGCCCCGGGCGTGCCTTTAAATGAACATCTTGAAGACAGAGACTCTCCCGCTGGCCTGGAGGAAGCACGGGAATGAATTCTGCCACAGGAGCTTGGATTAGGACCCCGAGCCTCACCTGAGACCCCAACCCTGGCCGCCCCTCGACTACAGCCTCGAGAGACCCCTGAGCAGAGGACCCGGCTAAACCACATGTGGACTCCTAGAAACCCGGAGATGATACATGGGTGTTGTTTTATGCTGTTGAGGCTTCCTGGTGATTTGCTACACCGCAGAAAAAAACAGGTGCAGAGGGTCACAGTTTGACTCAGGCACTAGGGTCCCAGCACTGACCTGGTCCCGGGAGCACAAAGGCTGGCCAGACCCCAGAAAGCATGGGCTATGCCAGTTCCTGGCCTCCGAAGATGATCTCACCACCAAAGCATGTGGATGAGGCTGGTAATCGGACCACTGGTTACTTCAGCTGCCAGGTCAAAGGTTAGCCAGGCTCTGAGGCACACAGGCCCAGGGCCTCATGTGCCTTTAAAAATGCCCCCTGAACTTTCTAAGATGAGTTCAGGTACGGGATTCCTCTTCCAGGGAACCACACAGCCTCTCAATCCAATATGCCACTTGCTTCTGCTGTCTGGTGAATGTGGCCTTAACGTCCCTAATTCTTCCTCATCCCACACTTGCTTGTTCCTCCCCCATTATACACCCAATCTGGTAAAGGAAGCTAAATCATTCCAATAACAAACCAGGAACTGGAAATCTAGAATGTGAGATTAAGGCAGCTCAAAGTCACCTAGCGGTCATGGCAGCTTGGGGACCCATACTCCAACCCATTTCTTAAATCCCCTACTCCTCAGTGCCAGAGCACCACCCGAAAGAGTCCCAGAGAGAGGGGTGCCTGGGCGGTTCAGTCGCTTAAGCGGCCGACTTCGGTTCAGGTCATGATCTCACGGTTTGTGGGTTCAAGGCTGACAGCACAGAGCCCACTTCAGATCCTTTGGCCCCCTTTCTCTCTGCCCCTCCTCTGCTCATTCTCTCTCTCAAAATAGATAAATAAACTTAAAACAAACAAGCGAACAAAGTCCCAGAGAGGTTGGCCAGCTTGCCAGGAAAAGGTCCCAGAGGGCAGGCTCCCCCACATTTCCCAGCCCAGGCACCTGGGCCCCCACCTTGTTATCTCCCAGAGACCACTGGCCATAGTGTTCCATCTCCTCCACCAGCTCGTCACAGGCCGTCTCCGTGAAGATGGGGAACCAGTAGACATCTGGGCAGGGCTGGGAGGGCGGGGACGGAGGGGAGGACTCAGTCACACGGGTCCGGGTGGCACCGCTCGCTGCCTCTTCCCCCACCTCCCCCACCCCCCTGTGGAACCCGCCACAGGCAGGGCCCCTCAAGTGGCCCAGGCCCTTCCCCATACCCTGGTCCATGAGCTGCTAAAGGGGGAAGGAAACTGAGCTCAGAGCTGGTCTTTCTCAGCCAAGGTCACAGAACTACCGGGGCAGAGCCAGGAAGGGAATGTGCGTACGGAGGGAGGACAGCCCAGCAGGCTTCAGGGCAAATAGAGAAGCACTGTTTCTTACTACTGGCCCCTGGTCCACGGTTGAGACCACATTTGGGGACATTTTCCTCTTCCTCGCCTGGGCCAGGAGAGCAACCCAAGGTCCCGAGGCCCCTGCAGACTCCAGCTGGGAAGTACCAACAGGAGGAAGGACCAGCCCACTGCCCATGCTCTTGCCCAAGTGCTTCCAGAGCACAGAAAGATGCCTCCCCTTCTCTCCTGGGGCAGCTAATTGCCTTCCCCTGCCCTCCATCCCCCTCAGCAGGTGTAGGGAGTGAATCAGTACCTTTGTTCCCAGAGGCACCCAGTCCTTACCATCTCTACCAGCTTCCCCGCCAGGGCCTTGGTGTAGTTCTCGTGGATGTACTTCTCCTTCCAGTCCTGGGGTGGGGGGAGGGGAGTCGGTTGGGGTCCTCAGGCCTGGCCCGGGCCAGCTGGGGCTCACTCTCTGCCCGACTCCATGGGACGCTCCAAGAGGGGGTTCGTCCCCCTCCCAGGCCCCCTGCAATGCGGGTGAATGTGTGCACGCCTGGGGGAGGGGGTACGCACCATGCCCACCGGGTGCAGGTGTACGATCTGGGCACACAGTATGCCTGCAGGAGCTGGTGTCTTCATGTGTACCTACATGCGTGTGCATGTGTGTGTGCAGGTCTGCGTACAGGTATGTGCATGTGCCCAAGTCAGCCATAAGCTCACAATGTCTAGGAACGCCGTCACCACTTTCTCCTCCTCTGATCTTCTCGACACCCTCAGAAGTGAGTGAGGCTGAGATAGTATGCCCATTTTAGAGCTAAGATAACTGAGACCCCAAAGGTCGAGCGGCTCAACTAAGTCACGGCTGAGGGTCCACAGACCCAGGCCTGACTCCTGGTCTCCCCTCCACTAGATGGCGCTGCCTCTCCAGAGCCCGCATCTCCCAGCCCAAACCCTGCCCCACACGGTCCCCGGGGTGGAGGAAGGCAGGTGGCAGGTAGCCCTCAGAGCCCCAGCCCTTCTCAGGCTGAGCAGGAGTCCCCTTACACCACTGGCTCGCTGAGGTCCCTTCCTCTCCCTCCCCTGCCCATCCACCCAGGACCTCACCTCGGGGTTGCTGAACACCTCCCAGAGGTCGTTGTGGAGGTGGCTGGTCTGGTAGCTGTCCAGGGAGAGCAGGTGGCCAAAGGTGTGCCGGTTGGTCAGGTACATGAACACATCCTGGGGAGAACAGGACGGATGGAAGAGAGCCCCTCTCCCCCACCAGTCCCAGGAGAGAGAGGCATGGCTGCAGCCTCCTCTGTCCATCAAGTTGGAGATCAGGGAACCAAGTGCGGGCACCCCATCTCGTCTCCCTAGCACCCGGCCAGGCCTGACATGGATACAATCAAGGAGGGCTTCCTGGAGGACTGAATGGGAATCAAAGAACCAATGTTGATGGTGTAGAAGCAAAGAATGGTGTCTGATCCTGAAGTTCAGAGCACAGGAAGACACCATCATGCTGCCACATTTAAATAAAAATAACCACAGTCGGGGGCACCTGGTGGCTCAGTCGGTTGAGCATACGACTTGGGCTCAGGTCATGATCTTATGGTTTGTGAGTTCAAGCCCCATATCGGGCTTACTGCTGTCAGCCTATCAGCACAGAGCCCACTTTGGATCCTCCGTCCCCATCTCTGCCCTTCCCTGCTCACTCGCACTCTCTCTCAAAACTAAATATTCTTAAAAAATAAAATAACCACAAAAACATATTGGGTGGGGCACAGGGAGAGGGCAAGGGCGTCTCTTTGGCACATTACTCGGGGTACATTTAGGTGGAGAGTTTAGGGTTTTTTGGCTGTGTTGAAAATGTCAATAAAACAGACGGTGTGAAAACTGGGTCCACTAAAATGGTCCCCACGGACCCTAAGGACCAACCCTCATGCCTGATGCCCCAAGTGCCCCCCACCAGGCCCTGGCATCTCAGAAGCTCGAGGCCTAAGGCAACACGATCCAGACCACCTTCTCCATCAATGTCCCCCCCCCCCCCCCGCCAACTGCCCAGCCCTGCCGACCTGCTGCCGGATATTGGCACAGAAGGCCATGTCGGGGTCCAGCTTGCTGTGGTGGAACAGGTCTGTCTGCAGCAGCTCAGCCCGCAGGGCACTGCCCTTGATCAGGTAGATGTTGGAGATGTAGGGCACGTTCCAGACGCCACTAAGGGCGAGAGAGGAAGATGGAGGGGGCTGCAGGCCGTCATAGGCTAGAGATCAGGGCCCCGGGGGAGGAGGCAGTCAGAGGCCGGGAGGGCACAAGACTGCTGACTTGATTCCCCTACCCTGGGCACATGGGCCCAGGACAACTGCCAGGAAGTCCTTCCCTGTGTCTGACTGCAGTCTTCCCTGCTTTGGGTTTCGCAGGAATTCGAGGGCAACAAGGACGGGAATATTGGGGGAAGACGGGTGAGGGCGTTCCCATCCCGCAGGTACTCACACGCGCCGTCCCTGCACAATGTCCACGTAGTCCTCGGAGCGGGCGTAGTAGCCATCTGCGCTCAGGGCCCCCCAGAAGTTCGACCACAGCCTCCCATGGCGGGTCATCAACGGGGCGATGACGTTCCTGAGGAAGGGAGCACCTTAGTGGGAGTCTCCCTGCCCACTGGGAGTTTGGGGCAGATCTAATTAGGTGCGGGGCGAGGGGGGGGGGAGTGCCCTTTCAACCCGCAAGTGGGGCCTGGAGGGGGGTGGGTTGGCCCATCTGGTTCGTGCTCCCTCCAACAGGGCAGCCGGGAGCGGAGGGCAGGAGGGGCGGCTTGCAGCACGGAGGAGGGAACATCTTGGACCAAGACAAGGTTGCCGGGCTGGGGCAGGCCCAGGGTGGGAGTGAGGCCAGGGTGAAGGCGGAGAAGAAAGGCGTGGCGGGGGGCCGGGGGGGCCTGGAGCGGGGGCCCGGGCTTAGAGGGCCACCCTGCCGCAGCCCACCCACAGCCTTACTTGTTCTGCTCGATCAGCAGGCGCAGGGTTTTAGGCTCCGTCAGGGCCACGTCAGCATCCACGCTGAGGTAGTAGGTGCAGCCACGGTCCTGTCGGCACAGATCCCTGCAGGTAGGGGTTCCGGGGTCAGCAGAGGGGTCCCAGGGTCCCAGAGCAGCGCTGCAGCCTTACTCTCCAGGCCTGCCCCCATCTGTGACCACAGGGAATCAGCCAAAGGTCTTTACAGGGGTCAGGCCAGCCCTGGTGCAGGTTGGGTCCGGCAGCCTTGACCCCGAGACCCAAACCCTGGGCTGTTAGGCTCTCAAGATGAATGCCCGGAGCTCAGCGACTGCTATCAAGTGCCCTGAAAACCCTCGTACTGGGGAGAACATGGCCCACAGACAGGTTCGTACACCGCCCAGGGCCAGGGGGTAAACCGGTTCTGCCCCTTCTGAAGTGCAGTTTGGTCACCCGTACCAAAAGCCTTACAAATTTATGCTCTTTTTGTTAATCTGGCCCAGGGCTCAGCAACGTACAGCCCGTGCTCCAAATCCAGCCCACTGCCTGGTATCGTTGTAGGTTGTGAGCTAGGAATGGCTTTACGTTTCTGAATGGTTGGGGGAAACGAAAATCAAAAGGAGTCACATAAAAATCATATGAGGGGTGCCCGGGTGGCTCAGTTGGTTAAGTGTCTGAGGTCGGCTCAGGTCATGATCTCATGGCTCGTGAGTTCGAGGCCCGCGTCGGGCTCTGTGCTGATAGCTCGGAGCCTGGCGCCTGCTTCGGATTCTGTGTCTTCCTCTCTCTGCCCCTCCCCCACTCATGTTCTGTCTCTCTCTAGCAAAAAATAAATAAACATTAAAAAAAATTATTTTCAGGGGCGCCTGGGTGGCGCAGTCGGTTAAGCGTCCGACTTCAGCCAGGTCACGATCTCGCGGTCCGTGAGTTCGAACCCCGTGTCAGGCTCTGGGCTGATGGCTCAGAGTCTGGAGCCTGTTTCCGATTCTGTGTCTCCCTCTCTCTCCGCCCCTCCCCCGTTCGTGCTCTGTCTCTCTGTCCCAAAAATAAATAAACGTTGAAAAAAAAAATTATTTTCAGGGGCGCCTGGGTGGCTCAGTTGGTTAAGCATCCAGCTCTTGGTTTTGGCTCAGGTCATGATCTCACGGTTCAGGGGTTCAAGCCCCACATCGGGCTCTGTGCTAACGGCACGGAGCCTGCTTGGGATTCTGTCTCCCTCTCTCTCTGCCCCTCCCCTGCTCGCTCTCCATCTACCTCTCTCTCAAAAATAAATAAATACACATTTTTTTAAAAGTTTAAAAAAACTTATTTTTAAGTCGTATGAAATTCAAATTTCAGTGTTCGGAAGTAAAATTCGTGGGAGCACAGCCACGCCCATCTGTGCTACAACCTCAGGGTCAAGTGGGCGTGGCAGAAGAACCTTCCTGGAGGTTCCACAGCCTCGGATCTGGACTAATTCTTCCACAGTCAACAGGGATTCCTTGTTTGTTTTAATAATAAAGGCAAAATCAGAGATCGTCTCTCGAAATTGTCCTTGTTTACCTACTTCTGGCTTTCCAGTTCTTCCTCTTTCTCTGATTTGCTTCCTGCACCCAAATGACACTGCCCAGCCCTACCCAGGAGCCCCCAGGTTCGCAGGGCAGTGCCTATTTCCCCATTTGACAGTTGGGAACGCTGAGGCCCAGAGAGGGGCCGGAACTTGCTGGAGACCACACGCAGCCTTCTGAACTCCTCTGTCTCCTGGCCTGATGCCCCGATACCACGGCCCCCCTGCCCACTACCGTCAGCAGAGATGACCGTGGTGCCCCAGCCCCCAACTCACGCGCCCACGTTCCTGGCGTCAGCGTTTGCCACCCGAACCTCAGGGCCCACCAGTTTCACGGACTGGTACTCGCTGCCATGCTCTGCCAGGAACTGTTCCACCTGAGCCTTGTGGTGTTGCTCCTAGGGGTGGGGGATGGGAGGGTGAAGATGGGGACAGTGGTTCCACCCCAGGACCACAGCACCCCTGCTCCTGCAAGCCACTCCCCTTCATTCCTCGCACACCCTTGGCCATTGGCTTTCCTATCTCCAGACCTCTGCCCATGCCCATGCCAGCCTTTCTGCCTGGAGTGCCCTTTCCCAGCCATCCCTGACCAGGCCAGGCCCACCAGCCTCTTAAGAGCCTCTGTCACTTGGACAGCATCCCTGACCCCATATCCAGAGTCGTTGATTCTGCCGGTCTGGAGCGAGGCCCAGGGACCTGCTTCGCTACAAAATGCTCCGCGTGATCCTTGGACTGCACTTTGAAAAACAACAGTCCATTCCCCAGGCCCCTTGCAGGGGGAAGCGGACAGATCAGGATTTTTAGGATCAAACCCAGGATTCAGAGCGAAGCCCGGCTCTGCTACCATTAGTTGTGTGACCTTGGACAAGCCACCTCACCTACCTCAGCTTCCATTCCCTCCCTTGTAAAATGGGAGGGCAACTGAGCCTAAGTCCCAGGGTTCCTGTAAGGAGGCGACAAATCAGACCGGGCTCACAGGTCTTTAAAGACTGCCTGTGACAGTTTTCTTTTTCTGCACAAAAAATGAGAATTCACGTCTCCAGGGAAGCGGGGAGACTCCCAAGGGCAGGGCTGACACCCTTCTCCTGTTTCCACGTGGCACAGTTGAACTAATGTCTGTGACACAGGCAGAGCTGAGCCGAGTGTGCGGCCACAGGGCCCTGGGAGTGGGATGCTGACTGTCGGGGCTGAAAGGTCTCAGAAAGGGGTGCTGCCGGATGAGAGAACATTTGGGAGACAAGAAACCTTGAGAACAGAGAGAACTCGACGGCGTATCTGGCATCCCGGATGCCAGGGAAATGAGGTGGGACTTTATCCAGCTAGGAAGCGGGGGAGAGGGAAGGAGCTAGGAATACTGAACCTGGGCCTGCTCCCCACAAAGCAGCAGGCCTCAGGGCCCTCCTTGATTCCCCAGAGGGTACGCAGCAGGGAATGAAAACCAGTTTGTCACCCAATCGAATCAGGAAGGACCGACTGAGGCAGGGAGAGAAACAATGACGATGATGACAGCTAGGAGCACCTGTCATGTGCCTGCCCTTCCCTCCTGTGTGTTTCCCGTGCCCACTTGTTTAACCCATGCAGCAATTCCACGAGGTCGGCACGATTCTAGCCCCATTGAATAGGTGAGAAAACTGAAGCACAGAGAGGTTGAGCAATGTCACACAGCCGATACAAGCAGTGGCCCTGGGATTCAAACCCGGCCAGTCTGACTCAAGTCAAGCCCCACGCCCACTTCCATTTGGCCCAGAGAGTGATGCTTCAGTTAGTTCCGGAGATGTCCCAGGCCACCCCGTGAGGCGGAGCCTTGACCCAAGCCTCACGGCGACCCCACCAAGTGCCTGCTACTCACGTGGTTGTGAATGAAAAGCCGCATCTGTTTTCGGGGGTAGTGGAGGCGGAGGAGCCGCTGGAAGAACAGGGATAGGAACGGCGTGGGCTGTTCGATGAACACGCCGACCAGGACTGTGGGCAGAGCTTCATCCTGCACGGGGAGGGGGCGGCATGAGGGGCTGGCGATGTGGCCACCGGGCCACTGCCGAGCCCCTAGGGTGGCCTGAGGGACCCAGAGCCAGAGGCAGAGGCGTGCAGACTTAGCAGGAAAGGGGCCTGAGCCAGGGAGCTCCAAGCAGGATGTGCAGACAGGCAGAGGCAGGGACTGACAGGGAAGCAGAAGGAAGCGGGAGGAGGTGGGGGGGGGGGGGGTCCCTGCTGGGCAGATCACGTGAGCCTAGACTTGGAACCAGGACCAGCTGATGGCCTGCTGTCACACAGCCTGGCTGGTATGGGTTTGCAGCGAGCCATAAACAAGGAGTTAAGGGGGTGCCTGGGTGTCTGTGGGTTGAGCATCCAACTCTGGCGCAGGTCATGATCTCACAGTTTGTCAGTTCAAGCCCCGTGTTGGGCTCTGTGCCGACAGGTCAGAGCCTGGAACCTGCGTCAGATTCTGCGTCTCCCTCTTTCTCTGCCCTTCCTCGGCTCGTGCTCTATCTCTCTCTGTCTCTCAAAAATAAATGAACAAAAAAATATACATATTTTTAATATGAATAGATGAACATTTTAAAACAAAACAAAACAGGGGTGCCCAGGTGGCTCAGTCAATTAAGCGTCCCCAACTCTTGGTTTCAGCTCAGGTCATGATCTCACGGTTCACTGTCAGCACAGAGCCTGACTGGGATTCTCTCTCCCTCACTCTCTACCCCTCCCCCACTCATGCTTTCTCTCTCTCTCAAAATAAATAAACTTAAAAAACAAAAAAAACAAAAACAAAAAAACGAGGAATAAGATCTGTGAGTGAGTGGAAGGCAGCTATAGGAGAGGAATCAAGCTGAAGGAACCAGAACTTTGGCATGGCCAGGGGGGTGTGCATGAACAGAAGCCATATGTAATCTCAGAAGGCTTCCAAAAGGAGGTGCCTGGTGAGGAGGAAGAGGGAACCCCAGACAGGAAGGTTATCCCTTTACCTCCCACCAGAGACGATAGTCTCTTCCAGACTCACTCATCCTCCCCATCTGCGAGGACCAAGCGCCCCATGTCTGGCAGCCTTACCCCTATGCCCCTGAGGCTGCGCAGGCCCTCATCACACACAGCGCAGCCTGTCTCGAAGGTCCAGAAGCGCGGGATGTAGTTGCCCAGGTAGTTCAGCTGCAGCTGTAGGGAGACGTGAGGTCGGAGATGAGGGGTACGGCTGGCCCCGCCCACCTGTAACCACTGAGTCACATCCCTCTCAGCCCCTGGTGTTCCCACACCCCGGCCCTCTAAGGGGACAGGAATGCGGCTTTATTTGGGGCAGGTTTTGGAGAGAATGTTCTGGTGCCCTGAAGATCACCGAAGCTGCTCTGGGGGTCCAGGGAGGACTCCAGCCTGATACCCTTTTATCTCTGGGTCTGCCAGAAGCTTGTGAAATCCAGACTGCTGCCTGCCCCCCACCCCAGAGAGTCCAGCCGAGCAGCTCTGAGGTGGGGGCAGGAAGTCTGCTTTAGTATTATACCCTCCCCTTTCTCTCTGACACGGTGCGGGGAGTGG
Source organism: Lynx canadensis (assembly GCF_007474595.2). Classification (NCBI taxonomy): domain Eukaryota; kingdom Metazoa; phylum Chordata; class Mammalia; order Carnivora; family Felidae; genus Lynx; species Lynx canadensis. The sequence goes on along the minus strand of NC_044310.1, from coordinate 8,580,860 downwards.
AGGGGGTCGGGGACCACACGTGAAGAAGTGTGCTGTGAGCCAGGGCTGGCTCCCCGGGGCCTGTGAGGTCCGGCCCGCACCCCAGCTGCTTCTTAGCTCCAGAAGCGCAGGGACCAGTCTGTGCTGCTCGTGACGGACTATGCCTTATGTCCTTCCTAAATGTTTGCTGAATGAAGAAACGAGTCTGCCCTGGGATGATGGGGTACGGATGACTCGGGGCAGCCCAGCTGGGGCCTGGATGGGGTCAGCGACCTCCTTTCTGTCCTGGGGTTCGGCAGGGATGAACATTACTGACTGTCACAGCAAGGAAACAAGTCACCATGCTGAACTCAGATGTGAGGACAGAGGCAGCCAGGGGCCAGCGGGGCCCAGGGGGGCGGCTCTGACCCCAAGGAGAAGCGGTGGGGTCACAGTGAGAGCAGAATTGAGCCTCTGGCCCTGCTCTCACTCTCCCCAGGGGCTGGGGCCTCTCCCTACCTTGGTGGGCCCATTGCCATGAATCAGGACCGGAAGGGTGTCATAGGCAAGGTTCCTCGCTCTCACGTGGCCCATTTCAAACTTGAGCACCACCTCATCTGGGGGTCAGAAAGCACAGAGACATCCAGTATCAGGTCCAGAGGCCAAGTTCAAGTCCTAGCTCCTGCTCAGGGCTTGTTCTGGGCTATTAACATCACTTCTTCAAGCCTCAAGTTTCCTCGTCTGTGAAATGGGGGTAAGAGCTGGAGGGCTCTGTGTTGGGCAAGCACTCAGCACCACTCCTGGCACATAATGAGCATAGAATCCATGGCAACCCCCAGTATTTATGGTGATTACTTATTCAAGCCAGAAGCAGGAGATGGGAGAAAACAAAGACCTGAAACATCCCAGCTAGAGAAGCTCCATGGACAGAGCCTGGGGGCACCTGCTCCCACAAACGACAGACCTGGAGAGCAGGACTGAGAATGTGCCAGCCCCAGCGGAAGGCCTGAGAAAGGTGGGGGACAGGTCCTGTCCTGGTGGAGAGACTCCCTCGGGCAGGATCCTGACGGATCCTCTGACCCCACTAGACAGCAGGAGGTAGCAGCCCATCCAACAGTTACAAATGCAGAGGAGTCTTCCGTCAGAGGCCTGGGAAGACACTGGGGAGGGAGGCCCTCCGTGTGGGTGACCATGTGAAGGGGCCCCTCTGCGCAAGCGCCTGGCTCCCCCAAGAGACGCTCAGGACCCAGCTTCTTAGTCTAGGTTCCTGTGCTTCCAGAAGCCACAGACAAAAGGGTGTGGCTTTTCCTGCACCTTCCTGGGAAAGGACTCATTTGATTCTCAAAAAATAAGATTCCACTTATCCCATAAAATCACCAAGCAGCTATTGGGTCCAACTATCCTTTTCTTTTTTTTTTTTTTCCAACTACTCTTTTCTTAAGATGTCCATCAGCTTCCTGTGCCAGCCACCTGGGAGGTGGGAGGGCAGGGAAGGAGAGGAAGCAGGAGCACCTATAAGAACCAGGGATGCAGGGCTGGGGACAGGTACCTACTGTGCACATCGCCCACCTGCTCCCAGGCTGAATTGCTGCCTCCTCCCCTGGTGTCCCGCAGGCTCTTAGACTGACCTCTTGGCCCTCCTTTCTCCACCCCCAGGGAAACACAGCTCTGCCCCAGGACATCCAGGTGGCCTCTGGGACCTGGGGATGGGGCAAGTGACCTCCTGGAACAGTAGCCAGAGAGAAACCAGCCTCTTCTCCTCCTTGGGCTCAGGCCCTGCCTGGAATCCTCATCGCCTTATTAATGACTCTCTTAGGATCCCTCTCCCCGTGGGGGCCGCTCACCCAAGGCTCCATCCAGATTCTGGAAGATACGGCAGCGGTGGTCCAGGGTGATGTTGATCCGCTCCTGTAGGAAAGAGAGCACTGGGCTGCAGCAGGGACAGGCCCTGGTGGAGGATGGGGCTCCATCACGCCCAGTGTGGGGAGCCTGCCTTCCTACTTCTGCCCCTTCCTCCCCCCAACACCCGCTGTGCCCTGGCACACCAGGACAGCTCGGAGCCCTGCGATCTACTGGTCCAGTGGCTCTACTCACAGAGAACCCGGGTCTTTCAGAATTAGAAGGCATCTAAGGCAACAGCTGGTTCAAGTATAACAATCATGATAACAACAAATGTTTTTCACTTTACTGTCAATCACTGATCTAAATACTACATAAGCATTAATTCATTCAATCCACACAACATCCTTTTTTTTTTAATCTTTAAAAATTTTTTAAAAATGTTTTTATTTATTTTTGAGACAGAGAGAGACAGAGCATGAGCAGGGGAGGGGCAGAGAGAGAGGGAGACACAGAATCCGAAGCAGGCTCCAGGCTCTGAGCTGTCAGCACAGAGCCCGACGCGGGGCTCGAACTCACGGACCGCGAGATCATGACCTGAGCCGCAGTCGGATGCTTAACCGACTGAGCCAACCAGGCACCCCAATCCAAATAACATCCTTCTGGGAAAGTTCCACCATCACCACATTTTACAAATTTAAAAAACAGGGCACAGAGAGGTTGAGCTGAACATTAACAGCTCAAATGTTAAGCTGGCATTTGAACCCCAGGAGCCCGGCCCTGAGGTCCCTGTTCACTGCACAGGGCTGCCTCTTCAAGATCCAGCTGTGTCTCATGGAGCCCTAGGCCAGGCCAACAAAGGCAAGTGGCATGCTAGGCTCAGCCCTCATCCCATAGAGAGGGAAGGGGACTCCCACAGAGTCCACTTTTATGTTTTGGACCCTGGGCTTCTGCAAATGATGTCACCCGAGGCAAAGGGGAAGGAGGAGGAAAGACTGAGTTAAAAAGATCAAGTTCATGTTTCTACCGCACAAGTCCAGCTGTTTCATTTCATTAGTTCGTGGATAATAAAAACTGAGGCCGAGAGAGGGGAAGTGACTTACCCTAGGTCGCACAGCACCGCATGGATGGAGGTTATGGGGACAAGCGGGCAAGAATCCAGGAATCCTGACCCCCTCCACCCAAGGACTCTCTGAGTTTCCTGCCTGTCCGGAGGACACTGGCTAGTTTGGGGCGACACTGGTCCAGACCTGCCACCTTCAGTCCCTTCGATGACCCCTGCCTCCCTTAAGGCAGGCTTGGAGGTCATGGCACAGGTCTGGCCAAGACCTCTTCAGCCCAGAAACCTGCCCCCCCCCCAGGCAGGGTGGGGCAGGGGCAGCTCAGCCTGTCGGTTCCTTTCAGTACCATCACCCCCAAAAAGGAGGCTATGAACTCCTGTCTCACTGACTTGAGTGTCCGTGAGGGTGAAGGCCCCCCACTGTCTTCTTTGCAGCCGCATTCCTGCCCTGCACCTGACAGCGTCTCACATACAACAGGCGCTCAATAAATAGCCGCTGAACACCTGAGTGAATCTGCGAATGACTAAGTGGGGGCCCAACCCACGGAGTCAGGGGGTACTGCTCCCACTATAGCATCAAGATCCAGCGTCAAGATCCCCCCCGCCCTGCCCCTGTTCCTCAGCCCCACCCGCCGCCCCTTACCCTCTTCTCTGGGTCCAAGAAGATCTTGGTGTAAAAGAGCTGGTCACTGTCACCGTCCTGGCCATCCCACTCGGCCACCAGTTTGCTGAGGCTGGGGGCATAACCGATGAAGCCTGCGGTTGGTGGGGGACACACAGAGACAGACGCTTAGCTTCCGGCCTCTAAACCAGAAGCCTCTTCCCAGACTCTGCTTTCATTCATCTCCCACTCCTTTACCTCCTCTTAGAGGTCCTCCTGGATTGAAGGGAGGTAATGTCTGTAGGCTGAAAGCAACCTGCTAGTTCATGCCACTTGGTGACAAGTTCCCCCTGAGCTCACAGAGAAAGATCAATGGTATCCACTAACCTGAACCAAATCAGGTGCTGGGCACCACGTAGGTGGTAAATAAATGCATCAGACCAGGAGTCCCTGGAGAGCAGAGCTGGTAGGACATAGGCTTGGAGCCCCTTTTCTACAGTTATCTGGGAAACTTGGCCCAGAGAAGGGCAGAGGCTGGGCCAAGGTCACACAGTGCATGGGGGCTTAGAGGGAAAAACCCACACAGCTCCTTGGCCACAGTGCAGACTGGAATGGAGAGAAAAGGGAGAAGGGGCCAGCCAGGGAGGGCTCCACCCCAGGGAACACCCCCAGCCTTGGGCCATCTAGACTGTGCTAACTCTCTCAGCCAATGGGGAGAAGTGGCTGCCGGAGACGAACCCCCTTCCGTGGCTGGACAGAAGAATCCGGAATAAAATATGGATTTTACTCTCCATGCAATAACAAGGCATTGAGTGATGCGTGTGGCTTTGCGCCTGGCTACTGGGTGGAGAGCGGACTGGAAGGGGTGAGGGCTGAGGCCGGCAGAGCAGGCAGGAGGCTACTGCAAATGGCCGGGAGCCAAGTGAGGCGGCAGCAGTGGGGGGTGGACACGAGGGCAGAGTCGAGATCTTTCAAAGTGGGAGTGGCATCACCAGCCCGCTGACTGAGAGGCGAGGGCGGGGGGGGGGGGACCGAGGGAGGATATTTGGGGGTGGCTCTGGTTTTGATCTGTGCAGATGGGTGGCTGTTCACAAGATGGGGAGGACTGCAGGGGGCAATATGTCCCGACGGCAGCGGATGGACCCCTCTGGAACCCGCCCAGCCCCACCGCTGCCTCCGCGCCCAGACTCCTCACCTCCAGAGCCCAGGAACCTCTTGCCATCGGACACTGCCGGGTACTTGGCCTCCAGCCTGCGGTCAGGGTAGATAAGCTCCTCGGCCGAGAAGACCACCTGGCTCCTGGCCTGCCGGAACTTCTTCAGGAGCTCTCGAGGCCCCGACGCAAACACCACGTCATAGCTGTAGCCAGAGCCGAGGAAAGTGGGGGCGAGGCAGAGGTGAGCAGGGGCTCATGAGGCCACCTTCTCCCACACCACCCCTGGGCCACGCCAGGGGAAACGGCTCTGCCCTGCTGTCTCCGGCCCAGCCTGTGGCGTTGCCACCCTACCCTGGGCAGAGAAGGTCCCCACCTCACACTCGAAGCATGGCTCACCCCACCTGGGCAGGGCCCCTGCCCATCTCACCACCCCTGGGAATGGTCTTTTCTGGGCTCATAGGCCCCCTCAAACGGTAGGCAACCTTAGCTAGAGCGAGTCCTCCCTCACCCCCGATATCCCGCAAGGGCTAGAATATTCTAGAATATTCTCTCTGGGCCCCACCCAGGAAACCCCCAGCCACCTACCTGTCTGTGAAGAGAATGACCAGGTTCTCCTTGTCTGCGTGCTTCTCCAGAGCCTTCTTCAGCAGCCGAACCTTCAGCCCTCCACCTGATGACGCCCCCTTCTCTCCATTCCAGTCTTCCCCCAGGCCCAGCGCCTACAGAGAAAGGCCCTTTAATGTGGGCTTTTGGTACAGAACTATCCTGTCAGCCAAAATTCTACCTCTGCCTGAACAGTGAACATCTTTGCCTGTCTGTCCAGCACCTCCTCCCTCACCTGTGGGGAAACTATTCTATACCGTGTGTGAGGCTGACAGGGCTCTGGGGGTGGAGGTGGGGGTGATGTGACCACACTTGGCCAGTCAGTGTCCCATCCTTCCCCCAGCCATGGGTTTGGGCATGTGACCTAAGCATGGCCTGTCAGACTCTTCCCCAGGACTATTCTGTCCCAACTACGGAAAGGCTGTCTAGTTCTGTCGAGGTTGAGAAGCTGAGGCATGTGGGTCTGTGACTGGTGGTCATCCTGCCACCATGTAGAGAGAGCATGCCTGCAAATGAAGGCCAAGAGAACCTAGAGATAGAAAGATAAAGCCCTAACCATGCAGCTCGAACCCCTAGATCCAGCTATGCCTGAAGCAACCCTCTGCTTCAACCTGCATTCATGTGAGCTAATCCACTTTCTTTCTGGCTTAATGCCACTGGATTGCAAGCTGTGTAGGCAATGCCCTGGTCTGCCCTGTCATCATTCCAGCCCCAGTGCCTACCACTGTGCCTGACAGAAGGAGGCACTCAGCACACTCAGCTAAATACTGGAATGTCTCCCTGTAGGGCTTAGCCCCCATCCTGCACACAGAGGACACCAGAGGACAGCTCAGCCTCTGTTTCTTTAGAGCAGAGTTTATACAGGTAAGATCTCCAGACTACAGCCGTCTCAAAATCCCTTGGCAGGGGAGGGGGGAGGAGGGAATTGGTAAAATGCTGGTTCCCAGGCCCTGCCTTCTAAACCAGCCCTACTCCCCTAGCGTTAGCATCGCCCCATAGCCCTCCTGTCTCACTTTCCCCACATTCCCAACTCTGGCACCTCCCAGACTTTGCTTACATTCTCCCCTTCTTGCTTTTCCTAAGTCATCCTCCTCTTTTGGGCTTCCAGAAGCTTTCCCTGTGGCCCCAATCAGTTTGGGAAGGACAAAAACCCAGCTCCTGGACTCACCCACTACCCCGCGGTTGTCCTGGCCCCTTCCCCCCACCGGGAGCCTCTTACCTGGATCTTGTAGTTGAAGAACTGGCCTGAACGCTTGAAGCGTCGGAACCCCTCAGTCTCCCTCGTGGCCACCGTGAGGACTAAGAGGTTGTCTGTGGACAGAGGACGGCGTGGTGAGTGGGAATGGAGGGTGAGGAGAGGTGACAGGCAGGAGCAGGTCATTGTTCCTACATGTGTCAAATCCCCGCAGGATGTGCCCTCACGCCCACCCATTACAGACAAGGGCCCAGGGCCCGGGTAGGAAAGATGTACCGAAGGTCACTCAGCTGGTTAATGATAGAGCGGGGACAGAACCTGGGTCTCCTGGAATCTCCTCCAGGGTTCTGTCCCCCTGGGAACTGAATGGCACGACAGGAGGCGTCCAGAACAGAAGCGTCTGCACCTTGCATGGTGGGGCTGGGTTTCTCTGGATTTAGGGGGCTGTGGCCCCAACACGGGGGCGGAGGGAAGGGTTCGTCCTGAATGCCAAGCACCAGGGGGACCTCTCTAGCTGATGCTGGACATGAGCCCAGGGATGGCCACCTGCCTGCACCCAGGGCGCACACTGCTAATCCATCCCAACAGCCTTTCCTGCTGAGCCTCTCTGCCAACATGTGAGAACCTCTGAGTTGACCCTGAGTGGAAACGGACTTGAAATCCTCAGCTTTGGCCAGAATAGCTGTACTACCTTAATAAGAGACTTCTCTCAGGCTCTGTCGTGTGGCTTCACCTCTGCAATAGAACCTGCGCCTGGGTGGCTCCGTCGGATAAGCATCTGACTTAGGCTCAGGTCACCATCTCGCGGTCCACGAGTTCCAGCCCCGCGTCGGAATGCGTGCTGACCGCTCGGAGCCTGGAGCCTGCTTTGGATTCTGTGTCTCCCTCTCTCTCTCTGCCCCTCCCCAGCTTCTGCTCTCTCTCTCAAAAATAAATAAACATTAAAAAAAAAGGCTACCCAATTGATTCTGATTGCAATCAGAGTTAATCACCGACTTAAGGAAATCATGATTCATTAAAAAAAAACAAAAAACAAAAAACAAAAAAAAAACCTGCTGAAAACAGCTCCGCAGGGGGCATCTCTGGGCGCCCTGGGGAAGCCCCTTCCAGATCACAGTACGAAGGGGGCACCTGGCTGGCTCAGTCAGTAGAGCATGCAACGCTTGATCTTGAAGTTATGAGTTCGAGCCCCACGCAGGGCAGAGAGATGACTTAAAAAACAAAACAACACAAAAAACAAACAAACGACAAACAGTACAGTGGTCAACCCTTTATCCATGGGAAATGCATTCCAAGACTCCCAGTGGATAGGACCGCTCCACAGATAGTACCAGACCCTATATACGCGATGTTTTTTCCTACGTGTATGTATCTACGATAAAATGTGATTATAAATGAGGTACAGTAAGGAATGAACAATAGTGAATAATAAAATGGAACGATTATAACAACATACTGTAATAAGCATCATGTGGATGTGGCCTCTCTCTCAAAATATCTTACTGCACTGTGCTCACCCTCCTTGCGATGATGTGACATCTAAATGCCTACCCGACGAAACAGAGTGAGCTGAATGACACAGCACTGTGACATAGTTAGGCTGGAGGATCATCTGCTTCCGGCCCCTGGTTGACCGTGAGTAACCGAGGCCGCGGGTAAGAGGAGGCTACTGTTACCCACTTCAGGGAATGCCAGACTAATTCAGTGAGATCGGGCCTGTAAAACCCTTGTTGGGTTTTACTAAGAGCTATGACTGGTGCTGATCGGTGAGAGGCAAACACCCTGCTTTGGCATTCAAGGCCCTCCCTGATCGGCCCAGTGATGTACCCCTTCCCTCCATTGAGTGGACGAGATCTCCCCCAGCCAGAGGTCTCACCTTGCTGAGCTCCTCCCCTCCTGCCCCAGCTCCCTCTCTCTGTCCCCTTTCGCTAATCTTCCTCCAGGTCCCAGGGCCAGTGACAGTGACACCCCTTCCCTGCCACCACCTCTATGAAGCCTTCTGAGATTTGTCCTGACCTCTCTCCTGCCTTTAGAGGTAGGACACCCCCCCGCCCACCACCACCACTTTGTAGCACTTATTACCATTTCGTGGGGTCCAGGACATAATGCTTTCCTGGGTGAACTGACCCACCAAGTGGCCAGGCCAACACAGGCAAGTAAGGCCTTCCCATACACCCCCACCCCCCTAAAAACAAGAGAAGCCTGGGCCGAAAGAACAGAAGCATCCCGCTTGGCAGAGCTGGCTGAGCTGGGCAGGCTGCTGGCCCCAGAGCAGGGGCAGCTCAGAAGATTGTGGCAGGAATCCACTGGAAGTGGGCCCAGGGCCCTGGGGAGGAAGGGGTAGATCCACTAGGTAGGTATGGAAAGGGGAGGCCTCACCACCTGACCTTGGGGGCCAGGAAAGAGGGGTGCCGCTCACACTTGAGGAGAGGCTCCCCCAGTTCTTGCCAGGATGGTTAAGTGTCCCCGCACCTCCCCCCCCACCGAGTGAGGAGAAGAGAGTGGCTGGCTCTGAGGCCCTCCTGTCCTTGGCAGGGAACGCTGGGACAGGGAGTGTCACATTTCACAGATGGACAAAGCCAGCATGTGTGTGTGTGTGTGTGTGTGTGTGTGTGTGTGTGTGTCTGTGTAAGTTGGTGGATCAGGGCTCCTGAAGACAGGCTGCGGTGGGAGGGGCTTGAGGGCGTAGGCATCTCGAGGCTCCTTTCCTGAGTCCCCTTTAGCAAAAGAACGGGTACCCGATGGCTAGCCTTTACCAAATACCTTTGGTACGCAGGACTCGGTTCTAAGCACTTTACTCTCCGAACTCCCCACTCTACAGTTAGAAACCTACAGCTCAGAGATGGTGAGTAACTTGCCCAAGGGATCCAGGAAGTGGTAGCACCAGAATGTGGTCACGGAAGTCTGGACCCAGAGTCCCCTCTCTTAACCTCTGCACGCACTGCCCTGGCTTGGGGCAGTGACCAGCTGTCTGTCTCTCCATCTGTCTGAAAAAACCCTAGCTGAGGTCGAGGAGAAGGTCCCAGGCTATGCTGGACCATCCCCACCCACCCAGCCTGTCTCTTCTCTGATTTCCAGGATGATCCCAGGTGCCCCATGGGGGCCTTAACAAATCTAGTAGCCGAGGACTCCAGAAGATCACCTGGTCCAGAGGGTCAACCTGCCTACATATCAGCATCACAGGGAGCCTCTGAATTCCAGGACCAGAGGTCTGAGATGGGCCCAGGAGTCTGGATTTTTTCTACCCTTCCCAGGTGATTTCTGATGTTAGCCCATTGGGAAATTTCTGATCCGACCCATCCCCCGGTCCTGATCGGGGCTCCGATGCAGGGGTGCGGGGATGGGCCACAGCAAGAGAACTCCAGGCAGACCCCTCCCCCAAGGGACCCTGCCATTACCTCTCAATACCCCCCACCCCCACGCAAGCTGCCTCAGTGAACCCAACCTTTGCCCCATTCCCTTGCCTTGCCTGTACCATTCACTCCTCCTTCCTCTGAAGAGGCCCCAGTCCTCCAGGAAGCCCTCTTTCCTCTGCCCAGCAGGTGATGCACCAGTACAAACATGTTCCTTGTCCCTTTTGCCAGGCCAGGCTCCTGTCTTTATTTCCTTGGCCTCCCTCCCCCTCCCTGGGGCTGGGACTGAGCGTGACTCAGGACGTCTGGTGTATACTGTCTGGCCTTAGGGAGCACGGTGGGCAGGTGACTCTAGTAAGCACTACCACCGGTTGAGCCCTTGCTAGAAGCCACATGCCACACAAAGTGTGTTACAGTCATCACATTTAACTATCGACATCCCATGTGGCAGGTGATAGTTCTACCCCTCCCTTCTATAGGCAGGAAACTGAGGCACAGAGAGTCCAAATGACCTGCCGCACGTCACAGAATCTTGCCGGGAGAAGGGAATGAGCTGGAATTCCAAATGCCTGTGTTCTTAACCTCCCCATTTCTCTGTCCGACATCCTGGAAGGCTGCAGACCGAAGCCAGCATTTCCAGCCGCCCTCTCTCAGGCATCCCCAACGTGGACATTCGGCTCCAGTCACCCAGCAGGCAGCCAGAGCGCAGGGCATGCCACAGGGTGTCAACGTGGAGGATTCGGTATGGAGCACCAGGGCCCTGCCCCCCTGCTTTCTGGCCGGTCCGGCCGGCCCACCGGGGGCCAAAGCCAGGGTCCGCACGAGGCCTGCCACCCAGGGCTCTTGGCCCTCCAGACCTGCTGCCCAAAGTGCGGCACTGGTTTTCCCCGACAGACAGGCTGTGATCCAGGATCAGAGGTGAGCAAAAGGCAGCAGAGCAGAGAGGCAGACAGACTGCTGGCGAGTAACTTAGCTTCTCTGTGCCTTTTATCTGTAAAATGGGGTCATAACAACAATAGTAGTACTTTCCTCCAGAGACTTTCGTGAGCACTGAATGAGCTAATGTCCGTGAAGTGCTTAGCATAGTACCTGGCTGCGGGTGCCACATGTCATAGGGAACGTCCCGAGAGAAGGGCATGTGTGTGGCCAGGTGCTGCCCCGGGGGTCAGGGATGCAGAAAAGCCACCTTGCTGAGAGCAAGAATGATGGGGACAGGCTGAGCCCGGCGGCCTGGGGGAATACAGATCCCTCTTTGGGGTCCAAAGAGAAGGCTGGGGACGCAAGATGGCTCTCCAGGCACGGTCATGACGCACCCAGTCTGCTCTCTGGGGAGGTGGGAATGAAGCTCCTCCCCATCCTCCGTGCTCCCCCCAGGCTTGAACGGAAGCCATAAACGGGGCGGCAGAATGGCAGGAGATGTACATTCCCAGTGCCCAGGAGCCTGGTGTGCCTCTCCTGGGTCTGAAGCCCTACTCCTTTCTGCCCCTTCAGTCCTCCTCGGACACTCCCTCCCCCCACACACATCCAGCTGGGCCCGCCTGACTCCTGGGACCTTTCCACTCCCTGCCTGGAACAGCATGACCCGGGACCCCCGCCCACGCCCTGTTGACTTCCCAGAGCCTTGGAACTTGGCAGCTGTCAGGCTCCAGGTGGGCCTTCCCTCTCCATGGCCAAACCGAGGCCTGCAGGGACAGGCGGGAGCCCAGGGAGAGAGCAGTGATCAGCTAGAAGTCTCTACAAAAGGGAGAAAGGACCAGGTCTATGGGAATTTGTTCGTTTGAATGTCGCTTTGTTGACCGTCTCTTTCTGTCTCCCACATTGGTCTGGGGGCTCCCCCAGCATAGGGCAATGTCTCCCTTCTCAAGCATAAGGCATTCTGGGAGCAGAGGGCTGTATCTCCCCGCATAACATTGGGTACCTACTGAGGTGAGCAGTTCTGGGCCCACCCACCGCTAAAATTGGGAACTCCCTAAAGTGGAAACCCCATCTTTCTCTCCATGTGCCAAATCCACGTGCGTGTGGGTACAAGCTGCGAAGAGCGCCATTCCTGAACCTGCCCACTGGAACATTCCTCGGCAGCTGCCCCATCCCAGCCACCTGGCACCGACCGGGCACCCCAGCCCAACCAGGGGAAGGGAGGAGCTGGCCTCTCTGGGGGGTGCTGGAGCATCCCTCACTCCCGACACCAATCAGTGGGTCTGCAGGACCAACTACCCTCCCACTCTGTCCTAGCCAGCAGGCTGAGGGTCCCACCTCAGCTGGGCCTGGGAAAGTTGAGCAGGCTCCTCCAGACAGCACCCCACCCCCACCCCGTCCAGACAGGGGTCGGCGAGATGAGCAGCGGGTCTGAGTCCCAGTCAATGACTCCACCTCCAAGCACCTACCACGACCCGAGACCAGGTGTTTAACCTTTTGGGCCCTCAGTCTTCCTATCTGCAAAATGGGCTAATGATTCCTTACTTATTAAAAGGATCTGGATAGAGTAAGGGAAGAGAAGGGCTTCAACCTGAGAGGGGCTTGACGTTAGTTCCGTGTCTGGCAACCTGTTACCGCTTGTCCATCAATATACTATTTACTTAAGATCTACAAGGTGCTCTACCTGGATCATCTCAGTCACACACTCAATCCTGCACCTTTAATGGGACTCCCTTCTGTCTCCTCTGTCCCCTCCGGTCACCTGCCGGGGCCAGCGCGCCTGAAGCCTTGTCATCGATTTGGTCCCTGACTCACCTCTGTGGACTTCATTGTGGGAGCAGGAGTTTTTTCTCCTTCAGTGGTCTGAGGCGGAGGGAGCCCACATCAGCAGAAGCAGGGGAAAGAGAGGCCCAGGAAACAAAGGCTATTATAGGGCGCCTAGCTCCTGGCCAGCGAGTGGACCCAGGCCACAGGCCTTTGGCACACACTGTCAGCCCAGCCCTGTGCTCAGCACCTGCATCACTGGATTTTTTGACCTGTTTTACTACCCTGCTGGGATACTCCAGGAAAGCAGGCGGTGCTGGGTCCAAGAAAGATAATGCCGGTGTAGGCCAGGTGTTGAGCTGAACCCTCACCAGGAGGCCTCATCTCCTGGAATCCTGGTCAGAGCACTAGGACTCAGGTACCACTGCCCCCACTTTGCAGGCTAGAACACCAAGCTTCGTGGAGATTAGTCACCACGGGCTTTACCGCTAGGAGATGAGTGGCCTTGGGCACAACCTGGCACAAAGGAGGTACTAAGAAACGGTGGTTCCCATCCCCTCCCCTGGTGAGGGTCTTCTATACCACCATCCTGCCTCCTCTGGCTCCCGGGTTCTCAGGAAGGAGGGCAGACAAAACAGGGTACCATGGTCGGGGTGGCCAGTCCAGCTCTGCTTTGTTGGGATTGCCCACAGGCTATGCTCTCCTCCGGGCTCGCCGATGTTCAGCAGGCAGCCCTGGAGGTGACCCAAGGAGCGGTGGGGAAGACACTAGCACCTACTCAGAACGATGGGGCACACTCTGAAATCCGCCCTGGGGATGTAGAGGGAACCCTAGACACGGAGTCCAGTGGGTCTAGAACCAACCACTCCAAGACTGGACAATCCTGGGTAGTCACTGCACCTGTCTGAGCCTCAGTTTCCCCAGGTGCAACCTGGAGAGAGTTAAGACCCACCCAGCAGGCGCCCCGCAGACCACAGAGGACTGATATGACAGCGTAAATGGCTCTGCTATGTGAGCCACCCCCTCCTCTCCCCACCCCAGTGGCTGTGATGCCTACTGTCTCTGAGCCCGGCTCGGAAACCAGGCACCCCTGGGTGTCAATCCTGGTTCCAAGGCCCCCAAGCTGTGTGATCTTGGGCAAGTGAGCCGACTCCAGAACCTCACATAGTGTGCCCCGCTGGAAAAGGGGGTAATAGAAGAGCTCGCTTCCGCGGGTCCAGATCCCGCTTAACCGATAGCTGGCCCATAATAAGTGCTCCCTAAACAGTAGCCATTGGTATTACTGTTATGAGAGCTATTACGATTTGGATGGATCTCGGCTGTCCCTCCCCTCCCGGCTGCACGGACGTGGGAACCGCAGCGCCAACAGAGGAAGTGATTTGTCCGAGTCACCAGCGAGTCAGTGGCCAAACGGCCGGAACCCGGATCCCCTCGGAAGCCCAGGCCTCCCGTGCAGCCCAGACCAGCCTCTCGGCCCCGGGCCCGGCCCGCGCTCTCACCCTCCGGCTTGGCGTCGCCCTTCGCTTCGGCCAGGAGCAGCCAGCCCAGCGGGGCCAGGAGCAGCAGCGGCCGCATGGCCAGGGTCTGGGGACGTCCGGCCGTTCCCGCCGCGCTCGCAGGCTGGAAACTTCGCGACGGGGCCCGCGGTCCGGCTGCCACGCACGGGGCCCGCCCCGGGGGCGGTGTCGCACCGCCCTCTCCTCCCTCCCCACCGCCCGCCCGGGCGGAAGGCTTTTCCCGCAGACTCGCCCGAACTGGGGCCTCGCGGAGCTGGGGCGGCTCCCGGGTCCTTCCGCCCGCTCGCCCGCCTCCCGTTCTTCTCCGGGGCTTCTCTACCGCAGGGATACGGGGGTGTTCGGGGCGGTCAGGGCCCTCCGCACCCCTGGAGAGACCCCACCCCCGGCTGCTGGAAATGCAGAAAGTGCATCACCATTCACCAAAAAAGGAAATCACTTAATCCGCCTTTAAGTCCCTGGGCGGCAAACAGAACCTCTAAACCAAGAAAGGTCTTGCTCTGAAGTCGCCGTGTTAAGTGAGTGAATGAAAGAAAAGGAAGGAAGGAAGGAAGGAAGGAAGGAAGGAAGGAAGGAAGGAAGGAAGGAAGGAAGGGAGTTAGTTTAGTTAGTTTAGTGGGAGTTAGTTTAGGACCTCCAAGGGCTCCTGGCACAGATGTCAGCCAGGGGCATCCAAGTCTGGGGAAAGAAAGGCATCCTCTCTTCCTAGGAAGAAGCCCTCAGACAGATCGGGAGCCTCTTTCCCGCAGAGTAAGCTCCAGAGGCGTGGGTGGTTGGGTGCAGCTCTGGGTGCGGCAGGCCCCCCTCCAAACCCTGGAGGGGCAAAGGGTGGCTGGAAGAGGCATGTCTTGGATGTTAATGAACAGAGTAGGCCATGCATAGGTCCTGGGGAAAAGAGAAATCAATACCCTAAGACTGCTTCAGCAAGGGAAATACTGTATCAATGTCAGCGGGCATACAATATGACCCCACTCAGTAAAAATACACTCTCTGAATACAATAGAGACAATGCCAGAAGCAAATGACAGGCAAATGTTTGCAGTGATTATATCCAGGTGTGGGATTGTATATATGTATAGTTATATATTATATATTACATATATTATTTCCTGGTAGATTTATTTATTTATTTATTTATTTATTTATTTATAAGCAGGTTCCACGCTCAGCACGGAGCCCAACACAGGGCTTGAACTCACAACCCTGAGATCAAGATCTAAGCTGAGATCACAAGTCGGACGCGGATGCTTAACCAACTGAGCCACCCAGGCATCCCTACTTTTATTTTCTTATTTATATTTTTCATTGCTTTTATAATTTTTTTTAATGTTTATTTATTTTTGAGACAGAGAGAGACAGAGCATGAACGGGGGAGGGTCACAGAGAGAGGGAGACACAGAATCCGAAACAGGCTCCAGGCTCTGAGCTTTCAGCACAGAGCCCGACGCGGGGCTCGAACCCACGGACCGTGAGATCATGACCTGAGCCGAAGTCGGACGCTTAACCAACCGAGCCACCCAGGCGCCCCTTATAATTTTTCATGCAATTAATATATCCTATTTGTACAATCCAAACAAAACCAACACATGTTATTGTTAGAAAATGGGTACAATCCCTGGGCACCTTGGAGCTCATCTCATCGTACAGAGATTTACTCACTGTACAGATGGTAGGAGGGAGCACAGAGGGACCCAGTAGCCAGCTCAAGGTCACAAGGCAAGTAAAGGGAAGAGGTGTGGGTGCGATCCAGGTTTTCTATCTCCCAGCTGGGACCCCTGGCAGGCGGGGAGTTTCTGCAGCTGGAGACAGGATTTGGTGCCAGAATCCACCGGATGTTTTTGAATTCAGGAGAATACAGACTGAAATTCCAGATCTTTCAAGAAGGAAATGGAGGGATGGGCAGAGGGATGGAGAATGAATGTATGTTGCCTGGTTCAATTTTCAAAGTTCTTTCTCATTCTGTGTTCACAACAGCCTTGTGAGTTAGGCAGTATCCTATTTGTGAAATAAGGAGACTGAGGCCCAGAGAAGTGAAGGGACCCTGCTCGACATCACCCAGCTGGTGTGGGACCACAGTAAGGGAGGTGGCTTTAGAACCTAGTTCTAACTCTCCATTTGCCGGGACCCAAGGAGAACCTCAATGGTCACAACGGTCACGTACTTTGGACAGAAAAAGTCCTTGGGCAGCGGGGTTCCCCTGGTCCACGGGCCCAGAGTCATTGTAAATCAGGAGAGGGAATCAATCTGGGAGGCTGCTGGCCTCCTCTGGAGAAAGGATTCACCCCGGTGCAGCCTGCCCTCCATTCCTTCCGTATCTATTTCCTGCTCCCTTTGCCAAATTGCTAGAACTTGAACCTGGTCCAAACTTCATCCAAAAGTAGAGCCTGTCTCCTTAACCAGTGGTGGCTGCTGCCCAGATGTTACTGCTGGTACGTGCTGCACGTGTTGTGGACATTTAAAGGCACAGGATTCGGCTTTCCTGGGAAGGTGCAGAAAGGACACCTGGCCTGGAGGGCGGTTCTCTGGTGCCAAGGGGTAGGGGCTGCTCTTCTCATCTCCATTGTCATCGTCTTCTTCTTCTTCTTCTTTTAAGTTTATTTTCTTATTTTGAGAGAGAGAACGCGCACGCGTGAGCAGGGGAGGGGCTGGGGGGGGAGGGGCAGACAGAGAATCCCAAGCAGGTTCCACGCTGTCAAGCGCCAAGCCTGATGTGGGGCTTGAACTCACAAACGGTGAGATCATGACCTGAGCTGGAGTTGGATGGCTGCCAGCCGGCCCTCAGCCCCCCTCTGCCTTTATACTCATCATCTAGTCCCACTGGCACTTAGCCCCCTTAATAACAATAATGACGGTGGGGTACCTGGGTGCCTCAGTCGGCTAAGCATCTGACTCTTGATCTCAGCTCAGGTCTTATCTTAGGGTTGTGAGTTCAAGCCCCGAGGTGGGCTCTGTGCTGGGTGTAAAGCCTACTTAAACAATAATAATAATTATTATTATAATTATTAACAGGATTTCCAAGCTGTTCCCTTAAGTGAAAATAGAGAGATACAAGTGTATATTACATGCTCCAATTTCTGTGAATGGAAAACAGCAGTAGTTGAGTCTAGGGAGAGGAACGGATGAATTGGGGCCCCGAGAGAGAAAGACTTCACCCATCACCTTATAGCACATTTAGAATTTTGGATCATGTATGTTTGTTTCTTGTTTCCTGGCAAAAATAAATACTGAATGGTTATTTTAAGCCAGGAAGTATGTGAAATGTTTCACATGCTTGTGTCTCTTAAGTCTCAGAGCAGCCCTACTGTGTTTTATTTTTTTTAATGTTTATTTCTTTATTTTGAGAGAGAGACAACAGGAGGGAGACGGGCAGAGAGAGGGAGAGAGAGAATCCCAAGCAGGCTCTGTGCTGTCAGTATAGAGCCCGATGCAGGACTCAACCTCAGGAACTTTGAGATCATGACCTGAGCCAAAATCAAGAGTCGAATGCTTTACCGACCGAGCCACCCAGGACCCCCAGTCCTACTCTATTTTATAATCCCCATTTTATGGAGGGAGAAGCCCAGGGAAGTTAGGTGACTTGCTAGCAAGGGGTAAGGCCAAGAGATTTGAAGCCCAGAGAGCCTGATGTCAGGGTCCTCTCTTGACTCCTGGCTTTGTTATAGCTCTGTTGCTTACCCAGGGCTGTGATTCCCCTGTAGGGGTGGGAAGTGGGGAGGGTGGGTGATTGGCGGTGGGGGGAGTGTTGAGAGTGGCAAGGGAGTTACGAGCACAAATAATGAGGCTCCCCTTTGACCCAGGAATCTGCTTCCAGGAATCGCTCCCCCTGAAACATTCATGTAAGTAGGCCAAGATGGATGTCTATTACATAGTTGTTTGTAATAGCCAAAATAATTATGTGGCTTTACATTTATTGAACACTCACGATGTGTCATGCGCCTTGCATACCTTGCCTGCATTGACTCAATTATGCCTCAAAAATGTAAGACACAGGGGTGCCTGGCTGTCTCAGTCGGTAAAGTGTGCCACTCTTGATCTATGGATTGTGAGTTCGAGCTCCATGTTGGGTGTAGAGATTGCTTAAAAATAAAAACTCTTTAGGGAAAAAAACATATACGAGGCAGATTCTCTAGTCATCCCCATTTCACAGGTAGAATCAAGCCTGGTCCAGTCCTTTGTTCTCACCACACTGTGCCGCCCAGGTACTTCTGCCTTCTCGAGGGGGTTGAACGGATCCTGTCTTTCTAACTGTAGGTCATGGATTCCTGTACATTCATGAACATATACTGTGGGGTTTGTGAACTCCAGGTGGGAATTGAGAATTGTGTTTATGGGGCTGCCTGTCTGGCTCGGTCGAAGGGCATGTGATTCTTGGAGTGCCTGGGTGGCTCAGTCAGTCGAGGACTTTGGCTCAGGTCCTGATCTCATGGTTTGTGAGTTAAAGCTCCATATGGGGCAGCACCCTCTGTCCACCTCTCTCTGCCCCTCCACCACTTGTGCTCTCCCCAACATAAATAAATAATAAATAAATAAATAAATAAATAAATAAATAAATAAATAAACTTAAAAAGAAAAAAAAAGAGGAGGGGTGCCTGGGTGGCTCAGTCAGTTAAGCGTCTGACTTCGGCTCAGGTCATGATCTCACAGCTTGTGAGTGTGAGCCTTGCATCGGGCTCTGTGCTGACAGCTCAGAGCCTAGAGCCTGCTTTGGATTCTGTGTCTCCCTCTCTCTCTGCCCCTCCCCTGCTCACACTCTGTCTCTCTCTCAAACATAAATAAATAAATAAATAAACAAACAAACAAACATTAAAAAGAAAAAAAGAGGAGCATGTGACTCTTGATCTTGGGGTCCTAAGTTCAAGTCCCATGTTGGGTGTAGAAATTCCTAAAAAATAAATAAATAAATAGGGGTGCCTGGGTGGCTCAGTTGGTTAAGCATCCAACTTTGATTCAGGTCATGATCTCATACTTCATGGGTTTGAGCCCAGCGTTGGGCTCTGTGCTGAGATTGTGATCTGTGCTGAGATTGGGCTCTGTGCTTTGGATTCTGTGTGTGTCTCTCTCTTTGCCCCTGCCCTGCTCATGCTCTGTCTCTGTCTCAAAAATAAATACACGGGGCGCCTGGGTGGTGCAGTCGGTTAAGCGTCCGACTTCAGCCAGGTCACGATCTCACGGTCCGGGAGTTCGAGCCCCGCGTCAGGCTCTGGGCTGATGGCTCAGAGCCTGGAGCCTGTTTCCGATTCTGTGTCTCCCTCTCTCTCTGCCCCTCCCCCGTTCATGCTCTGTCTCTCTCTGTCCCAAAAATAAATAAACGTTGAAAAAAAAAATTAAAAAAAAAAATACACAATTGGGAATGCAAGCTGATGCAGCCACTCTGGAAAACAGTATGAAGGTTCTTCAAAAAACTAAAAAGAGAACTACCCTACGACCCAGCAATTGCATGACTAGGCATTTATCCACGGGATACAGGTGTGCTGTTTCGAAGGGACACATGCACCCCCCATGTTTATAGCAGCACTATCAACAATAGCCAAAGTATGGAAAGAGCCCAAATGTCCATCAATGGATAAATGGATAAAGAAAATGTCATACACACACACACACACACACACACACAGTAGAGTATTACTCGGCAATTAAAAAGAACGAAATCTTGCCATTTGCAACTACGTGGATGGAAATGGAGGCTATTATGCTAAGTGAAATTAGAGAAAGACAAAAATCCTATGACTTCACTCATATGAGGACTTTAAGAGACAAAACAGATGAACATAAGGGAAGGGAAACAAAAAGAATATAAAAACAGGGAGGGGGACAAAACAGAAGAGACCTTGGGGGCGCCTGGGTGGCGCAGTCGGTTAAGCGTCCGACTTCAGCCAGGTCACGATCTCGCGGTCCGGGAGTTCGAGCCCCGCGTCAGGCTCTGGGCTGATGGCTCAGAGCCTGGAGCCTGTTTCCGATTCTGTGTCTCCCTCTCTCTCTGCCCCTCCCCCGTTCATGCTCTGTCTCTCTCTGTCCCAAAATAAATAAACGTTGAAAAAAAAAATTAAAAAAAAAAAACAAAAACAAAAAAACAGAAGAGACCTCATAAATATGGAGAACAAACTGAGGGTTGCTGGAGGGGTTGTGGGAGGGGGGATGGGCTAAATGGGTAAGGGGCACTAGGGAATCTACTCCTGAAATCATTGTTGCACTATATGCTAATTTGGATGTAAATTTTTAAAATAAAAAATTAAATAAAAAAAATACACATTATAAATAAATAAATAAACTATTAAAAAACAGTTGTGTTTATGCTTTGATAATAGCCTTGGGAAAAAAAAAAAAGGTAAGCATAGTTGCAGGATCACCTGGACAGGCACCTTCTCACGGGGTGATGGCATTCCCAACTCTGCAAACATATGTCTGCTCACCGCCCACAAGAAGCCACCTCAAATGACCGTTTAAAATTTTCAACAACTGAGAAGCACTGTCTGACTTTGGAATGTCCTGAAACCAAAGTGGAAACAATTGCTCCATTGTCCTCCCCTGTGCTCATATTGAATTTTTCCCCTTAGAAACAAAGCAAAATTTCTCTTCTGCATGGATGATTCACAATTTAAAGTCATTTTCAAATAATGAGACTTTAGTGTCTTATGTTATTTAATAAGTTAAAACTCAGGGTGACATCAAGAAGATGACGTGGTGTGGCAGAGAAATGAGACAGTCCTGGGCGGGATTCGTGTCTCCATATGCTGATCTGGAAGAGTTGGCAACAAAATATTTTGTATAAAGTCTAGTTTACGGTGGCTTCTTTCTTTCTTCTCTCTTTCTTTTCTTTCTTTCTTTCTTTCTTTCTTTCTTTCTTTCTTTCTTTCTTTCTTCTCTCTCTTTCTTCCCTGTACTAAGGGTTTTTTTTGCAGGGAAAATCATCATTTTTACACAAAAGTTAATTTTTTTTTTTTTTTTTTTAAATCGTAGGGCTGTTGAAACCATCAGTAGCAAATGGGGCCCAACACGTGTTCAGTTTGGCTGGCTCAGTGTTTTTTTTACAAGTAAGTTGGACGCTCTCACGCCTCCCCCCCCCCCCCCCCCCCCCCCCCACCCCCCTCCCCAGACCCCAGCCGTCTCTGACTTCGCTCTATCAGCGGGGGAACGGGTGGTCCAGCCCCTGCGGCTCCGGTCAGTTCCTCGCCGAAGCTCCGCCCCCTTCTCTCCGACCCGCCCCTGTCTCTTCCCTCCGCCCTTTCCTTCCCCTTGTGTCGCAAAAGACTCGGCGGCGCTTGACGGCCGGGGTTGTTTGACGGCCGGTGGCAACCGAGAGGGAGGAGGAAGCAGCGGTGGCTGCTGCTGCGGCGGCTGCGGCAGGGGCCGGGGTGGGCGCCGCGGTCCGGGCCGGGGAGTGAGGCGCGGGCGGCCGGGCCGGTGGGCTGGGCGGCGGGCCCGGCGGCCGCCCCCGCGCCGCGCCTGGCGGCCCGATGTGGCTGCAGCAGCGGCTTAAGGGGCTGCCGGGACTGCTGTCGAGCAGCTGGGCCCGCCGCCTACTCTGCCTGCTCGGCCTCCTGCTGCTGCTTCTGTGGTTCGCCGGCTCCGGGGCGCGGCGGGCCGCGGGCGGCCTGCACCTGCTGCCCTGGTCCCGCGGCGAGCCGGGCGCCGCCGAGTCCTCCGCCTGCCTGGAGGCGGCCACCCGCGCCTGGCGCGGCCTGCGGGAGCGCGGCGAGGCTGTCCCACTGGGCCCTGGAGTGCCGGCCCTGGTGGCCAACGGCTTCCTGGCACTGGACGTGGCCGCCAACCGGCTGTGGGTGACTCCTGGAGAGCGAGAGCCCGCCGTGGCGCCGGATTTCGTGCCCTTCGTGCAGCTGCGACCGCTGAGTGCGCTCTCCGAAGCCGGAGAGTCTGTACTGTTGCTGCGTGAAGGGCTGCTGCGCCGAGTGCGTTGCCTGCAGCTCGGGACCTCAGGCCCCGGCCCTGCGGCCGCCGCCCCCGGACCCGCCTCGGCCTCCGGCCTCGTCACCGGATCCGGCCGCGACTGCGTGCTGCTGCAAGAGGACTTTCTGGCGCACCGGGGCCGACCCCACGTCTATCTGCAGCGTATCCAGCTCAACAATCCCACGGAGAGGGTGGCCGCGCTGCAGACTGTGGGGCCCACTGCCGGCCCGGTCCCCAGAGCCTTCACCAGTACCCTGGAGAAGGTGGGAGATCATCAGTTCCTCCTCTACTCGGGCCGGTCCCCGCCTTTTCCCACGGGGCTGGTGCACCTGGTGGTGGTGGCGGCCAAGAAGCTAGTGAACCGGCTCCAGGTGGCTCCCAAGACACAACTGGACGAGACAGTGTTGTGGGTGGTGCATGTTTCAGGCCCTATTAACCCCCAGGTGCTCAAAAACAAAGCAGCCAAGGAGCTCAAGGTGGTCCAGGATTTGGCACGGAAGGAAATGCTGGAGCTCTTGGAGATGCCAGCGGCTGAGCTGCTTCAAGACCACCAGCGCCTCTGGGCTCAGCTCTTCAGCCCAGGTGAGGCCTGGCCAGTTCTTGGGCCACAGTGCACACCTTACACCAGGGCCTCCGCGGCCCACCCTGGAGATGCCCCGCTAAAGTCTGCAGAGTTGACCCTGAAGGGGAGCAGTGGGGGTGGTTAAAGGGAGCTTGGCCATTGACCTGGGCTGACTCTGCTCCACCGCTTGGTATTTGTGCGAGCGACGTGGGACCAGTTTACTGATCTCCATGGGCTTGTGTTCAGTAATAACAGGAGCACCTCAGAGGGCTTCTGTGAGTCCGAGGAAGGAATGGGCGTAAAAGACCGGCCTTACTGTTATTTGTCCTCATAAATGAGGCCTGATTTGGAGAGTGGTTTTGGGGGTCAGCTTGTAAAGGATAAATCAGGCAGAAGGGCCTGGCGGGTCCCCAGATTCTTTCTTTCCTCAGTCCCTCACAGTCTGGCTGGTGACAGGCATGCGCTTTTTTTTTTTTTTTTTTTACATGTTTGTTTATTTTTGAGAGAGGCAGAGAGAATGCAAGCGGGAGAGGGTCTGCAGGGGGTCTCTACACTGATAGCAGAGAGCCCAATGCGGGGCTCGAACTCACGGACTGTGAGATCACGACCTGATCCAAAGCCAGATGCTTAACCGACTCAACCACCCAGGCATCCCCCCCCCCACCCCGCCCTTTTAAAGTGTATTTTGAGAGAGAGATCGAGAGAGCATATGAGCAGGGGAGAGGCAGAGAGAGAATCCCAAGCAGGCTCTGCACAGTCAGCATGGAGTCCCACAGTGGGGCTCAAACTCATGAACCATGAGGTCATGATGAGCTGAAATCGAGTGGGATGTTTAACCGACTGAGCCACCCAGGCCCCCCCCCCCACCGCCTTTTTTTTAAAGTGACCTCTGCGGTTCGTGGGGCTTGAACTCAACAACTGAGATCAGGGGTCATGTGCTCCATTGACTGGAAGGGAATGGAACCTCTCCAGCAGGTGGAATGCACCCACCAAATAAAAACTTCCTTCCCCTGAAGACTGTTGAAGTAAAGGAAATCCTATTCTAGGTGAAAGAGAGATTTTGGTTTCCAGGGTGCTCGTTGTCTAAATCCTTGTATTTAGTTGCTCAAAGTGTGTTTCACTCGTTCAGCAAGTATTGATCGAATCCTGCCAGGGACTGTTCTCCATACGACGGATAGAGAAGTGACCAGAACAAAGCGCCTGTTTCATGGTGCTTGCTTAAATTCTGGATGGGAGGAAGGCAATAGTAGAAAAGTGAAAGTCGGAATAAATAAGCCAGATTGCTCTTTAGAATACGAAGTTCCATAGAGCGGGGCACCTGGGTGGCTCCGTCGGTTAAACCAGCCAGCCCTTGATTTCTTGTGTCAGGCTCTGTGCTGACAGTGGGAGCCTCCTTGGGATTCTCTCTCTCTGTCTCCAATAGCGCTTGTGCAATCTCTCTCTCTCTCAAAATAAACTTAAAAAAAAAATTTTTAAAGTTCCGTAGAGAAAAATTAAAAGTATGTGATTGAGGATGACTGGGTGGGGTTCAGAGTGGGGTGGGGGCCTCTGTTTAGCTCCAGTTGTTGGGGAGGCCTTTCCAAGGAGGAAGCACTTAAGCTAAGACCTGAATAGCAAGAAACTGACCATGTGATGATCTAGAGGGAGCTGGCAAGTCAGAGGCCCTAAGACAAGAGCAGGTTTGGTTGAGAGGCCAGGGTGGCTGGTGGGTAGCAAGCCAGGGAGGGGTCGAGGTAGCCAGATCCCGAAGGGCCTTGTAGACTGCGGTGACGACTGTGAATTTGATTCTACGTGGGGTGGAAGGGAGAGCAGAGACAACTGTCGGATGTACATTTTTCAGGATCCCCTGGCTGTTCTATCCAGAATATAGACTATAAGGGACAAAAGTGGGACATGGAGACCAGATGAGGGGATTTTGCAGGAGCCGAGGTGAAAGAGGAGGGTGGCTGGCACCTGAGTTGTGGCCGTGGAGACAGAAGTGGATGGCTTCTGATACTTTCAGAAGTGGCGCCACCGGGACTTTGCACGGACTGGGCATGGGGCGTGAGAACTGGAGGGTGACTCCTGAATTTGTGGGGAGCGCTCGAGCAAGTGTCTGGAGATAATTTGTGGAAGGATTGCTTTGGGGCTGGAAGAACTCAGAGCACGTCAGGTCCCAAATGCCTGTCGGGCGTCTGGGTGGAGAGCCCAAATGGGCAGTTAGCTGTTCTGAGTCTAGAATTCATACAGGTTTGGGAGATCCGGTGTTCAGATGTTATTTAAAGCTCCAGGACTGGAGCACAGGATGATGGCAAGGAGCAACCCAGGATGGGCCAGAGCGCTGATGACGGTGTTCCGGAGGCAGAGGGCAGGGGGGCGGGGGGCGTGCTGGACTCTTCAACTGGCACCATGTCCCGGCCACGTCTGTGTTCTTCTGGGCGCTGGCAGGATTTATGTTTATTATGTTGTTTATGTTATTATGTATAGGATTTAATGTTTATTTATTTTTGAGAGAGAGTGCGAGTGGGGAGGGGTGGGAGTGGGGGGTTGGGACTACGGATCCAAAGCAGGCTGTGCACTGACAGTGGTGCCTGATGCGGGGCCTGAACTCACGAACCCTGAGATCAGGACCCGAGCCGAAGTTGGACGTCCAACTGACCGAGCCACCCAGGCGCCCCAGGAGGCCCCACTTTGAACGGGATTTTAGGCTTCAGGCCCACCGGGTCAAGTTGGTCATGTGAGGGAGCCAGAGCTCAGGGGAGGCTGGAGCTGCCATTTCCGTCGCTCCCGCTCTTCCCTTCAGAACCTCATCTTCCCGGCCGGGCCGTCCCCGCTTAACGTGCAACCTTTGTGGCGTTTCAGGTGTGGAGATGAAGAAGATCACGGACGCCCACACCCCGTCTGGCCTGACCGTGAACCTGACGCTGTACTACATGCTCTCCTGCTCACCAGCCCCGCTGCTCAACCCCAGCCTGAGCCACAGGGAGCGCGACCAGATGGAGTCGACGCTCAACTACGAAGATCACTGCTTCAGCGGCCACGCCACCATGCACGCCGAGAACCTGTGGCCGGGCCGGCTGTCGTCCGTCCAGCAGATCCTGCAGCTCTCTGACCTGTGGAAGCTGACCCTGCAGAAGCGCGGCTGCAAGGGGCTGGTGAAGGTGGGCGCCCCAGGCATCCTGCAGGGCATGGTGCTGAGCTTCGGGGGGCTGCAGTTCACCGAGAACCACCTCCAGTTCCAGGCTGACCCCGACGTGCTGCACAACAGCTACGCCCTGCACGGCATCCGCTACAAGAACGACCACATCGACCTAGCCGTGCTCGCGGACCCCGAGGGCAAGCCGTACCTGCACGTGTCCGTGGAGGCCCGCGGCCAGCCCGTCAGGATCTACGCCTGTGAGGCCGGCTGCCTGGAGGAGCCCGTGGAGCTGACCTCGGCGCCCCAGGGCCACACCTTCCCGGTCATGGTGACGCAGCCCATCACGCCGCTGCTCTATATCTCCACCGACCTCATGCACCTGCAGGACCTGCGCCACACGCTGCACCTCAAGGCCATCTTGGCCCACGACGAGCACATGGCCCAGCAGGACCCCGGGCTGCCCTTCCTCTTCTGGTTCAGCGTGGCCTCCCTCATCACCCTCTTCCACCTCTTCCTCTTCAAGCTCATCTACAACGAGTACTGTGGGCCTGGGGCCAAGCCCCTCTTCAGGAGTAAGGTATAAAGCCCCCCTGGGTCTTCAGAGCCTGAGGCCCCGGCCTCGTGTTCTAGCCTCAGACTAGGACGGGAGAGGCCTGGGCGGCAATGGGGTGTCCTCCTAAGCCAGTACCCTCAGCCCGCAACACAGACAGGAGCGAGCGTGTTTGCAGAGGCTATCAGAAAGCGACTTCTGAGAGGAGACCATAGGGAGGGACAGCGGTGGGGCGCCCGGGTGGCTCAGTCAGTTAAGTGTCCGACTCTTGATTCTGGCTCCGGCCATGATCTCACGGTTCACGAGATCGAGCCCCGCGTCGGGCTCTGCAATGGCAGCGTGGAGCCTGCTTGGGATTCTCTCTGTCTCCTTCTCTCTGCCCTTCCCCAGCTTGCATGCGCCCCCCTCCCTCAAAATAAATAAATAAACTTAAAATAATAATTGCAACAAGCCCCTAGATAGACCGGAAACTGCTATCTAAGCCTCAGGTGAGCCCCCTGCGCTCCCTCCTGAGGGCCTGCTCGTGCCTCTCGCTGTGGGCCAGCTAAGGTGGCCATCTCGTCAGCACAAGGCAAGGTCATTCCTCTCATTTCCTCAAACACCTTGGCCCCCAGGAAGCCATGACTTTGAGCACGGTCGCTGTGAGACTCTCATCAGGAATGTGTCTTGGGGATCAGGCTCGGTCCCAGGGGAGGCCGCCCCTTCTGCCCCACCACCCAGTGCTCCATGCCCCGTTGCTGCCACGATTCCCCGGGAGAGGGAACAGAAGGAAGCCCATCGCTGGCAGTCACAGGAGAAAGTTCTCCAGAGGGAGCGGGGCTCGCTTCCCTTTCTCTCCTCTCCTCTTGTCGCACTAGCATGTGCAGAGAATAGATTCAAGAGCTCTGGGTCTGTGCTCCCGAGCAGTTGAGGAGCCTGGGCCAGCTCCGGAGAAATGCCTCCTCACCTCCACAGAGGGCTTTGTGCCTTCTGGTTTCTAGTTTCTGGCCCGAGGCCAGGACTTGCGAAGAAGCAGCTCTCAGCCCTGACGGAGTGGGAGCAGGGTGGGCAGCAGGTCTGAGCCTGGAGCTTGGAGAACAAATGGAAGGTCGGATGAAAGAGAAACGTGGCCGAGCTGTAACAAAACAGGCGCTCCGTTTGCGTTGCGTGGGTCTGACGGCCTCCGTTAAGCCGGCAGGCTTCTCTGCTCCTACTCTGCCGTATACCCGTCTGCCCCCGGTTCCCCACCCGATCCAGGGGACAGGCCGGACCCTTAATTTTGGGGTGCTACCCCGTGGCCCTCAGTTGACTCACGCTCGAGCTGGGGTCCCGCCAGGGCAGAGCCCGGCGAGCGCTGCGTCAGCCCGAGGAGGTGTCCGGGCCACCAACCCCACGGTGGCTCTGGCACGTCCCTGGGCCACAGTGTCTGCAGAGCCGGATCATCGCCCGGGCGGGATGCCACCAGGGGCGTCCCCGTCACCTGCCCCGCACGAGATTTCCGTAGCTTCCATGGGGTTGGTGGTGAACAGTAACAGCTTGTCTTGTTAATTGAACAGGAAGATCCCAGCGTCTGAGTGAAGTCCCGTCTGCACCGAAAGTCCTGCTGCACGAACAGGGGATCCTTCGAACGCACCCACCCTTTTGTGCCTTGTTGGGGACGCCAGTGACGCAGAGTGCGTGTGGATGTTCAGGAGTCTGCATCGGGGAGCGGGAGGGGAGGGCCGGTGGACTTTTTGTAAGCTTTCGACTCAATAAAATGAACCTGTATGGAAAATACTTGAAATTGAACTCACTCCTTCTGCTTTGCCCCCTTCTTCTGTCCCAGGAAACAGAGCCTCTTTTGAAAAGACCTGTCTAGGAAAAGTTGTGTTCTATTCCTAATTTAATGTGTTCTTTCTTGACTGAGTTTTTAATTTATTGTTGTTGAGATTTTGCCGGATGGTTTTTGCACCCCCTTCAGACAGTGAATCTCGGGCGGGGATTTCCGACCTACGCCGCCCCCGGGGGGGGCATCCGGAGGCCCTGCCGCCTGCACCTGCGCCTGCGTGGAGAGCGTGGGTCTCGGGTCCTCCCCGGTTTGCACGTCGTCTCTTTCTTACCATGAGCCTGTGGAGATCTGTGCTTTTGTACTTCTGGGCTTCAGGGGGAGGTATTTAACTTTCTAGGGGTTGATGATTGTTGGGTTTTGAAATACCAAAGCCTTTTTTTTGTTGTTCTGTTTTTAAATAAATCTCTTTCAAACTTCCATGATCGGTTTGTGTGTGGTTTGAAACCTCTGGAGACAGCGCATCTTCCTCCATCAGCTGACTTTCGGGTAGTGTCTGAAGCAGATGGGCTGCCCAGCCCTTTGGGGATGGCTGATTCCCCCCCCCACCTGATACTCCTCTTGAGAAGATGCTGATCCACCGGGGGGGGGGGGGGGGGGGGTTGGTTCGCCAGGTCACCCGGCAGAGCGGGCGGATTGAGGAGCGTCAGCCCGGCCCCTTCCCTGCTGCAGCGCCTCTCCCCCACCTGCCCTAAACAGCCTAGATTTGTCTGTCCTGGGTGTTGCCAGCCCCGATGGCCTTCTGCCCGTTGCTGGTGGTGGTCGTAGGATCTGATGACCCTGCCTTGTGGGGAGGAGAATGGGGCTGGGCCCAGGACCAGAAAGGGACTGAGCTAGGCCTGGCAGCCCGCCTTGGGAGGCCGTGGGCACAGCGTCGTGGGTGCCGCGGCATGACTCCCCGCGAAGCTTGGTCCGCTCGCCACCAGCAGAGTGACGCTCACAATGGCATGCCGGGAGGGGAAGGAAACCTGTATCTCCACCTCTACCATGAGTTGTCCTGGCCCCACCCACCTTCCCTGGATGGTGCAGAGCTCAGAAGTGCCTTCCTCGTCCAGCCGTGGGTCATTGGCTGGCCTACCCATTTAGGGAAGCAGGAATCTCACGGGGTGCAGCTGGATCTGGTTTACGGTGTGACGGGCCCTCCAGTTGTTTCGTTAGAGTAGAAGCTGCTTGGGGAGCCTGGGTGGCTCAGTCCATTAAGCGTCCGACTTTGGCTCAGGTCGTGATCTCACAGTTGGTGTTTGAGCCCCGCCCCGCGTCGGGCTCGGTGCTGACAGCTCGGAGCCTGGAGCGTGTTTTAGATTCTGTGTCTCCCTCTCTCTCTGCCCCTCCCCTGTTGGCACTCTCTCCCTCTCAAAAGTAAATAAACATTAAAAAAAAAAAAAAAAAAAAAAAGGTGGAAGCTGCTTGACAAGAGCCACACTTAGTGTTCCGCCCCTCTGTTTGGCTTGGAACTCGGCCTATTAGAGGCTCCTAAACGGTAAAAACAAACCCATGTACCTGCTGCCCCGGAAAGACTGACTGAACAACCAGAATTTCAATAAACTCCTTGTGAATTACAGCTCGCGTCGAGCACTCACTCTGGGTTGCTTACTGGACACCCGCGCGGGCCTCTGCGGGAGGAGGTTAGGATCCCCTTGGAATCTTACCAAGCTGCTTTCTCAGGGGTGGAAACCTGGAATGGGAAATTTAATTTCATGCTACTTAGCACTTCCCAAAAGCTGAGGGCTCGGTATGGACGTGTATTAGCTCCCTGAAAACCGACCTGCATCGTGGGCCCCTGCTGATTTGCAAGTCCCCTAGGAGTTTCCTAGGAGTCATCTGAACCTAGTCCCTGTTCAAGAGGGCAGGGAGAGACCAAGAGGGCAGGCAGGCCACTCCAGGGGGGTAGGCAGCAGGTGGAGTAAGAAGGGAACTTACTCTAAGAGGCTTGTCTTGGGCTGTAAGACCAGTGGATCCCGGCATCCGCCTGCCACACATTAAAGCTTCTACAGAGGTCTTACCTGGGTTCAGACACGCGCTCAGTCACCATCATAGTGCTGTCCCCTCGGAGCAGCCTCTGGGAGCAGGAAAGGCACTCAGATCCCACATCCAGGGCCAGGGAAGGGGTGAGGAGCCTCTGATCACCTGGGGCCAGCTCACGGATCACTGGAGGTCACGTCCTCTCCGTGACACCCTGACAGCCCCCCTCCTCTCAGCCCACCTTTTGCTCTGTGTCCCTGTCCCCCAAATTCACATGTTGAAATCCTAACCCCCAGTGTGACGGTGTTTAGAGGGAGCCCTGGGGGAGGTGACTAGGTCATTAGGGTGGAGTCCTCCCAAATGGGATTCTTGCCCTAATAAGAGAGACCGCAGAGAGCACCCTTGTCCTCGCCTGTGTGTGGGGTGAGGCCACAACAGGCGTCTAACAGCCCAGAAGGGGTGCTCACCAGAACGCACGTGCTGGTCCCCGATTCCGGACTTCCAGCCCCCAGAACTGTGGGAAGCACCTGCCTGTTGTTTCTTTAAAAAAAAATTTTTTTTTTAGAGATGCATTATGTATTTATTACTACTTTATTTATTTTTAAATTTACATCCAAATTAACATGTAGTGCAACAGTGATTTCAGGAGTAAATTCCTTACTGTCCGTTACCCATTTAGCCCACCCCCCCCACACAACCCCTCCAGTAACCCTCAGTTTGTTCTCCATATTTAAGAGTCTCCTATGATTTGTCCCCCTCTCTGTTTTTGTATTCTTTTTGTTTCCCTTCCCTTATGTTCATCTGTTTTGTCTCTTGAAGTCCTCATATGAGTGAGGTCATATGATTTTTGTCTTTCTCTGACTGACTAATTTCACTTAGCATAATAGCCTCCATTTCCACCCACGTAGTTGCAAATGGCAGGATTTCATTCTTTTTGATTGCCGAGTAATACTCCGTTGTGTATATATACCAGGTCTTCTTTATCCATTCATCCATCAATGGACATTTGGGCTCTTTCCATACTTTGGCTATTGTCGATAGCACTGCTATAACCATGGGGGTGCATGTGTCCCTTCGAAACAGCACACGTGTATTCCTTGGATAAATACCCAGTAGTGCGATTGCTGGGTCGTAGGCTAGTTTTATTTTTAATTTTTTTGAGGAACCTCCATACTGTTTTCCAGAGTGGCTGCGCCAGCTTGCATTCCCTTTCTTTTTAAAAATGTATTTATTATTAAAAAAAATTTTTTTTTTGTTTTTAAAGTTTATTTATTTTGGGGGCAGGGGCAGAGAGAGAGGGAGAGGGAATCCCAAGCAGGCTCCGCACTGTCAGTGCAGAGCCCGACGCGGGGCTTGAACCCACAAACCGTGAGATCATGACCTGAGCTGAAAGCAAGAGTCAGACTGACTGAGCCACCCAGGTGTCCTCCTTCCTGTTGTTTCTAAGCCCCCAGTCCCTGGCACCCTGTTATAAGAGCCCAAACAGACTAAGACAGGCATGTTCTTGCAGTGGAGGAATGGAACTTTTTGGAGGCGAAAACAAACCAAGAAACAGAGATTCACAGGGTCTTAGATGAAGAAGAAACCTTACAGGTTTTGTTGCTCAGAATCTGTAACCTGGCTTCGTTGGATCCAAGGACCCCAGAATGGCCAAATGTATGCGCTTTTTTTTTTCTTTCTTGAGACGTTCTGTAACTTTCCTCAGATTCTTTTTTTTTAATTAAAAAAAATGTTTTTATTTATTTTTGAGAGGGAGAGAGAGAGAGAGAAAGAGAGAGAGCATGAGTGGGGGAGGGGCAGACAGAGGGAGACACAGAATCTGAAGCAGGCTCCAGGCTCCCAGCTGTCAGCACAGAGCCCATAGAACCCGACCCAGGGCTCGAACTCGTGAACTGCGAGATCCTGACCAGAGCTGAAGTCAGATGCTTAACCGACTGAGCCACCCAGGTGCCCCTTGTGTCGGATTCTTAAAGGATGCCTGGCTTCAAAACGAACAAGATAACCTCCAGCTCGGGGGTCTTGTTTTTACCCTCCCCCACCCACCACAGGAAGCGGCAGTGGTCTGAGCTTCTGAAGCCTGGTTCGGAGTCTGGCCATTGGGTGGATCACGCCATTTGCTGTGGTGCAGGCGCCCTCCCTGCAGAAAGGAGGCTCAGGGACGGTGGGGTCATCTTGGCTGCTGGGTACCGGCTCAGCAAACTGCTTTACCTGAAACAAGCTATCGGCGGTCTGGCTCTCCGGGTTCCCGGGAGCCTCTCCTCCGGACTTTGGCCAACGGGAGCTTTGGATGTATCTTTGGGTTCAGTAAATATTCACTGTGAATCTTCTAGCAGGCCATGCATCTGGCCCTTGGGTGACAAAGCGGGAAAGATTACATTTGATGAACATCTACTGGGTGCTTGGCACTTAAGTTTTGTGAGGCAGTGGCTACCTCTGTCTTTTCGTTTCGGGATGGCCAGAAACTAGCACGGGGTAGACGGTCCAGGAATGTTTGTGGAATTGCATTTGTCTGCATTACGCCATTTAATCCTTGTGTTTGGGGTTGCGAGTGACAGAAAACTTTAATTATAAGTGGTTTAAACAGAAGGAAAAGTATTGGTTCACAGAGTAGTCCAGCAGGAGTTCAGGAATGGTTTGATCAAGAACTCAAGTAACATCAGTAGGGCCCAGCTCTTAGCCCTGCTTCCTGTAGCTTGGCTCCCATCCACAGACTAGTTACCTTTGTGGTAACAAAATGACCCCAGTTATCCCAAGCCTGATGCCCTCCTAGCAAAGTCAGCAGCGTCTGAGTCTCACTGTTCCCACCCGTGGTGCTGAGGTTCACCTCCCAATGGACAACCCACGCCCCAGTCAATCGCTGTGGCCAGGCTGCAAGGGATATGTCCGTTAGGTTAGGCCAATCAGGCCACCTCTTGAGCTGAGATGGGGTCAATCTCCAGCCACTGAACAGAGGATACCGGGAGAGAGGTGGTTTCTCAAAGGAAATTTGGGGTACTCTTATCAGGAAGGAGAAGAATAGATGCTTGGCAGCAAAGCTCCTGGGTCCAGTGTGCCCTGCAGGGGAAGTTTCATTCCCATTTTGCAGATGAGGCAAGTGAAGCTCAGAGACCACAAGGCACTGAGCCCCGGAAAAGGGAGGGGACCACACAGAGTCCCTGACCTCAGGGGATGCACAGTATGAAGGGGAGACAGACAGATAAGAAGCCAATTACACTGCGATCAGAGAGTGGGAGCGTGGGGCTGGCACACTGAACGTCTCCGCTGGAGCGTCAGGGGTGGCTCCCTGGAGGAAGCTGGAACCTGAGGGATGATGGGTGTCCACCAGGCTAAGGCATGGGACAGGACTTTCCAGGTCGTGGGCAGAGCATGAGTAAGTATACAGACGTGGGTGGGGACATTTCGGGAGGCAAGAGGACAGTAATACTCCGGTTTGTCCAGAGTGTAGAATCCTCTAAAGAGAGGTGGGGTTTATCGATCCATAGTGATGGGGTTCTTGAGAAAACGGCTAAGAAGGAATTCTTGAGACGTCTTTGGTGTAAAAAGGTGATTTTATTAAAGCACAGGGACAGGATCCGTGGGCAGAAAGAGCTGCACTGGGGTTGTGAGGAGTGACTGATTGTATATTTTTAGGTTTGTGGAGGGAGGGAGATAGTGTAAGTCTCTAAGGAATTTTTAAAAAATTTTTTTTTTACGTTTATTTTTGAGAGACAGAGAGAGAGAGACAGAGCACAAGTGGGGGAGGGGCAGAGAGAATGAGACACAGAATCTGAAGCGGGCTCCAGGCTCCGAGCTGTCAGCACAGAGCCCGACGCGGGGTTCGAACCCACAAACCGGGAGATCACGACCTGAGCTGAAGTCGGACGCTTAAGGGACTGAGCCACCCAGGCACCCTCTGAGGAATTTGAAAGCAAGGTTTTCAGGACCTTGAGGGGCTAGCTACTGGTGAGATAGGGTTACTTTTAGTCTTTAATAAAACTAAAACATCAAGGAAGTAAGGCAGCCATGAGTTCCTTGAGCAAGGTCACGTTCTGCACGTTTCAGGTGTCTATCCGCGAGCTGCAGGCTGTAAGGAGATTTAATTTAAGCTACATTTCTCTTGCCTTTGTTTCCCTCACCACGGATCTTTGACTTCTAAAGGCAAGGGTGGGTAGGCTCTCAGACCTAGCTCGTGGCAATGACAACATCACAGGTGACGCTCCCTCCCATGGACTCTCACGTCCTCTCTCCGCGTTACTGTTATAATTGTAGCCAATCTTTACGGCTTCCCCCGAAACCAAGGGAGGACAGTTTATCACCCTGTTTTACAGAAGTAGAAACTGAGACAGAGTGAAAGAGGATGCCTTGCCAAAGGTCAAAGGGAGGTCGCCAGCGCCTCGCAGGATTGACAACCTCCCATCGGCAGGGCAATTACCACTCTGCTCACATCGCTCCTGGTTGCCCAAGCGCCATAGGAATCCATGGGACCGCTCTGTGGGTGTCCCGACATATGACAAAACAGAGGCGGGCGAGCCCAGGAGGAAGGCTGTGGATTCTCTCAAAATAGAA
Source organism: Lynx canadensis (assembly GCF_007474595.2). NCBI lineage: Eukaryota > Metazoa > Chordata > Mammalia > Carnivora > Felidae > Lynx > Lynx canadensis. Next base: position 8,546,456 of record NC_044310.1, on the reverse strand, counting down.
CTTGGCCGCAAGGTAATTAGGCAGCATTTCTGGGGAAGGGAGAGCTGGATATAAAAGAGTCGGCTGCGGGCTGGGAGTTGGGGGACCGGATTCCATCTCCAGCTCGGTCATTATCATCGCGCAACCTCCCATAAGTGAGGTAAGCGTTTAGACTCCAGGTTCCCACCTGTAAAATGGGTCTAATAGCACCTTCCCACTTCAGGAGATGGTCAGGAAGTCCCACTTAAATAGAGGACTGTGTGTGAACGTGCTTTGAGAAGTTCAAAACTTTCTACCCACACAGCAGATGGTTTGCACTGAGTAGCTGGAGGCAAAAGAACGGAGGTCAGAGCTCCTAACCCCGGGTCCGCAGGCAGAATTCAGAGGGCCTGCCAACCTGGATAGGTTTCATTTTCACCAACCTCTGGCTGAAATTTAGCATTCCCTCCCATGGTTAACTTTGGCACTTACGTCATTGTCACAGATGACAATGAACGCATTCATGACCCTGTTATAGTTGTTGCAGAGATCTTGAAGTGATTGCTCATGGTTGTTGCGCCTTTGAATTTTGTTTAAGTTTATTTATTTATCTTGAGAGAGACAGAGACCGTGTGAGTTGAGGAGGGGCAGAGAGAGAGGGAGACAGAGAAATCCCAAGCAGGCTCTGCACTGTCAGCGCTGAGCCCGATGCAGGGTTTGAACCCACGAACCGTGAGATCATGACCTGAGCGGAAACCAAGAGTCGGACGCTTAACCGACTGAGCCACCCAGGCACCCCTCATTGTGCCTTTGAAATTATGGTAGTCATTAAACTTGCTACTAGATCCCAATATTTGGTCTATTAATAAAGAAGCACAGGTTACCAGTCGCAAATTTGTTTTAAAAATATAATTAGGGGTGCCTGGATGGCTCAGTCTGTGGCACAGGTGACTCTTGACCTGCAGTCGTGAGTTTGAGCTGCACGTTAGGTGTAGAGATTACTTAAAAATAAAATTTAAAAAAATTTTTAATTTATTTATTAAAGTTTATTTATTCACTGAGAGAGGGAGGGAGGGAGGGAGGGAGGGAGAGAGGGAGGGCACCAGTCTGAGTGGGGGAGGGGCAGAGAGGGAGGGAGAATCCCAAGCAGGCTTTGCTGGAAGCCAGTGCAGAGCCCAATGTGGGGCTCGACCTCTCAAAACTGTGAGATCGTGACCTGAGCCGAAATTAAGAGTCGGATGCTTAACCGACTGAGCCACCCAGATGTCCCTGAAAAAAAATTTTCTTTTAATTTGAAAATTATGGGGGCGCCTGGATGGCTCAGTTGGTTAGGCATCCGACTCGGTTTCGGCTCAGGTCATGATCTCACGGTTCGTGGGTTCTAGTCCCGCATCGGGCTCTGCACTGACAGTGTGGAGCCTGCTTGGGATTTTCTCTCTCTCTCCTTTCTCTCAGCCCCTCCCCTGCTTACACGCTCTCTTTCTCAAAATAAACTTTAAAAAAAACCTTTAAAATGATGGCTCATGTTTAGCATACACAAAGTAGGCCAAATGGGAGATAAATAGATAGATGTAAGAGGAGATTTATTATGGGAATCGGGTCACGGAATTATGGAGGCTGGAAGTCCCATGATCTGCCACCTACAGAAGGAGACCCAGGAAACCCGGTGGTGTAAGTGGAAATTAGGGCCAAGACCAGGAGCCCATGTCCAATGGCAGAAGATGGATGTCCCAGCTCTAAGAAAAAAAAGAGCAAATCCGCCCTTCCTCTCCCCTTGTGTTCTATTCAGGCCCCCTCAATGGGTTAGGTGAGGCCCACTCATTTGGAAGGACAATCTACTCAGACCGGGTATTCAAACACTAACCTCTTCCAGAAACACCCTTCCAGGGGGTGCCGGGGTGGCTCAGTTGGTTAAGCATCAGATTTCAGCTCAGGTCGTGATCTCACAGTTCGTGGGTTCGAGCCCCATGTTGGGCTCTGTGCTGCCAGCTCAGAGCCTGGAGCCTGCTTTGGATTCTGTGTCTCCCCCTCTCTCTGCTTCTCCCCCGCTCGCACTCTGTCTCTCAAAAATAAATAAATGTTAAAAAAAAATATATATATATATATAGGAAAAGAAACACCCTTCTAGACACGTGTAAAGAGTAATTTACCAGCTCTCTGACACAAAAATCAATCATCACAGTGACCTGTTAGCTCAGTTGAGTGTTAGTATTTTCGTGAACTCATAGATTTAAATATATTTGAGATGCTTTGATCCTTTGAATGTATTAATCTTCTTGGTGGCCCATTGATATCACCTTGGGCTTTTGGGAACCTCTGCGAGGGCGTATATTTCCTGGCTCCTGCCTGGAATCTCTATTTCTCCAAGGAGCCCGCTTCTGTTGACCAGGAACCGGCCTTTGGAGACTGTAATCTGGGTGCTTGGGTGCTCATTACACTGGGTGGTTCCTCGCCCAAGGTGAACAACACACACGTTTAAAAGCCCTGCTTTTGATAGAAACCCTGTCCTCGGAGCCCAGGGACAGCACCGGTCACCAGCATTTAATGCTGACTGACCCGAGCTGCCAAGTGAGGAACGGTTTGCTGGGGAGAAAGAAAGGAAAATGACTCTCTCAGGGCTTGAACCTGTCACTGGACCAACGTGGGCCCGCTCCTTGGAGAGCTGTAGACCCAGACTACACTGAGTGGAGTTGCCTGCCTCACAGGGTCACTTTCCTTGTGCAAATAAGGAGACCTCGAGGAATACTTTCCAAAACTGTGAACTCCCTAAACAGGGGTAAGCAGGCTCCTTTTAATAGGGTTTGGGATGAATATTTAGAGGGGGATTTTAATATTATAATGAATCTGAGATACCCAGTAGGCACTTTTTTAGTTTATTTATTTAGAGAGAAAGAGAGAGAAAACCAGCGGGAGAGGGGCAGAGAGCAAGGGGGTCAGGAGCCGAAGCAGGCTCTGTGCTGACAGCAGAGAGCCTGATGCGGAACTGGAACTCACAAACCTGAGCTGTAGTCGGATGCTTAACCAACTGAGCCGCCCAGGCACCCCTGTCGGGCACTTTCTGATTCATCTGGACGGGTATGGTTCTCAAATGTTTCTTTCCTTGTTTCAGCAATTTGTGAGTTTCTAAGAGATCAAATGGACAGGCAGAAGGTTCTAGGAGTTTCCTGAGTTCAGGGGGGCAATCCTGAGTCGGGGGTTCAAGGGGTCTCCCTGGTGACAAATGGTGGTACCAGCAGAGCAGGGCTGGACTTAGGGCAATTGCCTCAGGCACCCTGAGCCTGGGTGGGGGTCATCTACACAAAGGGACATCAAAAGGACCCTGGGAGGTGGCTATCCCACAGTCACAAGCAAGAGAGAGCTGGCCACTGGGAGGAGGCTGGGAGGTGGAGAAATGCAAGGAAGGAACTTTGGGATGGATGGGGTGCAACTTTGGGATCTGGGTGCACACACTGCTAGTTTTCTTTCGTAGTATTTTTTCACTTTCTCCCTCCATGGGTCTCACATTAGCAGGGCTCATGGCTGCCCAGGGGAAAGACTACATTTCCCAGCCTACCTTGCACTTAGGCGGGATCACAAAGCTAAGTGGTTATTCACCTCCTCTTGAGTTTTATCAAATCCATTATAACCATCATTAAAGGTCTTTCTCACTCCAATTTTCCACAAATGATCCGGCTCTAGTTTTAATTATCTCATCAGGAAAAAGCCAAAACAAAACAAAAACCCAACAGCAATACTTTTAAATATGTCATAGAAATAGCAGCCAGGGCACCTGCATGGCTCACTGGGCTAAGCGACCGATTCTTGGTTTCGGCTCAGGTCATGATCTCAGGGTTCAGGAGTTCCAGCCCCGAGTAGGGCTCCGCGATGACAGCGCGGAGCCTGCTTGGGATGCTCTCCCTCCCTCTCTCTGCCCCTCGCCTGCACGCACGCTCTCTCTCAAAAAATAAATAAGCTTAAAAAGGGAAAGAAAACGCAGCCAATATTGCTTCAATTGTTTAAGGTTCTTTTAAAAAGCTTACAGTCAGAAAGGCGCCGGGCCTTGCCTCGAAAAGCGCGTGTGACTACACAGATATGCCCAAGAGTCATCTTAAAAAAAAAAAAAAAAAAAAAAAAAAAAAAAGTGCTATCTGAAGTCTGGGCCAGATCAGGCTAACCAGATGTTCTTTGTTCAGCAATCTTCTGCGCCCGCCTCCGCGCGCGAGGCCGGAAACAGCAAGTCTGGGTTTGGTGGTTTCTAGCCTGTGAATGTTCGGAGGTCGGCACACAAGGAAACCTTGCGAGAAGGTTCTAGTTTTCCGTAGCTGAGCGCTGCCCTGGCAGGCCCGGCGTGGACCCGCACGGGAGATCGGAGACTTCTTTCTAGCAGGTGAGCGCCCCGCCCCACCGGGAGCGTCAGAAAAGACGGAAACGTAGAGCAAGTGGATAAACGAAAAACACATTACAAATAATGAAAACTTAAAAAAAAAAAAAACAAACCACGGAAACATACACACACAAGTACCCGGGTGACTATAGGTCTAGTTCCCAAGCTTAAACGCGCACGCGAAACGAAAAAAAAAAAAAAACCAAAGCAAATTAGTCTATTTTTAAACACCATAAGTAGCCTTGCAAGCGCAAGGCCTCAAAAAATTGGTTAAAAACTCAGAATTGTTCCTCTCCACGGAAATCTTTAGTAAAAGGCGAAAGATTTATGCGATCTGAAGAGAAACCAGAGTATGCTTTCGAGCCGCCCGCACACATTCCTCGGGTAACTGTTACCCCGAATTCAGTGATGGTGATTCTCTGCTCGAAAGAGCCAGTGATTTTCGTCGTTCTCCCAGACAATTCTGTGGGAGCGGCCTTATTCTTGGGGAAAAAGAATTCAACCGCAAAAGGAAAATCTCGTCATTTCTAAGTCGGAAATTGCCCGGTGTGCAATGCCTCTTGGGTATGCAAATGAACCTACGTCGTCACGCCCCGGTTCCCGGAAATGCCTTAAACAGCGTATTCGTTTTCCTGCGGGGACTGAGACTACCACCAGGGGGCAGAGCGGAGGCCAGATTGTCAGGATTTACGCTTTGGTGCAACCGGAAAAAATCTTTTATAAATTTTGACTCCAAGTAAAAATTTCTTTTGTACTTAAGCAAAATAATAAAAATAAAATAAAACTTGAAAATATTTATCTTCATTCATTCAACAACGTTCTTTAAAAAAAATTTTTTTTAATGTGTATTTATATTTGAGAGAGAGAGAGCACAAGCAGCAGAGGGGCAGAGAGAAAGGCAGACAGAATCTGAAGCAGGATCCAGGATCTGAGCTGTTAGCACAGAACCCGACTGGGGCTCAAATTCACGAACCGTGAGATCATGACCTGAGCCGAAGTCGGACGCTTAACCAACTGAGTCACCCAGGCGCCCCTCAACGACAATTTCCTGAGCACCGTGTTAAATCCTGTGCTGGGCTGCAAGGATAGAGAGGTATCCCCGACATTTCATCCTCAGTGAGCCTGTATGTGATGGCGAGGCTAAGTGTCCGTGGTAAGCACTGATAACAGAATGTTGGCTGACATCTAGGCACGCCTAGGGCGGTGAGGGTGTTCTCGGCAGTGCAGAGAGGGTGAGTGACCAGATGGCCTTCAGTGCCAAGATGGGAGCTGGCATTTACCTTGGGGGCAATGGCGAGGCACCCAGGAGTTTTACAAGAGACCAACGCGATCAGATGAGTGATTTAAGGCAGTAGTTCCTTCCACGTGGTCCCCAGACCAGCATGTCAGTATCACCTGGGTACCTGCCAGAGACCCAAACTCTTGGGTCCCTCCCCAGACCTACTGGATCTCAAACCCTGGGGGTGGGGCCCTGCAGGCCGGGATTGCACAAGTCCCCCAGGTGACTCTGATGCAGGTGAGGCAGAGAACCACTGTGGGACACCCATTCTGGCTAATGTGACGACTGTAGAGACAAGGAGTCTGGGGCAGGTGAATTAGGAAGCTGAGCATTAAAGCCAGAGAAGACTTCCAGGTGGCCGGCATGGGGGTGTGGAGGGAGGAACGCCTGGGAAAGAGGAAAGTGAGGAGAGGGAAGAAGTCTAGGTGGGTCCTTGGGGGGGGGTGGCATAAAGGAGGGGTGGATGTTGCAGGAACGTGTGAAGGGGATTAGGATGTCCCCAGGAAGCCACAGGAAAACCAGGAGCTGGGGCTGCACAGAAGTCGAGGGCAGCTACGGTAAGCGTCCACCAAAGGTCAAGTAAGGCCGGGGCTGCAAAGTGGGTGTCATGGTGGGGAGGTTGGTGGTCTTGGACAGATGAATTTTTTTCTTTCCTTTTTTTTTAAAGTTTATTTATTTTGAGAGAGAGAAAGAAAGCAAGCGTGGTAGGGGCAGAGAGAGAGGGGAGAGAGCGAATTCCAAGCAGGCTCTGCACGGTCAGCGCAGAGCCCGATGTGGGGCTTGAACTCACAAACCGCGAGAACATGACCCGAGCCGAAATCCAGAGTCGGACGCTTAACCGCCTGAACCACCCAGGCGCCCCTGGACAGAGGCATTTCTAAGGAGTGGGGGTGCAGGAAGCTCCCAGCTGCAGGGAGGGTGATGGTGAGGGAGGGAGGGGGCCAGGTGCGGGGGGGGGGGGGCTCCGTAGGGACCGCTGGGAGGGGGTGAGGTGGAAGCAGGTGTTGCAGTGCCTTTTAAACGTTCTCCCTGTGCCGCCTCCGAGGTCCCCTTCCTGACTCTCACTCTGACACTGACCACGCCGGGGCTCTCACTGAGCCGGCAGGAGCCCCCGCCTTCCCTCCTCCGGATCTACCAACCTGCCCGTCCCCGCCCCTTCTTCTGCCCACTCCCCACCAAGGCTGACCCTCCGCTTGGGCTCCCAGCCTCACCCCTGCCTGTCTCCCCTGCCTGCCATCAGATACCGCGGGCTTCCTTATCTCTCAACACGAAAGAGGGAGGGGAGGTGGGAGCCAGAAAAGCGCCCCAGACCCCATCTCCCTTTCCTCTTGTGGAATACAAGAATCGAACACAACAAAGGGAGGAAAACCTTTACTCTCAGAAAAAAAAAAAAAAAAAAAAAAAAAAAAAAGACTGTCAGAAATCACCTTATTAAAACCAACTTAATTCACCTCGTGCCTACGAGGATGGCGATAATAATAATAATAAAGGAGAATGACGAGGGTGGGTAAGGATGTGGAGAAGCTGGAACCCTGCACACCGTTGGGGGGAATGTGAAAGGTGATGTGCGAAAACTTGGTGGTTCCTCAAAAAGTTAAATGCAGGATGATCTTATGACCCAGCAATTGCTCTCTGTTTCTTTTGCTTTTGGGGAGAGAGACAGAGCATGAGCGGGGGGAGGGGCAGAGAGAGGGAGACACAGAATCCGAAGCAGGCGCCAGGCTCCGAGCTGTCAGCCCAGAGCCCGACGCGGGGCTCGAACTCATGAACCAGGAGATCGTGACCGGAACCAAAGTCTCGGTTGCTCCACTGAGTGAGCGCCCCTATCACAACAATAATTAAAAAAAAAAAACACTTTTGGGGAGACTGGGTGGCTCAGTTGGTTGGGCGTCTGACTTCAGCTCAGGTCATGATCTCAGGGTTCGTGAGTTCGAGCCCTTCGTCGGGCTCTGCGCTGCCAGCTCGGAGCCTGGAGCTGCTTCGGATTCTGTGTCTCCCTCTCTCTCTCTGCCCCTCCCCCCGCGAAATAAATAAACTTAAAGCAAGGCTTATATTTGAATCCTTCTGCAACTTGCCTTTTTCATGCAACATCGGGTTTTCAAGATCGATTCGTGCTGCTCTCTGTAGATTCAGCTCTAGTTCATGCCTTTTCTCTGCTGTATGTGTGAGTCCAGCGTAGTGCCCAGATCAAGCAGGGCAAACAGGTCAAGGCAGGCGGTTGGCGCTCTCGGTTACACCTTCCCATCCCCGTGCCCTGATTTCAGGTCTAGCGTGAGCAGCGGAGGGGGTGTGGGAGGCTCAGTAATGATGCTCACCATCTCCAGGTTCTAATCCCTGGAACCTGTGTCACCTGTTATGTCAAAATAAAGCTCCCGGTTATTTTACCGGCAAGATGGGTTGATTAGGGAATAGCAGAGAATTGCAATCTGGGATGAGCACCACTCGGGGTGCGGGCGGGGTGGGGGCGCGGAGGGCGCGCGAAGGCCTGGGGCACAGGTGGGGAACATGGGCAGGCAGCCTTCCGGACAGCACGAGGGACACCCCCCGGGGTGCTCTGAGCCCTGCAGCCCTTGCTTGGACCTAAGGCAGCCCCGTGCCAGGCCTCTGCTCCTGTGGCGCAGCTCCTGCCCCCCCTTCCCGAGGCTCCCCACCTGCCCTGCCACCCCGGGGCCATCCTTCTCGTCCCACCCTGCTTGCCGCAGCCCTTAGATTTCAGCCCTTAGATTTCCGCAGCAGAATAAATCACTTTGCCCTGTGCCGTGTGCCCTTGGGCGGCTTAGTTCTCTTCTCGGAGTCTCAGTCTTCTCTCCTCTGGGATACAAATGCCTGTTTCACGGGTCTCGTGTCGGGATTACAGGAGAAAAGTCATCCAAAGCGCCCAGCAGAGTCCCTCACATGTAGTCGGCCCTCAGTATATGGCAGGTGTGACTGTAGTTCCTGGGAGGCTTTCTCTGACTTCGTCTGCCCACTTTCACCCTGAGGACCTCTGCTCAGTCCTCCCCCACCCAACTTGCTCTCAAACTCCCCACCCGGCTTCGTGGCCCTGTCACCCCCGCCTGGAGAGACAGGCCTCAAACACAAGCAGGCAGCCCCCATTGGCCTTCTCCCCTGCTCTACCTGCTCTCATCCGCACTGCCACAATTGCGAGAAAAATGCCTCCCGGACCCACTTGACCCTCCAGGGCTTCTGCGTGCACACCCAGCAAAGCCCAGCCTTGTGGTTCACCTACCGCTCCTCGCCACCTGCTCCTGTGTGGCACTCTCTGCTCCTCTCCAGACCAGCCTGTCTGTTCCCTTCTGCTCTCCCTTCCCAGGATGTCCGGCCCTTGCCTCTCTCCTCTTCCCCTGAGGCCCGGCTCACCTGCCTTCTCCTCCAGGAAGCCATCCTCGGCACTCCAACCGAGGGGTTCTTTTTCACGACCCATGGTCAGCGCGGAGCACCTGCTTCCTGGCGTTCGTGGGATTGTCCTGCTGCGTTCCGTCTCCCCAGAGAGGGCGACAGAGGTCATGTCTTTTTCATCTTGGATCTCGGGAACCGAGCATGTGCCCCGCACGGGGAAGGAACTCAGGAGCCGTGGCTGCAGCTGACATCCCAGGCCTTGTTCTGCACCCCGAGATGGGGCACCCTTGGCAGAGGTCCAAGGTCTCTATCCTCTGGGTCAGTCTTATCCCAGAGCCCTCCCCTCCTTTTGTGGCTTCCTCGTTGGAAAAGCTCTGAGAGGCTCGGCCCCGACCTCCCACTCCTCTCCCCCCTTGTCCCTTCTCTCAGGAAGCAGACAGATACTTCTCTGAGAAGTTGCCTTTAGCCCAACTGTCCCCAAGAAAGGGGCAGAGAGTGGGGAAGGGGGGAAGCCCCTTTTGACATTAGACGGGGAGGGACATGTCATTACAAAGCCTACGCTAACCCTGGGCCATGGGGAGGAGGGGGGGGCACCGTGATTTTACCAAATAGTAACAGAAACTCAGCTCAATCTGGCTAAAGCACCAAAGGGGTTGTATTGGCTCATGCTACTGAAAAGCGTTAAGCAGGTTCAGGCATGGCTGGATCCAGGGGCTCGTGCTGTCCTTAGGATGTTGCACTTCCATCTGTCGGACAAGCTTCCATTGTGAGGTCTTCTGGTATATGTGGCTCCTGCCAGGAGGGCAGAGAATGGCTTCCCTAGAGCTTTTGATCCCACGTCATCCTCGTGGAAAGAGGGTGCCTCTTCCCTCTCTCTTCCCCCATAGTCGCAGCAAAAGTTCCATGTCTGCGGCCTAACCTGGATCACACGTCCTCTCTGGAAGGAAGGTGTTGGAGTGGGTAGCACCACCCTAACCGTAGAGACAGAGGTGGGCGTGGAGGGGTGGGTATCCTGGAAGGGAGAGGAAAGCACGGTTGTCAAAATCGATGGTGGGCAAGAAAAATGTGCCGGTAAAGTCTCCTGATGTGTAAAATGAAGGGGTTGGGCTTGATGGTCTGTGGGTCGCTGTCCACCTCAGGTCACTTCTGTGATTACTTTATTTGCACGTGCCCCAGGAATCCTGACCTCAGGTACGAATACGCTCATTTGAGTTTGCTCTCTTGCTCCCTTGTGCCAAGTGAGCGTTACAAACAGCCCAGGTATGATTCTACTGCAGGGCGTCTCCAACTTTTACGTGCATGAAGACCACTGGACCAGGGGGCGGGGGGGGGGGGGGAGCCTCTGGCGGATGTGCGCATGCTGACCGGGTAATTCCTGGGTTGGGCCGGGATGCTGCATTTCTATCATGTTGGCCCACGGACCACATTTTGAGCAGGGGCGTAGCAGCGGGACCACCCAGACTGCTTCCTTTCCTCCTGCCCAGCCCTGCCATGTGTGATTCTGTTCCTCCATCCAGACGCCCACTCTGCCTGCCCTCTGGAGAGACCCTCAGCTTGTCATGCTAGAGGAGATGCTTTTAAAAATTTTTAGTAAACGTCAACTGTTTAAAACAAAAGTAATAATTTGTATTTGGGAGTTTATAATATAACCTAGAAGTGAAATATACAATATTAATAGCACAAAGAAGGAGTTTAAATGGAATTATGCTCTTTTAAAGTATTTACCTTTTACTTGAAGTGGTAAAATATTGATTCTAGGTACACTCTGGGAAGTTAATAATGCATAGCATAATCCTTAGAGCAATATAAAAAGGTATAGCTAAAAAACTAATAAGGAATATCAAATTATTCGATTAGCCCCAAAGAATTCAGGAAAAGAACAACAAAGAAGAGAGGATAAATAGAAAACACGTAACAAGGTGATGGACTTAAACCCAATGGTATAAGCAATTACATTACATTAAATATAAATGAATAAAATCTTCCAATTAAAGGCCAGAGGGTATCCAATAGTAAGACTCAACCATATGATGCCACAAAAGAAATACACTCGAACTATAAAGACACAAAGAGGTTGAAGCTACAAGGACGGAAAATTATGCATTAGTAGACCTTACAAGCCTTGTATAGTTGTAGTAATATCATAAAACGATGTAGATGTTAAGACCAGGAATATTGCCGGAGATGAATAAGGACATTCCTTATTGTCCTTATGGAAGGACACTAGCCTCATGGACACTAGCCTTTTCCTTATGGAAAGCCACTGGGTGGCTCAGTCGGTTGAGCGTCCGACTTCGGCTCAGGTCATGGTCTCACAGTCTGTGAGTTTGAGCCCCGCGTCGGGCTCTGTGTTGACAGCTCAGAGCCTGGAACCTGCTTCAAATTCTGTGTCTTCCTCTCTCTCTGCCCCTCCCCTGCTCATGCTCTCTCTCTCTCTCAAAAATAATGAATAAACATTTAAGAAAAGTTTTTTAAATAAAAAAAGAAAAAGATGCAATGAGGCACAGTGTGACAGAATCAATTGGAGAACACTAAAATCTTTCAGGGCGTGTTGTCTGACCACAAGAGAACTAAATGAGAAATCGAAAACCGTAAGTTATCTAGGGAAGCCTTAAATAGTTGATCGTTAAACAACACCCTTCCAAATTAATCCATGGCCCAAGGAGAAATCAAAAGGGAAATTAGGAGCTATTTTAAACTCAGTGATAATAAAACAAACACATAAAAAATTGTGGGAAGCGGCTAATGTCCTTAGAAGGGAGCTCGTAGCTTCAAGTGAAAGATTTAAAAATAAAAATCCTAAGTTTCCATTTTATGAAGCTGGAAGAGGAGGAACAAATTAACCCCAAAGTAGGGATTAAGATGGGTCATAAACCTAAACATAAAAGCTACGATCATAAAGCTTCTGGAAGAAAACATAGGAGAATATCTTCATGACCGTGGGGTAGGTGAAATTTACTTAGAGCGAACGCAAAAAGCGTCGCGTATAAAAATAAGTAGATAATTTGTATTCCACTAACAGTAAACATTTCTGTTCATTAAGGCAGTGAGAGTGAAAAAGCAAGCCACAGGCTAGGAGATAACATTCCCCATCCATTCATCTAGCAAAGGACTTGTATGCAGAGTATATGAGGAAATCCTACAAATCCGCTAGTAAAAACAGAACCTGGTAAAAACTGGGCAGAAGATCTGAATGGACGCTTCCCCCCTGCCCCCCAAAGATGTAGGAAGGCCCAATAAGCACGTAAGAGGTACTCAACATCATTTCTTATTAGGAAGATAGAAATTAAAACCACAATGAAATGCTACATTACACCCTCCGGAATAGCTAGAATCACAAACACTTCTCTGAATGTTGGTAAGGACATACGGTGTTGGCTAAAACAAAGCTATGTGCGCTCAAGCTTAGAATAACTTCCAGTAATTGAAACAGTGTGGTATTGGTGCAAGGGCAGACAGAGACAAATGGAACAAAATAGTCCAGAAATAGAGCCACGTGTATACAGTCACGTGATGTAAAACAACCACACCCATAGTAGACAGCTAATGTATTCATTAAGAAATCGTGCTGTATCAGAGCGCCTGGGTGACTCAGTCATGCACGCGTCCGACTCTTGGTTTTGGCTCAGGTCATGACCTCACGGTTCGTGAGATCGAGCCCAGTGTTGGCGTCTGCACCGACAGAGCGATGCCTGCTTGGGATTCTCTCTCCCTCTCTCTCTCCGCCCTTCCCTCACTCACGCTCTCTCTCTCTCAAAATAAACAAATACGCATTAAAAATTTCTTTCAAAACATGGTGCTCTAGCAACTGAGTTTCAAAATGGAGACACCTTTCTTATATCACACACACAGACCGGTTCCTAAATGTGAAGGGTAGAACAATCCACGTTCTAAAAGGTAAACCAGGGGGCGCCTGGGTGGCGCAGTCGGTTAAGCGTCCGACTTCAGCCAGGTCATGATCTCACGGTCCGTGAGTTCGAGCCCCGCGTCGGGCTCTGGGCTGATGGCTCAGAGCCTGGAGCCTGTTTCCGATTCTGTGTCTCCCTCTCTCTCTGCCCCTCCCCCGTTCATGCTCTGTCTCTCTCTGTCCCAAAAATAAATAAACATTGAAAAAAAAATTAAAAAAAATAAATAAAATAAAAGGTAAACCAGGAGAGCATTTCATGACCTTGAAAGATTTCCTGAAGTCTAAAAACACTTTTCCATGAAGGAAAAGACTAATCAACTGGACTATATTAAAATGAAGCTCTGATAAGACTCCATGAAGAGAGTGAAAAAGGTAAGGTCACCAGGTGGAAAAAGATATGTGCAATATGTATCTGGGACAATGGGTTTCTATCCAGAATATATGAAGAACTCTTACCAATCGATAAGAAATGACAGACAACGTACTAGAAGACCGGGAAAAATTTGTATAGGTCTTCACTGAAGAGCATATTCAAATGGCCAGTAGGCATATGAAAAGTGCTCAGCATTATTTGCCATTGCAAATTAAAACGACAGTGAAATATCATTATGCACTTACCAGAACGGATACAATGTTGAAAAGCTGACAGTACCAAGTATTGATGAGCATGTGGAGCGACATATACTGCCGGGAGAGAGTCAGTTGGTAAAATCATTTTGAAAAACTATACGGAAGTGGCTGCTGAGGCCGAACGGGCACATACCCCATGATCCAGTATTTCTACTCATAGGTGCGTAAACAAACACCGTGTGTGTGTGTGTGTGTGTGTGTGTGTGTGTATAAGCCACCGAAAGACACGGGCAGGAATGTCCATAGCAGAATTACTGTGAGCTTCCCGAAGATAACTGCTAAGTTTATGGCAGGAGGAATACCCACAGCTGTTTATAAGGTCAAGTACAGGAGTTAATCCCCTGAGAGGGAGCATGGCCCCCTCCCTGCCCTCCATCATGTCCCACCCCCCTCCCCACCTACCGTGGCCACGAAGCACTTGCTCTGGGGAAACAGCAGACGCTGCTATTGTATCTCCAGCAGGTGGCGCTGAGGGCTCTCTTTTCCCTTCAGTGACACCGCCAGCTCTATCCTGGATCTGGGAAGGGGTGGATGGGTCAGATGGGGAAGACCCGCGCTGTGGCTCAGCCAGAGGCCAGGCTGGGCTCTTCCCCACCCCTTACCTCAGGCGAGCAGGTGAGGCAGGGGAACTCTTATAGGAGATCTTTGTCTTTGCGTGGGGGTTCCTAGGCAGTGCAGGAGGGCCTGTCCCCCTTCTGGCCTGGGATCAGCCGCACAGGGGTCAAAGCCAACCTCTTTCTGTCTCCCCTGAGAGTCATGCTTGGTGCATTGGAAAGGGCATAGAACTTGCAGTAACTCAGACCTCCGTTCAAATCCCAGCTCTGCCTGTGAGAGGGCTGTGTGACCTTGGGCAAGTTGCTTCATTTCTCTGAACCTCAGTTTTACTCATCAGTAAAATGGAGCAATAATGCCTAATGCTCAGGTTAGCGTCAGGATTAAACGGGTCAGCATGTAAGAGCACCAGATTGTAATAGGTGGTCAGTGGGGGTTGGTTACCTCCCCATTCACATGCCTGGGGTTGGTGGCCTGTCAGTGGTCAGACCCCCGCATGCAGCTGTTTCTTACTCTACACTGTTCCCTGAGTAAGGATAGAATTGGGATCCCTGGTAAGACAGAACTGAGGGGTGGGACAAAAAGAGTCCCAGAGACTGCTTTCTCAAGTGCACTTATAGTCACAGTAATAGGCATCATCCTGATTTTCTGATAATTCTTGCTTCTTTTACAACAGGGCTGGAGGGGGGCGCCTGGTTGGCTCAGTCGATTAAATGTCCGACTTCGGCTCAGGTCATGATCTCACGGTTTGTGAGTTCGAGCCCCGCATCAGGCTCTGTGCTGACAGCTCAGAGCCCGGAACCTACTTCAGATTCTGTGTCTCCCTCTCTCTCTGCCCCTCCCCCGCTTGTGCTCTGTCTGTCTCTCTCTCAAGAATAAATAAAAAAACACTAAACGAATTAAAAAAAAAAATAGGGCTGGAGGGAAAATTCTACTTCAACAATAGCGGCTTTTCTAGAAAAAGCCTGGCAAGACAAACATCATACTGTCTATATGTGATGTTAAAACACATCAGAGGTCAGGGCTTTAAGAAACCCAACAGAACCAAGTCCTATGGGTGGGAGATTTTGGTTTCGTTTTCTCGGAAAGGCCAGGACTGGGCCCCACTGACAAACTGGTGGCTGCTCGGCCATATGTTTGTGAGCGAAGGGTGGGGGGCAGCAGGGGCAGGTAGCTGCCAAACAGGTGTTTCCACAGTGCGTTTGTGCCCGGGGTGTCCAGAGCCTGGAGCCGCCTGTGGCTTCTCTTGGGTCTCCTTTAGGGCACCAGGAATGCCGGCTGCTTTCCAGTAAGGCAGGGTCTGCAGCAAATCAGTTCATCCCTGCCCTGAGGACGGATGAATCCAATGGGAGGCATCTCTGCTGCACTTCCCCCACGGGGGATCTCAGGGCTTTGGAGCCCCAAGAGGCAGGCAAGCCCTGGTGATGTGAGGACGCTTTGGGGGGTGAGCGGCCAGGGTGGGGGGTAAAACCGGAAGCCTACAGATGGGGAGGTAGCCTCGGAGGTGGGGCGGGTCTCAGCCTGGAGCTCCTGGGACTGACGTTGGCGTCTGTCCGTCACTGACGCCCTGTCCGTCACCTGACCCTTCTTTTCTGCATTCCACCAGCCAGGCCAAGGAGGGTGGGGCCGCCTTCCGAACGACAAATCTCTTTGAGTCACCGGCCTCAGCTCCACCCTGAGCTTTTCTCAGGTGCCGAGAGCTGGGAGCCGGGAGTTCAGGTAACAGGGTAGGGTCAGCTCGCCCGGTGCAGAAATGCAGACTGTGGCTCCCTCTCCTGCGGGCAGCCCCACCCCTCCCCTCACCACACAGCCTTGACCTATCCAAGCAGAAAGAGCACCCCTTTGGAATCAGAGAGATCCGAGTTTAAATCCGTGCTCTCCCACTGCTGGGTGACGCTTGCAAAGCGCTTCACTCACCGGGGCCTTGGTTTTCCCAATCTGTCAAATGGACACGGTGGGCCTGCCCAGTCTGCTCACAGGGTCGGGGTGACAGTTATACAAGACACTGTGCTTTGTAAACAAACAAACAAACAAAAGCATAAGCTCACAGCAAATGCTGCCCCCCCCCCCCCCGCTCCCCGGCCCTCCCCATGGCTGGATACCACCTACATACACGTCTTGTTAGAAACTCAGCAGTCAGGAAAGATCTTAAAATTTTTGGCCAAGATTGAAAAATCAGATTTTTACAGAAGATTTTGAATTTTCCACGGCATCTGACAATACAAGGGCAACCCCCCAAAAGATTCTCCAGGGTTAGGGTTAGGCTGGCCTCCGCAAGCCCTGCTGTGTCCCCGGCACTGAGGTCACAGGTCAAGTACTATTTGTCACCCGGCTTGCTTTGGTCCACCTGCCCTTTTGATAGGTGTTTGTAGCAACTGCGTTATTTACGTGGGAAGTGCAGGGTTATCATCCGTCCCTCTGGTCATTTCAAGGCGTGGCACCACTTCTGGCTGAGTAACAGCCCCCCTTCTCCTCCTGGCGGGTGTGGCCATCTGCCTGGCACTGGGCACTGACTGTGGAGGGGACAGCATTTAGGAACGTTGCTGGTCTCCGGCTCCTTTCGGAAGAGTGGCTGGCTCTTGGGGCGCCTGGGCGGCTCGGCGGGTTGCCCAACTCTTGATTTCGGCTCAGGTCACGATCCCGGGGTTGTCAGGTCAGGCTCCGTGGCTAAGTGTGAAGTCTGCTTAAGATGTTGTCTCTCTCTCCTTCTGCCCCTCTCCCATCCCCTCCCCTCCAAAAAACAAACAAACAAACAAACAAACAAACAATGGCTCTTTATCTTATCTACTTTTACCTACATTGTCTTTTCTCCTCCTGACAGTCAAAGCTTGCTTGGATGAATGTAGACACTCTGGGGGCTTGAAGGAGCTTCCCGAGGCCCTGATGTGCTCCGCTCTGGCTGGGTAGTTTGCTGTGTGACCTCAGGCAAGCGGGACGACCCCTCTGGCCTGCTCGCCTGGGATGCCTAGAAGGATCTGAGTATCCGGGACACGGTTGGGACAAAGGTGGTGCAGAAGGGGCAGTGGTGAGGGTCCAGGGAGGGTGTCTGTGTGGTGACACCGGTAAAGCAGAAGCCGGGGGTCAGATCTCCTGAGTTCAAATCCCATTCCGCCCCTTGGCGGCCCCACAGTCTTGGGGACACCACCAGCGTCCGCCTCACAGGGTGGCTGAGAAGGTAAATGAAATAAATCATGCACGAGAAGCCCTTGGCACCATAGTAAGTGCTCAGAAAATAATAGCAATAATTGTCAGCAATACAAGAACGGCAGAACCTGCAAAAAGGAAAATAGAGGCTTCCCTGGGTCGAGGGGCCAGCCGACCCATACTTCCTACGGGTAGAGGCTGGGCGGGGTTATTCAGGTTCGATTTCCAGGAGGGTGGGGACCTGAGTTTGGGTCACACCTGAGCCACGGCAGACGGACAGACGGACGGGGAGGGGGCAGGCGTGAGTTCTGGCTGCTGGGGCATCCCTGGCCCGGTGGGCCCAGTGAGCCACCCTCTCCAGAGGCCAGCGCTCTGGGTCAGGTCACATGGAACACGCGGCAGGGACACGGGTTCCTCTAACAAAACCCATACAAGGCTTTGGGCCTGAGCTTACCAACCCGGACCGCAGGGATGCAGGGGGTTCACCTTCTCCAAGGAAGGGGCAGGGACAAGAGGGAAAACAGGGAGCTATTTTGAGAAGGTGTCGAAGGCCGGGACACTAAATTTAGACCCCTGGTTCCTAAAAAGACATTGGCGCCAACCAAGACCTTGGAGAGGGGCTCTTCAGCGCGGAATGTGACCCCAGGAAGCGCTCCTGCGGGCCTGGGCAGTGAGGTCAGCCTGCAGGACCAATGGGGCCGCCCAATGGCTAGTGGTCACGGGCACCTCTCCCCCCCAGCGGCCCCGCCTGCAAAATTCTGGGGCTGGTTCCAACCGCTTCCTGTCCGCGCCCAGCGAGCACGAGGGCGAGGGGGCAGAGCTGCTCGTCCCCGGGGCTGTCTGACCTTCCCAGCCGTGTTTTTCCTTTTTTGACTGTCCCCTTGTCTCCCCTGCTTTCTGTTCCATGCTGGGGGAGGGGGTGCTCAGGTGAACAGCCATCTTGGGGCCTGGGGCTCCAGAGGCCTGGCTGGGAGTGTGCAAATGCTCTACCCCTGAGCTATACCCACTGCCTAGCTGGGAGTGTGAGCCAGAGGGGCCTGGGATTCTGTCCGCTTGGGCCCAGGCCTCTGCTCCGGCCCCCAGGATCAGGGAAGCCCCCATACCCCTCCCCTGTCTCCTCCTTCAGTCTGTACACCTCACCCCTGCCCTCAGGGATACGGCCGCCTCTCAGGAAGCTGTCGAAGTCCTATGAAGCCACTTCCTGGAATGATGTGCCAGGAGCCCTCAGTCCCCCGGCTCTGAGACGACCCCTCTCTCCCTCTCCCGCGCCCTGGCCTGAGGCCCAAGACTGTCATTTGACTTTCCTCTCACCCCAAGTTGTTTTCCACGGTGGGGAGGGTGGCACCTTGGGTCCTGTCACCACACACGTGAATTCCTTTAACTCCTGCCGGTGGCTCTGGGGATACAATCTCGAAAGCCCCACGAGGTCCAGCCTGCCCCCTCTCTCCCCACAGCCCAGCTCCATGGCGGTCTCTTCCATTGCCCAACATACTGAGTCCGTCTGATGGAGCCCGCCCCCCTGCTGTCCCCCTCCTGTCCCCCTTGTCCAGATAAGCCCCACTCCCTCAACTTCAGCGTCACTTCCTCAGAAAGGACTTAGGTGCTTGAAGACACATGTTGGGAGATGGAACCGGGAGGGCAGTGCCCTGGCCACTCTCGGGTAACAGGGGCCTCGAGGCCCAGGGTCCTGTGTAGACCGGCTGCCTGGGTAAAGAAGGACCGGTCCACCAAGGGAGGCTGCAGCCGGGACTCAGCGGGGAGGGGCGTAGCTGGAATAGGGTCTGGGGGCTGTGTCCATGGTGCTCCCCACAGCGGGGTCTCATCGATTACTGGCCCACCCAACTGGGCTTCCTGTTCATGTCCTCACCCTGAAGCCTGGGTTCCTGGGCTCTCACAGAATAGATAGAGCAGGGGCGCCTGGGTGGCTCAGTTGGTTGGATCTTGGGACTTTGGTTCGGGTCATGATCTCAGGGTTCATGTGTTGAGCTCCTCGCAGGCTCTCTGCTGTCAGCCTAAGAGCCCACTTTGGATCCTCTGTCCCCACCCCCACCCCCCGCGCCTCTCCCGCTCACACATGCTCTCTCTCAAAAATGAATAAACATTAAAAAAAAAAAAAAGAATCGAGCAGATAAGCAGATAGATCTTCAATCAACCCTCAGGGAGACTGCTGGAATTTTTGAAGGGAAAGTAGGAGAATCCACAAGGAAAATGACATACATGTCCCCAAAGTCTAGCACACTGGGTTTCCCTAGGAGTCCCTCAGATTTGAGGACCGATGAGGTGAGCCCAGCCTAAGGTGTCTCCTACACCCAGGCCCGCTTAGAAGTCACAGAGAGCACTCAGGAAAGATGTGTTCGATTGTCCAACTGTATCCAACTCAACTTTGGTTCGGGCTTTTTCACAACTCCTTCTAAGACCTGGTTGTCTAGGGAGTCCTGTTTTTTTTTTTTTTTTTTTTTTTTTTTCACTTTCAAAAAATATTTACTTTTGAGACAGACAGAGTACAAGTCAGGGAGGGGCAGAGAGAGAGGGAGACACAGAATCTGAAGCAGGCTCCCGGCTCTGAGCCGTCAGCACAGACAGGGCCCGACAAGGGGCGCGAACTCACGGACCGTGAGAACACAACCTGAGTCCAAGTTGGGCGCTCAACCGACTGAGCCACCCAGGCCCCCCCTGGGGAGTCCTGGTTCTTAACGCCACCCCATTTCATGCTCGAAAGCTACCTGGTTTGGACTTTGTGGCATGATTATGCCATGAGGTCTATACATTAGGTCTATATGTTCGTATAGAATGGTCTTTAAGGTCATGTAATTCAGTAACCGAATTGCTGAATAATTTTTTTTTTTTAATTTTTTTTTCAACGTTTATTTTTATTTTTGGGACAGAGAGAGACAGAGCACGAACGGGGGAGGGGCAGAGAGAGAGGGAGACACAGAATCGGAAACAGGCTCCAGGCTCCGAGCCATCAGCCCAGAGCCCGACGCGGGGCTCGAACTCACGGACCGCGAGATCGTGACCTGGCTGAAGTCGGACGCTTAACCGACTGCGCCACCCAGGCGCCCCCGAATTGCTGAATAATTTAAGCAACAAAGCGGAAAATGCAAAGGACTGGATGTCCACGCATGTGCCCGTGTGTGGCTGAGCGATCCATGCAAGGGGCTGTGAGAAATGGATCAGTGCACATCCGGGATCGGAGTAGAGCTGAGGGGTGGGATCCAGACGGGACTCTTTCCAAAGCCCGATTTCCTTTTCGTTGCTGGGGACATGTGTTACTTTTGCCCCAAAAATAAAATTAAAGGGGTGCCTGGGTGGGTCAGCCAGTTAAACCTCCTATTCTTGGTTTAGGCTCGGGTCACGATCTCGCAGTTTCTGGGTTTGAGCCCCGGGGTGAGCCCCGGGATTCCCTTTCTCTCCCTCTCTCTGCCCCTCCTGTGCACTCTCTCCTTGTCAAAATAAATAGATAAACTTTATAGAAAAATAAAAAGAAAGAAAATTAAAGGAAACAAAAGGTCGGTCATCTACCACCGTCCTCCCCCTAGGCTGGACTCCCAGTTTTCTCTTATACGACTTGGGTTTTTTCCTTTGTTCTTTTTCTATCATTTATTTCTGGACTTTGGCAGGAAAATTTGGGAGATCTGGCCTTTGTCATTCATCACACAACAAAGCAAAATACAACAACGAAAAGACGTGTTGGTCTTTCCCTCCTTCTCGACGATGAACGCACCGAGGGCAGGGACATTTTTGGGGTCCCCCTTTGTGCCACAAAGTGTCAGGCTTCTGGTCAGTGTTGCTGGACGTTTGCTGCGTCCTGCGGGTGGAGGGACACCCAGCCTGTCTCTCAGAAGCAACAGGTCCAGGGGGGATCTCTTGGTGGCACCAGTCCTTGGTCTTCCTTCCACCTCTTCTGAGAGGTTTCTCCACCAGACAAGTCCATCCTGTCACGGATTCTGGTGGCTTCGTGGCAGCTGTCTCAGGCCCAGCTAGCAATGCCTGCCGGGCACCACGTGGGGGTGTAGCGCTATCCTGCGTGGGGCAAAGCCATCCCGTGGGACAGCAGCTCAGGCTCTCTCACTAAGGATTCCCGGGAATGTGACGGAGACGCAGACAGTGCCTCGTGCTCCGCATGTGACCACCCACGTGACTCCCGCAGGAGCCGGGTGAGGGCCCCACAGCCCTCTCCTGACTCCCCAGTGTCTTCTGAGTGTCCCCCCGCCCCCTTAGGGGGGACCTGGAGCAGAGATTCAACAAGGAGAGCCAGTCGTGGGTAGCCACTCCCCTCCGTCCTCCTGGGACAGTAGGACAAAGCCACCATCACAGTGATAATCAGAGTCACAACAACAGCTCATTATGGGGGGAGTACAATGTGCAGAGAATGATGCTGGGCTGATTCCTACAGGCATCGTCTCACTTAGCCTCCGTGAAAACCCCATGAGGTGGGCACTATTGCTATACCCATTTTACGGATTGGGAAAGCTGAGGCTGACGGGTCTGGAGTGATGTGCCTAAGATCACACAGAGCTGGTGGGCTTTAGAACTGGGATTTCGACCCAAGCCTGTCATTCAGACCTCTAGAGCCCGGGGTTCTTCTCCTAATTACTCATCTACTAGTCCTTACTGCCTGGGTGGCCCAGATGAATTATTATGGAAAAAAAATTCCATCACACCTTGGGATGGTGCTCACACTGATTTATTATTATTATTATTTAGCAGCATTATTTTAGGTGTTATGAGCAGCAACCAAATGAAGCTTCTGGAAGCAGAAACTTTACTTAGGGGACCTGCCAAATGATAGGGTGTCTGCCCAAGTTTCCCCTGTTCAGAGGGACACCAGTTATATTGGATTTTAGGACCCACCCTAATGATCTCACTTAAACCTGATCATCTCTCAAAGACCCTATCTCCAAATAAGGAAATTCTGAGGGACGAGGGTTTGGTACTCCAACGTGACCATGATGGTGACCTTGGGTAAGTTAGTTAATGACTCAGCGGGGGACACCCGGGTGGCTCCGTCGGCTATGCCTCTGACTTCAGCTCAGGTCATGATCTCACAGTTTGTGAGTTCGAACCCTGAGTTGGGCGCTGTGCTGACAGCTCGGAGCCTGGAGCCTGCTTCGGATTCTGTGTCTCCCTCTCTGTCTGTTCCTCTCCTACTTGCGCTTGGTCTATCTCTCAAAAGTAAATAAATGTTTAAAAAATTTGTTTTAGTAAGAAAAATTTCCTTGTCTATGAGATGAGGCTGGAGACAATCCCTTCCTCCCCAGATTGCTGTGTAGAAACACCACAAAGAAGAAAAATGTTCGATGCAGTGCCCAACTCATAGCTGGTGCTCAGGAGAACAGCAGCTATTATTTTCTTTCTTATTTATTTATTTATTTATTTATTTAATTTTTGAGAGAGAGAAAGAGAGAGACAGAGTGTGAGTGGGGGAGGAGCAAAGAGAGAGGGAGACACAGAATCTGAAGCAGGCTTCAGGCTCTTAGCTGTCAGCACAGAGCCCGACGCAGGGCTCGAACTCATGAACGAAGAGATCGTGACCTGAACCGAAGTCGGACGCTCGACCGACTGAGCCACTCACCTGCCCTTCAGCTGTTATTTTCTACGGCGTTCCTAGGATGAACTTGGCCAAGAGACCGTGGGGTCAGGAAGGACCTCGGGGAGACGCTGGCCTTTCCAGGGGCATTTGATGCCTGAAGGCAGGGCCCTGCCCTGGCTCTGGCCCATGCCCGGGCTTCCAGACAGTTGCTGGACTTGACTTCTGCATCTCTGGGTGAGGGATTTGAAGGCCCCACTTCCAGGCTTACTTTTCTGTTGTCCAGCCGGGGTTTCTCGATCTCGGCACCGTTGACATTTTGTCAACAAAATGTTGGGCTGATCGTTCTTTGTTGTGGGGGCTGTCTTGTGCACTGTGGGATGGTTAGCAGTTTCTCTGACCTCTATCCATAGATGTGGGGAGCACCCCCCTCCCTTGTTATGACAACAGTGATGTCTTGGGCGTTCCAAATGTGTTCCAGGGGTCAAGGCCCTACTGGCTTAGCTGGCTGCCTTAAGAAAGGCCCCAATGCTGCTGCATTTGGAATCCCACGCCTACCTCTCTCTAACCACCGCCCCCCCCACCCCCCAAACCAAGGAAGGTTCTGGAAATAGTGGGTTGGCCTGCACTTGGGGCAGAAAATCTCTGGCACCGTGGACCCACTCCATATCCTGAATGAACTGTTCTTCCTGATCCTGCTACACAAGCCTGGTTCTCGGGGGTCACCTCAAGGTGACTGTGGCCCGGCCTAGGCACGGTGGCCGGGGCTTGACTGTAAACAGGCAGCAGGAAGCCCAGAGCAGGGGTGGGCCCAGGGAGGCTGGGCCAGGAGCAGGTGTGGACAAGCCCGCTGACAGGCCCACCTTATCAGGCGTAGAGGCCCGGGCTCCAGACGAGCAGGTCGCGGGGCTTTATCAAGCTGTTAGAGTGACAGAGTTGCAGCAATCCTGCGGGCCAAGGGTGCTGACAGCCAGGGGCTGGTGGGGCACAGCTTGGGCTCCGGGTCTCTGGCCTCCGGTTCCCAGCACAGGGCGGAGGCGCGCTTTGCAGGGACATTTGCAAGAATGGCGGTGAGAAGAGAGACAGAGATGAATCTTGCTTCCCCCCTCCCCCCACCCTCCCACTGCTTGCCTTCGAAGATTTAAGCATGTGTTTGCAGTTTCAAAGCTGATGCCTGCTGGCTGCGAGGTATTTTATTGTATTATATTTTGCTAGATTTTTATCGATTAAAAAAGGTTTTTTTTAATGTTTGTTTATTGTTGAGAGAGAGAGAGCAGGAGGGGGCAGGGCAGGGTGGTGGTGGGGGGGGGACGGAGGATACGAAGCAGGCCTTGCACTGACAGCACACAGCCCGAGGGGGGGCTCAAACTCAACTAATGGGGAGATCATGACCTGAGCCGAGGTCCAAAGCCCGACCCACTGAGCCACCCAGGTGCCCCTACAAGTTATTTTAAAAGGAGTGGGGTGTTGGAGCACCTGGGTGGCTCAGTCAGTTAAGTGTCCCACTCTTGGTTTAGGCTCAGGTCATGATCTCACAGTTTGTGAGATTGAGCCCTGTGTCGGGCTCTGTGCTGACAGTGTGGAGCCTGCTTGGGATTCTCTCTCCCTCTCTCTCTGCCCCACCCCCACTCCTGCTCTCTCTCTCTTTCAAAATAAATACATAAGTAAACTGAAAAAAATAAAAGGGGTGGGGGTGCCGGATGCACTGGCAGGGAAAGGAGGAGGGGAGCAGGAGAAGGGGGAAAGGGCAGGGAACCGCATGAGGACCAGAATCCCGGCTCCTTCCCACTTCCGCTGCCCCTGCGGTTGTCCTCCCTGCCTTCACTCTTACTGTCCGGAAGCTACAGGAACCAAGAACCGTGCTGGCTCAGAACGACGCAACGCTCATGGTTCTGGAAGCCAGAAGTCCAAAATCTGTATCACCGGGCTAAAGTCAAGGTGTGGGAGGGTCACACTCCCTCGGGAGGCCCTGGGGACAGTCCATTCCCTACATCTTCCAGCTCCTGGTGGCTGCTGTCCCTTGGCTCATGGCGCATCGCTCTGGCCTCTGCCTGGGAGGTCACGCGGCCTTCTTCCATTCCGCCTGGGCCAAGTCCCCCTCCGCCTCCCTCTTACAAGGGTACCTGTGACTGCGTTTTGGGCCCACTTGGATGATCCAAGCTAATCTCCCTACCTCAACACCCTTAATTTAGTCACATCTGGAAAGTCCTCTGGTGGCCAGGTAGGGTGACACTCACAGGTTGCAGGGATTAGTCTGTGGACATCTTTTCAAGGCCTTTAATTAGTCTTTCTCACCCTTGCTCCTCCAGCCTGCTGGCTTTCTGCTGTTCCTCAAACACAGCACCCCTTCCCTCCTCAAGGCCTGGCCTCTTTTCCTGCTGCCTGGATCACTCTTCCCTGGAATCTTGGCTTCTTCTCATTCTTCGGGTCTTGGCTCCAATGTCAGCTCTGTGGAGAGAACTTCCTTAGTCGGCCCCTGTGCCTGGCACACAGTAGGTGCTCAACGCAAAGATGTTGAATAAAAGCAATGGAGAGAAACCCCGTTCTGAGCACCTGAGTCCTGAAGGGGAAACCTGTCTTCCGGAGCCTTGGAACATTCCCTGAGCCTTCCCCAGAGGCCCCTGGGGACTGAGTGGTGGGGGCAGCGGACACTGTGGGCACAATTCACCCACCAGGGGCATTGGGCAAGGCACCTGGCCCTTCTGCACCCCAGCATAATAAAAATACGAGTGAGCATTTATGGAGTGCTGCTCGGCCCCCGGCTCTGCTCATTTCTTCCTCACTGTAAATGACATGATTACCTTCAGCGTGTAGAACCGTTCATGACCCCCGCTATGTGCTCAGTGAACATTAGCTTGTCTCCCAGGGCCCCTTAGAGGGCTCCTGGTGTATGTGTGAGCACAGGGAAGAAGAAAGGAAGGAAGGAAAGAAAAGAAGGAAGGAAGGGAAGGAGGGAAGGGAAGGAGGGAGGGAGAGAGGAAAGGAGGAGAAAGAAAGCAGGGAAGAAGGGAAGGAGGAAGGGAGGAAGGGTTGGAGGGAGGAAAGGAGGGAGGAAGGTAAGAAGCTGATCCCGTAACTTGGAACGATGGCTTTACCTCTCTGGGTCTCCGATTCTCTTTCTATTTAAATTGAGGGGTTGGAAATGGGTGATTTTAGAGCTCCCCATTCATTCATTTGTTTATTTTTGAGGCAAGAGCAGCTGAGCTGTCCTGGTGGCATGGGCTCCATTCTCAGGGCACAAGTGGGCACCTCTGTGCAGCTGGGACCTGAGGCGACGAGGCGGCCGTGTGGTTCTAGAAGGAAAGACTCGCGTCTATGGCCCTCGCCTTGGAGTTGGAAAGAGCAGAACAGACTGGTGGGTCCCCAAGAGCAGGAGTCATCTGTCAATGACCATGAATGCTAAATGACCTTTAGCAGGTTTGGAGTTCTGGCCAAGAGCTGCTTGGCATCATGCAACCAAAACGATCCTCTTGAGATGACCACAGTGGTTGCTGAAGAACGGAAAAGCTGTCGGTCGGCTTTATCCCTAAGTGTCCCCACCTGGGGACATTCTTGTCACTTTCCTCCCTCATCAGAGTTTCCTCTCAGGGGGCAAGTGCCTGACAGCCCCCCGACCCCCCGCAACAGAGCAGTGGAGGGGGGCAGGACTTCCTGTCCTGTTCACAGGTTGTACCCCTGGAAGGATCCACACTTCCATGGGGAGTTGTCTCTCTGGCCTCCAGTTTGGGTGTGGGCAGTGGGAGGTGAGCACGTCAGCCTCCCAGGAATCACTTTGTATGTGGAGGGGGGGAGTCTCTGGGTGTTGGGGTCACACAATTAGAGCGAGATGGATAAAAGCTGAACCTCGGTTGTGTCACTTTGCTGTGGGTCGAGACCAAATGACTTAGCAGGTTCAGGTCTCCTGCTCTGTGAGGAAGGGAGTCCTATATTCTTTGGTTCCTGTTTGGCCCCAGTGTTAAGGCAGTGTCGCATAGAGTAGACACTCAATAAACAGTTGCCGAAGGGATGAATTATTTCCTTAATTTCCTCATCTATAGAACAGAGATGATAATATCTACCTGTATTATAGTATTACCTGTATTAGTTAGCTGTTGCTGTGTAACAAAGTAGCCCAAACTTAATGACTTAAGAAAATAGGGGGCACCTGGGTGGCTCAGTCAGTTAAGCATCCAACTCTTGATCATGGCTCAGGTCATGATCTCATGGTTTGTGAGCTAGAGCCCTGTGTCGGGCTCTGTGCTGACAGCTAGGAGTCTGCTTGGGATTCTCTGTCCCTCTCTGCCCCTTCCTTGCTCATGTGCATGGGCACTCTCTCTCTCTGTCTTTCAAAATAAATGAATAAACATTAAAAAAAAAAAAAAAGAGGGGGCACCTGGGTGGTTCAGTCAGTTGAGTGTCTGACTTCAGCTCCGGTCATGATCTCATGGTTCATGAGTTCAAGCCCTGCATCGGGCTTGCTCCTGTCAGCACGGAGCCCACTTTGGATCTCCTGTCCCCCCCCACCCCACTCCTTCCCACAGAGCCCGATGTGGGGCTCGAACACATGAACTGTGAGATCATGACCTGAGCCGAAGTCAGATGCTTAACCGACTGAGCCACCTGGGTGCCCCTACATATATTATTTCATTTAATCTTTCAATCACCCCCTGAGGTAGGTGCTGCTAATATAGACGGGCAAAGGGAGGCTAAAGTGGTTTGCCCAAGATACACAGTTAGCACTTGGTTATCAATCGCTGTGTAGTAAATCACCCCAGAATTCAGTGGCTTAAAATGACAGCACTCATTTTATTCTGTCTTAGGGTTTCTGTGGGCCGAGAGTTTGGGAAGGGCTTGTGTGGTTTCTGACTCAGGGTCTTGGATGCTACCGCAGACAGGCAGTGGCTGGAGCTGGGGCAGGTGGGGCTGGCCTGGCGTTTCTCTCTCTTCGTGGGGCTTCAGGGCTTCTCCAGGTGGGCTGCTCTGGGCTTCCTCATGGCATGGCGGCCTCAAGGCAGTGGGACTCCTCACATGCTGACTCTGGCCTCCAGCACAAGCGATCTGCTGAGCAAAGCAAAAGCTGCTTCACTTTCCAAGACTTAGCCTGAGAGGTCGGTGTGACTTCTGCCATAACCATGAGCCTGCCCAGGTTCCAGAGGAGGGAACGTGGTGGACCCTCTTTCGGAGGGAAGGAGAGTTACAGATCCCGTTGTAGGAAGAGCATGTCCCGTGGGAGATCTTGTGGCCATCTGCCACAGAGGGAAGAGGCGGGACTAAACTCCAAATCTCAGGCAGGCTGACTCCCGGAACCCAGACCCTACCTTGTCCTATCAAAGGCTAAGCCCCCCAGAGACCTACGGCAAAAACCTAAGGACCCAGGAGCCCAGGCCAAAGACGCTTTTTATTTTTTTTATTATTATTTTTTTTTATTTTATTTTTGGGACAGAGAGAGACAGAGCATGAACGGGGGAGGGGCAGAGAGAGAGGGAGACACAGAATCGGAAACAGGCTCCAGGCTCCGAGCCATCAGCCCAGAGCCTGATGCGGGGCTCGAACTCACGGACCGCGAGATCATGACCTGGCTGAAGTCGGACGCTTAACCGACTGCGCCACCCAGGCGCCCCCAAAGACGCTTTTTAAATCCAAGATGCTTGT
Organism: Lynx canadensis; assembly: GCF_007474595.2. Lineage (NCBI taxonomy): Eukaryota > Metazoa > Chordata > Mammalia > Carnivora > Felidae > Lynx > Lynx canadensis. The sequence goes on along the minus strand of NC_044310.1, from coordinate 8,518,123 downwards.
GTTCCTTCTTGTGGTGACCACAGCACAGCACCACAAACTGGATGTCTTCAAGCCGCAGAAATTTATTCTCTCCCAGTTCTGGAAGCCGGAAGTCTGAGATGAAGGTGTCGGCAAGGCTGTGCTGTCTCTGAAGGTTCTAGGGGTGGATCTCTCCTTGCCTCTTCCAGCTTCTGGTGGTTGTTGGAAATCCTTGGCTTGTAGACACATGGCTCCTAACTCCTAACTCTGCCTCTGTTTTTAACACTGCTCCCTCCCTCCCTCCCTGTCTGTCTGTATCTGTGTCTCGTCTCTTCTTATAAGGAGACCAGTCATATTGGACTTAGGACCCACCCTATTCCAGTATGATCTCGTCTTAACTAATGACAACTGCAAGGATCCTATTTCCAAATAAAGTCATGTTCTGAGGTTCTGGGAGAACATGAATTTTAAGGGACACAGTTCAACCCAGCACAATGGCCCCTGTCTGATCTTCCTATCACCCCCGACCTACTTTCCCAGCCCCTCACATCATTCCCTTTTAAATGAGGGAACGTGGCTCTGACCACGAGGACAGGTCCCCAAACATGTCCCGGAGGATGCAGCTAGCTTCGGAGGGCCTGGAACTCTGAGGCGCCTGGGGACTGCCCCCTTCTCTGGGGAGTAGTGTTGAGGGAGAAGAGCCAACCAGAAGGCCTTGGGTGCCCTGTTCCGGCAGTGGGAGTGTCACAGAGCTCTTTCCCCAGCACGTGGCCCTGCTCCTGCGTGACCCTCCCCAGGCACAGAGTGTTCTCTCCTCAAATAGCTCTCATGTGGAAGTTCCGGGACGGCCATTCATGATCTTGGCCTCACGTGGCCCCCCCCCCCCCGCCCCACCCCACTCCAAGCCATTCATGAATGTGACCCTCCGGGCTTGGCCGGCTCCCTCTCCCTCTCCTGTGTCCGTTTCTGTTTTCCACTCCTTCCCTCCCTCCCTGCCCTTCTCCATTTCCAGAGCCTGCAGGATCTAAGCCACGATGTGCTTGTTCTTCAGAGTGACCCCCCCCCCCCCCCCGGAGTTAGAGGCTGCTGTGTTCACATCGCCCTGGAAGTGAGCAACATCTGCTCGGAGATGTGCCCCGCGCAGCCCTTCCCAGGGACTGCCGTGTGAATGGCGCCCCCTGTAGGTGTGCGCGCAGCAGTAGGGAGCCATTCTCTCCCCGCGTGTAAGGTCTCCTCTTTCGCAGACACCCCCACCACTTTCACGAGGGTCCCTGACTCCGCTCTCTTGGCCCTTGTGACAAAGATTGTCAGCTGCTACGGTCCTGTTGGGGGGCCAGCCCCTCATCAGCATGGAGAGTCCTGAAAATGCTCGTGCTTTCAATTCGGTAACTCTTTCTTGGGCACGTAGCCTAGTAAAATAAAGAAGTGGTTCTCAACCAGGTGGGATTTTGCTCCCCCAGAGGACATTTGGTAATGTCTGGACACACCTTTGGTCTTCATTATTTGCGTGAGAGGGACACCACTGGCGTGTGGGGAGTGGACACCGTGGTTGCTGCTAAGAATCCTACGGTACACAGAACAGCCCCCGCCCCCCCGCCCCTGACCCCGACCAGGAAGGATCTGGCCCCGAATGTCTACATGTTGGAGGATGAGGAACCCACACCGAAAAGGACAAAAGGCCTACATATGTAAAGGTTTTTATAGCGGCATCATTTAAACTAACGAAAAAGAAGTCTAGGCACTACCTATCAAATTAGAAAATAATGACATTACGAATACAAAATTCAGTGGATTATAAAACGACCATTTAAAAGGATAAGTATGAGGGCGCCTGGGTGGCTCAGTCGGTTAAGCATCCAACTTCGGCTCAGGTCATGATCTCACGGTCCGTGAGTTCGAGCCCCGCGTCGGGCTCTGTGCTGACAGCTCGGAGCCTGGAGCCTGCTTCAGATTCTGTGTCTCCCTCTCTCTGACCCTCCCCGGTTCATGCTCTGTCTCTGTGTCAAAAATAAACATTGAAAAAAAATTTAAAAGAATAAATATGACAGCTCTTTAGCTATATTGAGAACTATATGAAAACTTATGTATAGGAATGTTATAGATAATTGTATGTACAAATGCCTCAAATGATCGAGCAGAGTTACTGGATGGCCCATCCATTCCGCTCCTAGGTATATACACAAGAGAGGTGAAAAAGTACGGCCTCACGAAAACTTGTGCGTGAATGTTCACGGTGGTATTGTTGACGATAGCCTAACAGCGGAAGTAACTGCAAAGGCGGAAGAATGGAGAAGCACAACGTGAGACGTCCACACAATGGAATATTGTTTGGCCATAAGGAGGAGCGAAGTTCTCATACAGGCTGCAGCATAGATGAGCCTTGAAAACATTACGCCGTGTGAAAAAAGCCAGACACAAGAGGTTACACATTTATGATCTCAATTTATATGAAAAATCCAGAGTAGGTAAATCTATGGAGACAGGAAGATTAGTGGTTGCCTGGGGCTGGCGTCAGGGGGGAGGGGATAATGGCTGAAGGGCATGGAGGTGTTTTTTTTCTGAGGGGACGAAAATACTCTAGAATTGCCTATGATGACTGCATCTATCTGCGAGTATACTAGAAGCTATTGAATTACGCGCTTTCTTTTTTTTAAATATTTATTTTTGAGAGAGAGAGAGAGAGAGAGAGAGAGAGAGATAGCACGAGCAGGGAAGGAGAAGAGAGAGAGGGAGAGACAGAATCCGAAGCAGGCTCCAGGCTCTGAGCTGGCAGCACGGAGCCGGACGCGGGGCTCGAACCCACGATCTGCGAGATCATGACCCGAGCATAAAACAAGAGTCTGATGCTTAACTTACTGAGCCACCAGGGTGCCCCACAAACAGACATATTTGCGTATCTCTGGGTTAACACGTGTCTAAGGAGGCCTCTTCCATGTGTCCAGACCTGTGCCAGCCATTCCAGATACAAAATGGGTAAGTCTGACCCGTGCCCTATGCAGCTCCCACCCCGGCAGGGAAAACAGACAGCCGCTGAATAATTCCGCTATAGTATCAGGAGCCTGTCAATGGAGGTCCGCACCAGATTCTCTGGGAGGCACAGGGGAAGGAAGAAATACAACTTCTAGCGTCTTCTGGGACAGTCATTCATGATCTGGGTCTCGGGTGAACACTCTGCTCCAAGCCATTCGTGAGGGGGACGGTAGGGGGAGGGTATGGTTGGCGGGATCAAAGCCAGCATCCCAGCATCATAGAAAACATGATGCCAAGCTGAGCAGAGCTTTCCAGATGGAGGAAGCAGCCACAGTGTGAAGGGCCTAGGGTCTCAAGGACTGCCGGTCCGTCGGTTCAGGGCATGTAGGTATAAAGACTGTGCCCAGAGGAGAAGTGGAAAGTGAGTTGGGGCACACCATGAGGGACTCGGGAGGCAGGCCAGGGCGTTAGGTGAGCAGAGAACGTGGGACAGTAAGACCGACATTTGGCGGTGGGGTTGGGGGGTTGCGTTACGGAGAATGGCGGTCTCCCAAAAGATCTGTCCACGTCCTGACCCCTGAGAATGTAAACTTGCTTGGAAAGAGGGCCTCTGGAGATGCAATGAAATTAAAGATCTTGAGATGAAGTCATCCCAGATACGAGGTGGGCCCGATGTCCAATGACAGGTTATCCTTATAAAAGAAAGAGTGGGGCACCTGCGTGTCTCAGTCGGTTAAGGGTCCGACTCTTGATTTTGGCTCAGGTCACGATCTCATGGTTTGTGAGTTCGAGCCCTGTGTCAGGCTCTATGCTGACGGCACAGGGCCTGCTTGGGATTCTTTGTCTCTCTGCCTCTCTCTGTCTCAAAAATAAATGCACAGGAGTGCCTGGGTGGCTCAGTCGGTGAGCTGTCTGCCTTTGACTCAGGTCATGATCTCACGGTTCTTGAGTTTGAGCCGCGCGTGGGGCTCTCTGCTGTCAGTGCAGAGCTCACTTTGGATCCTCTGTCCCCCCGGCCCCCACCCCGCTCTCTGCCCTTGCCCTGCTCGTACTGTCTCTCTTTCTCTCTCAAAAACAAAAATAAGCAAATAAATAAAAACTTAAAGGGGCGCCTGGGTGGCGCAGTCGGTTAAGCGTCCGACTTCAGCCAGGTCACGATCTCGCGGTCCGGGAGTTCGAGCCCCGCGTCGGGCTCTGGGCTGATGGCTCGGAGCCTGGAGCCTGTTTCCGATTCTGTGTCTCCCTCTCTCTCTGTCCCTCCCCCGTTCATGCTCTGTCTCTCTCTGTCCCAAAAATAAATAAACGTTGGAAAAAAAAATAAAAAAAAATAAAAACTTAAAAAAAAAAAAAACATTTGGAAAAAGAGAGAGGGTTTGAGACACAGACAGACACAGAGGGGACAAGGTGACGCGAAGACAGAGGCAGAGATACATTTATAAGCGAAAGAGCACCTGGAGCTGGAAGCATCCTGGGAGGATCCTCCTCTAGAACCTTCTGAGGGAGCGTGGCCTAGCCAACACTTTGATTCTGGACCTCCCGCCTCCAGAACGCTGAGAAAACTCCTGATGTTTTAAGCTGGTTAGTTTGTGGTAATTTTTAAAAAGTGTTTATTTTTGAGGGGGGTGAGGGGCAGGAGAGAGGGAGAGACAGAGAATCCCAAGCAGCTGTCAGCACGGAGCCCACTGTGGGGCTCGAACTCATGAACCACAGGATCATGACCTGAGCCAAAGTCAGACGCTCAACCGACTGAGCCACCCAGGCGCCCCCCGGGTGGTAATTTGTAATGGCATCTCTGGGAACGTGAGGGCGGCACTTTCCTTCCTACCGCCTTACGGGGGTGTCCTTGAGGCTGGAGACCAGGCCTTGTTCCCGGGGAAGCCTCGCTGCTGAGCCTACTGCTAAGGGCTGGTCGGAGACCAGGAACCACACCCAGTTATTTTAACAGAGAGAATTTAATGTATAAACTTGTTAACGAGGCGCTGAGAATCTGAAAAGGCAAACAGAGAATGCTAGGTATCAGAGAGGGGGGAAGCTGCTAGAAGGAGATACTCACCCCCTTGCCCCGCTAGGGTAACACAGGAGCCTGTAGGAATGCTTCAAACTTAGCAGCTTGGAAGAGGAGCCCCAGGGTCCCAGCCTGATGAGGAGAAGCAGAAAAGGAGGTGTTTGGGGTCAGCTCCCCGGAACAGGCAGGGCCACACTTAGAGTGAGGCAGAGCACGTCCTCTCTGACCTGAAACCCTCCGACGGCCCCCATCTCACTCGAGCTAAGGTTAGCCAAGGTCTTAACCAGAAGGCTGTGCACTGTGGAAACATCACTACCTCTCTGAGCCCATTTCTTTCTCCTCCTCCTCTTCCTCCTCCTTCTCCTCCTCCTCCTCCTCCTTCTTCTAAAGTCTATCCATGTATTTTGAGAGAGAACACACAAGTGGGGGAAGGGCACAGAGAGAGGGAGAGAGAGGGAATCCCAAGCAGGCTCCACCCTGTCAGCGCAGAGCCTGACGTGGGTCTCAGTCTCATGACTGTGAGATCATGACCTGAACCGAAATCAAGAGTCAGCTGCTTAACTGACTGAGCCCCCCCAGGCGCCCTGTCTCTGAGCCCATTTCTTATCACTCCCTCCACTCCCCGCGCTGGCCTGTTAGCCATTCTCCGACGGGCCAGATTCACTGTAGGGCCTCTGCACTGGCTGTTCCTTTGTCCGGCCCGTGCTTGTTCGAGACTGTCAACACCTCTGCCGTGGTTGTGGCCATCCAGGCCGTGCTGTCCCTGTAGATCTTTGGCTGCACCACTGGTACTGTCCTGGGCTCTGGAGATGGGGTCACCCACACTGCACACCTGCCCAGGCCACCCTGCGTCCGGACCTGGCTGCCCAAGACATGATGAATTACCTCATGAACGTCCTCTTGGAGCATGGCTACAGCTTTAGCACAGTGCCCGAGTGGGAAATCATGTATGACGTCACAGAGATGATGTGCTATGTCACCTTGGACTTGGAGCGGGAGCTGGCCAGCAGCCTGTCATCCTCCTCCCTGGAGAAAAGCAATGAGCTGCCCACAGGTGGGGATCACCATCAGCCCTGCCCCGAGGCGCTCTTTCAGCCCTCCCTCCTGGGGAATCCTGGAGACCTCCTTCAACTCCATCACGAAGTTGTCATGACACTGACATCCGGAAGGACCTCTTCGCTGACATGGTGCTGCCTGGTGGGGCCACCACTTTTCTGGTTGCCATTTCCGTCTTGCTGGTCCGATGCGGCTGGGAGAGTCTGAGCCTTAGGACCCACTTTCCTTTCTTTCTTAAAAAAATTTTTTTTAATGTTTATTTATTTTTGAGGGGGTGGGGAGGGGCAGAGAGAGGGAGACACAGAATCCGAAGCAGGCTCCAGGCTCTGAGCTGTCAGCACAGAGCCCATCGTGGAGCTTGAACTCACGAAACACGAGGTCATGACCTGGGCTGAAGTCAGACATTCAACCAATTGAGCCACCCAGACGCCCCTCTTTTTTTTTTTTTTTTTTTTTTTTTTTTTTAGATTTTATTTTTAAGTAATCCTTTCAGCCAATATGGGCCTTGAACTCACAACCCCGAGGTCTAGTGTCATATGCTCCACTGTCTGAGCTAGCCAGGTGCCCCCTGTCTACTTTCCTTTCTTTCTTTTTTTTTTTTTAAAGTTTATTTATTTATTTTGAGAGAGAGAGAGAGAGAGCACACAAGCAGGGCACGGACGGAGAAAGAGAGATTGAGAAAGAAAGAGAATCCCAAGCAGGCTCTGGTCTGACAGCACAAAACCCAATGCGGGGCTCGATCTCACAAGCTGTGAGATCATGACCTGAGCCCAGATCAAGAGTCAGATGCTTAACCGACTGAGCCCCCCAGGCGCCCCTCCACTTTGCTTTCTTAACTGATGTTTTCCTTCCAGAATGCCGTGGGGTGTTCCTTGCCCTGAGTTGAAAAATGGTTTGCATTTACACCTGTACATTTATTCCTCCTTTTAATTTATGTAAGGTTTTTGTATGCAATTCTCAATTCTTCAAGAGATGACAATAAATTTTGGTGTTCTACCGTCATGTGAGAGCATTAGGCCCCAGCACTACATCATCGCGTGAGGAAAATAAAGTTCTGCAGTAAAGCAGAAAAAAAAATTAGTGTCCAGCAACTTTGTCTGCAAAGGCTCCAGACTTTGGGCTGTTACTAAGGGCTGTGATACCTTGTTCTCAAGAAACTTTTCTAAGAAAAAGGTGTGCAGTTTCTTTTGGGGACTGTGTCAGGAAGATTTGGGGCGGAAGTGACAGAAATCGAACTTAAATTGGTCTAGGCACAAAGGTGGGGGGGGCAGATTTACTGGCTCCTATAACTGCAAAGGCTGAAGTAGATTAACTTCGGGCATTTCTGGGTCCAGGAGCTCTAATGATCTCACCGGGGTGTCAGCTAGAGGGACAATATGGTACAGTCCTTCCTGGAGGTGGTGGGAAGGATAAGGCGACCCTTTCAGAACTCTTTTCCCTTATGAGGTTATAGAAATGAGAAATGTAATTTCTATAGAGATAGAAATTACGCTCAGATGCTGCTGGTGAGGCTGGACACGGGATGGGAAGAATTAAGAGCTATTTTCTTCCAGGCTACTGATCTCAGCCTTCCCTCTGATAACCATCAGTTTAGAGATTCACTTCACAGCAAAGAAGAGCTGCACACTCATGAACTCATATGCTGGTTTCCAAAGCACCCCCAACACACACACACACACACGCACGCACACCTGCATTGATGCCACAGCTGTGAAGGATCTGATGGCTCTTCTGCAGATATTTTCTGGCCTTTGGAGAAAGCGTAAAGAGTCACAGAAGATGCAGATACTAGCAGGGGCTGGGAGCCGGCGAGCAGACCTAACCATGAACGAGGGGCAGCTCTCACAGGGCTTTTGCACCTGTGAGAAATCTTCATTTCATTCCTTCATTCTACACAAGGGGGAACAGAGTCCCAGAGCAGAGAAATGACGTGCATAAAAGCCACACCATGAGACAACAGCGGGCAGAGACTTACCACCTGTGAACCCCCTGGACAGTGTGCCTTACTTCCTCCTTCCCCTTTCCCCGGAGGTCGGTGCTCTCATTGTGCTGCCCTTTCTGGCTGCCCAGGGCTGGAGGTCAGAGTCAGAGGGGAGCTAAGGAGAAGTAGGTCAGCACATTTGCCCCAAACCTTTCCTTGTCTGCGTCTTCTCCCTTCTGACAAGAGCCTAGATGCTATAGATTGAGTGTCTGTGTCCCCTCCCCCCCAGATTCATTTGTTGAAACCTATTTCCCCAATGTGAGGGGGTTAGGAGGTGGGACCTTTGGAAGGTGATTAGGTCGTGGGGGTGGAGCCCTCACAATGGGATTACTGCCCTTTTAAAAGAGACTCCAGAGAGCTCCTTTGTCCCTTCTGCCAGTTGAGGTTATAGGGCAAAGACAGTGCTTATGAACCAGTAAGAGGGCTCTCACCCAACATGGAATCTACTGGCAGTAGATCAAGAATTTACCAGTCTTGATCTTGGACTTTCCAACTTCTAGAATCATGAGAAATACATTTCTGTTGCTTATAAACCACCCAGTCTATGGTATTTTGCTATAAGGCAGCCCACACTAAGAGACTAGAGGTGGTAGTTGATCAGTTAAGCAGCCCTCAGCTCTGCCCTCCTCATCTTCCTTCTAATGGATAATTCTTTCTTTTGTCTTTTAATGTTTTTATTTATTTTTTGAGACAGAGAGAGACAGAGCATGAGCAGGGGAGGGGCAGAGAGAGAGAGGGAGACGCAGAATCCAAAGCGGGCTCCAGGCTCCGAGCTGTCAGCACAGAGCCCGACACGGGGCTCGAACCCACAAACCGCGAGATCATGACCTGAGCTGAAGTCGGACGCTTAACCGACTGAGCCACCCAGGCACCCCCGTGGATAATTCTTTCTTATCCTTCAAAGCCTTAGCTCAGTAATAACTTCTTCGGGAAGCTCCCCCTTCGACTGAGTCTTCCTGCTGTGCTTACAGAGCACACCCAGGACTCTCCAGTGTCGGTGGCCACACCACCCTGGGGAGTCTGTGACTGCATCTTTCTCCCTGCACTGTGCGTTCCCCAAGAGCAGAGCCTGTCTTGTTCATTCTGTGTTCCCACTTCCTAGCAGAAAGCTTAGTTTTGCCTGCACAGTCTCATCCCTCCTCATGACAACCATGTAACACAGACATGAGAAAAGATGAAGAGATGCGCGGTAACTTGCCTGAGATCCCATAAGTAGCAAAAGGTTGAGGTGTTGTTGAATCCAGGCAGTCTGATTTCAGAGTCCGGGCTCCAGACCACGGAGACCCCACGCGTTCAACAAAGGCTTGTTGAATGAATTAAGGGGCTTCTTTCTTTCTCTGTAGGCAGCACCTAGCACCCAAGGTTTGACACTGGTAAGAACCAACATTGCTGCCACAACCACCTTTACGGAAGCTTATTAAGTACCGGGCACTATGCTCGGCATTTTGCGTATACTGGATTAATTGCACGTTACCATTGAAACAAATTGCTGCGAACTTAGTGCCTTAAAATAACAAATTTATGTCCCTACAGTTCTGGAGATCAGAAGCCTGAAGTATGTTTCAATGGGCTAAACTCAAGGTGCTGGCAGGCAGGCCTGTGTTCCTTCTGGAAGCTCTAGGGAAGAATCCATTTCTTTGCTTTTTCTTGCTTCTAGAGGCCAATTGCGCTCATGGCTTCTTCCTCCATCTTCAAAGATGCCAATAGTAGTGTAGAATCTTCTCTCATACCTGATCTCCATTTCCATCCTTCCATTTTTCTCTCTCTGACCCTGATCCTCCTGCTTCCCTCTTATAAAGACCCTTTTGATTATATTAGCCCCCCCCCCCCCATAATCCAGGATAATCTTTCTACCTCCAGATCTTTAATCACATAGACAAAGCCCCCTTTGCCATATTAAGCAATGTATTCACAGTTTCTGGAGACTGGGACATGGACATCTTTGGGGAAAATTGTGCAGTCTACGACATATACCATCTCATTTAACCCTTGTACAGTAATGCTGTGACATAGTGGTACTAGCTCCACTTAATAGGAGTGGAAGATGTGTGGCACACAGGGGGTGCTCATAAGTGTTCGTGGGGATGATCTGGTGTGACAGCTGATCGATAATACATTGTTCTTCACTGGACAGAAGGTCCTGAAGGATGTATCCAGTCCTGTGTCTTCCCTAAAATCTTCTCTACAACCCCCCCCCCCCCCCGGCCCACCCCGGGGCAGGTGGAGGCTCCGTCAGAGTGCTTAGCACTTAATTGTTTCCCTGGCCTGACTCTTCTCCCAGTGAGATCACTATCTCCTTCAGGGAAATTGTATTCCTAATTCTTTGTCTCTTCCCATGATGCCTTGGGCTTTTCACAGACTTCATTTTCTCTCTTGTAGTCCTTGAAAGGAGGGAGTATGTGTCCATTTTGCAGAAGAGCAAAGTAAGGCTCAGGTTACATGCAGGGTCATTTCTTTTTTTTTTAACGTTTTATTTATTTTTGAGAGAGACAGAGACAGAGACAGAGTACAAGTGGGGGAGGGGCAGAGAGAGAGGGAGACACAGAATCTGAAGCAGGCTCCAGGCCCTGAGCTGCCAGCACAGAGCCCAACGCGGGGCTCGAACTCATGAACTGAGAGATCATGACCTGAGCTGAAGTCGGATGCTTAACCGACTGAGCCACCCAGGCGCCCTGGGTCATTTCTTGATAGATGCTGGTTGATGGACTCTGTCTTGCTTCCAACTCTTTACTTCTTTTTTTTTTTTAACGTTTATTTATTTTTGAGACAGAGAGAGACAGAGCATGAATGGGGGAGGGTCAGAGAGAGAGGGAGACACAGAATCCGAAACAGGCTCCAGGCTCTGAGCTGTCAGCACAGAGCCTGACGCGGGCTCGAACTCACGGACCGTGAGATCATGACCTGAGCTGAAGTCGGATGCTTAACCGACTGAGCCACCCAGGCGCCCCCCAACTCTTTACTTCTAACGTCAGCATGAGGGACTCTACATTCTCAGCAGCCTCTGACCCTCTGACTCAGCTCTGCCACTTGACTGGATTTTGTTTTCTCTTTCACTTTCACTTAATCTCTGGATATTCTTCCTGTGGTGTATGTATACACACACACACACACACACACACACACACACTCCGGCCCCCAGAATCTTCCCAGGACTGGCATCTTTATGGAGCTCTTACCCCTTGTCCCCCCATCTTCATCTGTAAAATGGTCATCTTAGCCACACTTTACATCCTTTTTTTTGCACACAGCCACCAACTTACACACCCCTCATGGCACAGCTTCCTCTACCTTTGGAAATGACAATGAATTAATCTACTTTTAGTAGAAACCCCTTGCAATCACCCTGGCGGTGATTAAGAGGGTCAGGTCTGGAATCAGACTGCCTGGGTTGGAACCCAAGCTTTCCTAGTCATTAACTAAGAAAGCATATTAATTCCTCTGAGCTCTGTTTCCTCACTTTTTAAAAAATAAGTATGTTTGTTTGTTTGTTTGTTTATAGAGCACAAACAGGGGAGAGGCAGAGAGAGAGAGAGAGAGAATCCCAAGCAGGGATTCAGAGTAGAGCCTGATGCGGGGCTCGAACCCACAAACTGTGAGATCATGACCTGAGCCGAATCAAGTCGGATGCTTAACCGACTGACCCACCCAGGTGCCCCTGTTCCCTCATTTAAAAAATGAAAAACAATAAACAGTATTTTTCTCACATATCTGGCAGATGCTATTTTTTGAAGGTAAGATTTGTTTAGAGGTCACTGCTTCTGCCCCTTGCTGCCTTTTCTCCATCACCCATACCCCATTCTCTCATCGTGCTGCTTGTCAACACAAGGCATCTGGAAGGGGTGGTGACATCAGTCATGTACGCTTGGGGGGGGGTGGTTAATCTGCTGTGTCTCTTCCCAGGGCCATTTTTCCTTGCAGCCTCATTTGCAATCACAGATGGGAGGTCCAGACCATCTGCTAATGGGAATTAGGTCATGGATGGTCAGATGAGGGAGGCACTGGGGAGGGGCACTCCTCATACCTGTAGTGTCCCACCAAATAGATAACCATCTTCCAGTCATCCTTGCTTTTTTCCATCACGTGTTGGCTTGGTGGGAGAGAGGAAGTGTTGGCACCTGGAGGAGGTTTGATAGAAGGCATTCCTGGATGACTTCATCTCTGGGCCTTGCCTCTCAAAATTCCAGCCAAATCAGTTCTACCGTTTAAGGGATGGAAGCAGGGTCAGCATTCCAGAAGTTCCTTGTCATACCCAGGCTTTTAATCAGATGCTACTGGAGAATTAGCATCCGAGTGCAGGCAGTTGTGAGAGGGTGGGGAGGGGTCTCAAAGGTCCCTGCTGCATGCTTGTCTTTCCGGCCAGACCTGGGTTGAGGAGAGCGAGACCTCTTGGTTGAGTTTGCTCAGAACCATCAGAACCACGGACAGCGGTCAGGGTGCCCTGAAGACCCGCAGCGGCGCAGGGTGCAGAGAGCCGAGCCCGTGCCGAGTTACAGGCAGGCGAGGGGAGGGAAGACGCGCTCCGGTGGCGGGGGGCGGGTTGGCTGGGACTGTTCTGGCTCTGAGTCACCCCGTGCGCCCCGCACTTGCGTCGTGGGGCCTCGGAACGCTGGAGTTGTGTCTGCCCTCTCCGAGAATGGTTGGGGGTGGGGAGGAGAGGCGCTGGGAGTTTTGCAGGAAAGGAGGCAGCGCGAGGCGAAGGACCTGTTGGTGTCCCCCGCGCGCTCCCGCCCCCCGGCCGGGCCCATTGCTATACAAGGCCTGCTCTCCCCAGCATCCACCCCCAGCGAGTATGGTCGCAGGCGCGGAGGGGTACATTCCCCCGCCCTGAGCTCAGCGTGCCGGAATGCGGCCGATAAATCAGAGATAACCCCAGGCCCGGGATAAAAGGCCGAGGTTGTCCCAGGATCCGGGAGAGCGTCCGCCGGCCTCTGGGAGGTGAGACGTGACCCGGAACACAGCGCAGCGGCAGCGGCAACGATCTCTTTCTCTCCGGTGACATGGACCCCAAGACGGCGCTGCTCCGGGCCCTCCTGCTCCTCCTGTTCTTGCACCTGTCGCCACTAGGAGGTCGCTCCCACCCGCTGGGCGGCCCCGGCCCCGCCTCGGAAGTGTCCGCAATACAGGTGAGAGAGCTTCAGCCTGCGAAAAGGGGGCTGTGGGTAGCAGCAGTTGAACGGGTCCTGAGCTGTTGTCCCAAAAGGTCTAATTCTAGCGAATTAGTGATAAGGGATTAGAAAGCAACCGGATTGGGTGCCAGGACCCCTACCTAAGGTGGTTGGTTCATCTCAGCTCCGTCTAGGGCCGTTTGGCCAGGTGCGGGTTGCTGAGGCTGGGGCTGTCCCCACGCATTGCAGGAGCTGCTGGACGGTCTGCGGGACACAGTTTCAGAGCTGCAGGAAGCCCAGATGGCCCTGGGACCCCTCCAGCAGGGCCACAGCCCCGCAGAATCCTGGGAGGCCCAGGAGGAACCCCCTGCGCGGGTCCTTGCGCCCCGTGACAATGTCCTCCGGGCCCTGAGACGACTAGGCAGTTCCAAGATGATGCGTGATTCAAGGTGCTTTGGCCGGAGGCTGGACCGGATTGGCTCCCTCAGTGGCCTGGGCTGCAATGGTAAGCCCCCTCCCTGCCAGCTTGATCCCCCTGCCCCACTCCTATGGGTCCCACCTTCGGAACCACTTCCGGGTTTATTGTCTCTGGGAACCAATTCTGAGAAAAAGACACTTGGGGTTTACTCTCTCTTGCTGACAGTGCTTAGGGCCAAGGGGCGCCTTTCTGGAAATATTAAATGTGGACATCATTCGTTACTATGTCCACGAGTCCCTACCCACCTTCTCTTGCCTCTCTGACCAAAAGGGGCAGAGTCGCCTTAGGATGGAATCCAGTCATTCTCTGGCTGCCTCTCCTTGGAGCAGAAAGAGTCCTAAACGTTTTCCTCCTGGTTTCCCCCAGCCTGTCTATAGCCTCAAAGGCAGAGGACGGGATCACCAGGGCAGCAATAATTTCCAGTTTACAGATGAGGAGACTGAGGTCCAGAGAGATGGATTATTCTAAAGCCTCAAACACCCAGATCAGCCGAGGATGGGGGGGGGGGGTGGTGGTAGGGATCACACCCAGTGTGGGGAAGCTCAGATCCTGCCTCAGTTTCCCACCTGACGCTGTCATCACCCTTTCTCCCCCCCACACAGTGCTGAGAAGGCATTAAGAGGAAGTGCTGATGCAGACATCTGCGTCTGATTCTTCATCAACTCCCTGAGCCCCTTTGAAGCAATTCTTATTTATTTATTTTTATTTATTTATTTATTGTGATTGTTTTATATAAGATGATTCTTATCTCCGAGCACCCATTTTCCACGGTGAAATAAAGTCAACATTTTATCTTCTTCTTTCGCAACTGATTTGTCCTGGGGCGCCTGGGTGGCTCCGTTGGTCGCGCTTCCTTCCGGATCTTGGTTTCAGCTTGGGTCATGATCTCGCGGTTCGTGAGTTCAAGCTCCGTTGTTGGGCTCTGCGTTTATAGTGCAGAGCCTGCTTGGAATTCTCGCTCTCGCTCTCTCTCTCTGCTCCTCCTTCTCTCTCTCTCTCTCTCTCTCGTAATTAATAAATAAACTTAAAAAATGTTAAAGAAAAGAAACTGATTCGTCTTAGTGCATTAGAAGAAATACATCATTAAAAAAAAAAAAAAAAAACAAACCCACACACCAAAAAACCCAAAGCCTTTGTTTTCCTGAAGGTTCTAAAAGTGTCCTAATGGTGGGGTGGGGAGAAGGCATCAGAGCTGGTCAGGTAGGAGTAGGGGCGCCCTGCTTCTTCTGAAGGGTTTTTCTTGTTCTGAAATGTCTACAAATACCTCAAGCACTCAAGACACTTTGCAGAAACTGCTTTTCAAAGCTGGCGGCTTCTCCCTGGGAGTGCAGATGGGCCCTGAGACGTTCACGCAACACAGGATTGTGGGTCCGTGTTTCCTCACTAGCTTTCCCTCTGTCTGGAATTCTGCCGTCGGAGACATTCTCCCTGGTGATTGTTTCCTTTAAAGCCCTGAGTTCAATAGCATTTTCATTTCCCCATCCCAGGTGTAGAAGCGTCTGACAAAAGGCCCAGCATTTAGGGTGCCCCTTTTCCGGGGGCTCCACATCTTTACTTCCTCTCTGCCTCAGAGAGAGAAACCTCTCATTTCTAGGGCCGAAAAGGAAACAACCACCAGAGTCATACTGTGTTGTCTTATTCAGGAGGGAGTCCTGATGATATGCTGCCCTGTACCCCACGGTCCCCCCTTCCCAAGCGCCCTGCCTCTCGAGCATCCCGGGCCACACTCCTTTGCTTTCAGGCTCCCAGGCCTCAGCTCCTGCGGTCCCCTTGCCCAGAATGCCTTTTAGGATGCTAGCTCCGCAGAAGGGACAGGACTATTCTTATCCCCGTTTGATGGATGAGAAAACTGAGACCCAGAAAACCGAAGCCCCCCTACCTGGCCGCATGTGGCCACGGATGCTCTGAGCTCTCCCACTGAGTGGGACTCTTGAGCCTGTGCCCTCTCCCCGCGCTCCTGGCCTTGAACTTCACTCTCCTGACCTTCCTGCTGTTCTCAGCTAATGTTGCTTCCACCGAGGGGAACCACAAGTAGTAGGTCTCTGTGTCGTTTCTCATGTCAGCCCAGTGTGTGCCAAAGGTTCTGGACAGCTGATGACATCAATTAAGGTTTTTAACATGAGGTTGAGGAGCGAGTTACTTTCTAATAAAACTGTGAGCCACCTTTACCTGGTGTTTCCGACCCAGGGAGTGCAATGAATACTCAGCGTAGTTAACTTTCACAAAACCCTCATCAGGCACCAGCTACTGTCTCCTTAACTCCTGTAGTCCTTGCAACAAACCTCTGAAGAGCTCTTACTAACCCTCATTTTAACAGACGGGGAAACTAAGGCACAGAGAGGTGATGTGACTTGCTCAAGATCATGCAGTCAGTAAGTGGCAGAGCCAGGGTTCAGGTCCAGCACCCAGGTCCCTAACCGCTGCATCACCCCGTCCCTCCCAAGTCAGTGAAGCAGGTTTGCTGGTGGGAGTAAAATTGCCCTCCTAATGGCATCATTCGGCTCCGCGTTTGGTGAACTGCCGCTGCCCGCTGGTGACCTCTCCCCTCTGCTCAGGTGATGAAGGCGGGCCTTTCCCAGAACATCCACTCCCCAAATCCAGCCAACGCTTCAGGGTTCTTCCCAGTGAGTCTGACTTCTCCATATGTAGGGCTCAGGTGGGTGGGGTCTGTACATATGATACGTGTGTTACTTGGGTCTTCTCCGCAGGCAAAAGTCTGAGAAAGAGGACCGCAGAGAGAACAGCAAAGGAGCCAAATGTGACCGCTGGAGGATGGGGGTGGGTAGCCCGTGTACTCAATGGAGGGACCTCTCATTGAGTTCCCCTCGTGTTTGGTGTTTGTGGGGAGCAATGCAAACACGCCCTGTCTATAGATGCCCTTAAAATTCTTTTAAATGTTTATTTTTGAGAGAGAGATAGAGAAAGCATGCAAGAGTGGGGTTCGGCAGAGAGAGGGGAACGGGGGATCCGAAGCGGGCTCTGTGCTGACAGCAGCAAGCCCGATGCGGGACTCCAACTAACCGTGAGATCATGACCTGAGCCAAAGTCAGACGCTTAATCGAAACCAAATGGACCACCCAGGCGCCCCTATAGATGCCCTTTAAAACCTGCCTTCCCTGGGGCGCCTGGGTGGCTCAGTCAGTTAAGCATCAGACTTAGGGTCGTGTCATGATCTTGAAGTTTGTGAGTCAAGCCCGGAGTCAGGCTGTCTGCTATGAGCGCAGAGCCTGCTTCAGATACTTGGTCCCCCTCTCTCTCTTGCCTCTCTCAAAAATAAATAAACATGAAAAAAACACCACCCTCCCTAACCTGTGACCCTGACCCCTTCAAATGTACCCTCCCCCATGTACCTATAGCCATGGCATTCACCTCCCTGACTTTCCTATTATCAACCTCATTGTCCAACGAAGCTGCCAGATTATATCTCTCCGTAGATGCTCATCGCTGTCATCTTCCCAGAAAGATGTGCTGGTGAAAATAGAGCCCAGGAACCCTAACCCACGTCTTCAAAGCTGGAAAGGATTTAAGTAGAGAGTGGATGGGCTTTGCTGGGTCCCAAGTGTTGAGGTTACAGAAGTCAGGATAGTATTGGGACTGAATGTTTTCTTTTCTTTTCTTTTTTAATTTTTTTTAATGTTTATTTATTTTTGAGAGAGAGAGAGCGAGAGAGAGCGAGAGAGCGAGCGAGAGAGAGAGAGAATGTGAGCAGGAGAGGCGCAGAGAGAGGAAGACACAGAATCCCAAGCAGACTCCAGGCTCCCAGCTGTCAGCACAGAGCCCGACGCGGGTCTCGAACTCACAGACCGCGAGATCATGACCTGAGCTGAAGTCGGACGCTTAACCAACTGAGCCACCCAGGCGCCCCGAACATCATTTTCAAAGTCAGAAACAACCATCCCTAAACATGCAGCAGGATCTTGCCAATTTCTTCCAACTGGGGCTTCTGCTGCAGACCATGTGTGACATTGCTGGGACCTCACGGCTCCCCGAAGCAGCCCACAGTGTCCCCGCGGAGAATCCTGAGATGGGGACTCTGCGATAGAAGCTAGAGACTCCCCAATTCTGGATTTTCCCACCCATTTGCAATGCTCATTCCATTGTGTGACTGAGACAACTTCTTTCCAGTGATAAGGAAATAAAGGCTGTTGACTTTTTAGCTAGTGGGAGAGGTGGGGGTGGGGGGTGGATCTGCTTTTCTGTGCCTTTGCTTTTCTTCTGCCTCACTCCTCCAGGCCGGCTTCTAAACACTCTGTCAAATATTAACTCCTCCACGCGGGCGGTGTGCACACCCCCCAAAATTGGGCCGGGGCATGGAAAAGAAGAGAAACTTCACATCAAGCCATTTTCTGTCTCAGGTGCAAATGGAAGGCTTCACCAGGATTGGGGTAATCAGACAATCTGAGGCTGGTCTCCGTTTCCACTAAGCCTTGTCAGTGCAGAAGGTGGTAAGTTGGTTCAACGTCAAGTCCTCGGGGCAGCAAAACTGAATATGCTCTTTCTTGCCACCCCCCCTTCCACAAAATAAACAGCAATAAAAACCAAACGCAACCCGGACAAAAAGCCGAGGCTACTAGAAGAAATGCGACAACTGACACTGAGGCCCTGCTCGGGCTTCACTCTGGAAGAGGAGAGGTTACTTTAATACAAGGAGCCGAGAAAATTCTGAAATTCTCTTTCTGGAACCCGGAAGGGCATTTCCACCTCTCCTCGGGCCACCTGCAGACTTCAGAAGTGGCTCAGGACAGAGGAGCAGCACAGGCCCTCGGGCCGAGCTATTGCAGGGACTACCTGCCACAAGGCCCTTCCGGAAGTCGCCGCCCGCCTCAAAGGCCTGTCTGAAAGGGCATCTCCAGGGGATCGGCCGTGTGACGCACACAGCAAGGAGCATCAGTTCCCCTAGTGTGGCTGCTCACTGAATCCTCTTTGCTAATAATAACCCTGCCAACCGAGCGATTAAGCTGTGAGCACATTCCAGGGACTCATCAGGATACGAGGGTTTTGCCCCCAGACTTCCTGTTCAGGGTTGCACCCACTCTGGATTTCAAGCTGAGTTCGGCTGACCCTGATAAGTTTCCTGGAGAGCGCTCCTTTCTCCTTCTGTCTTAGAATAAAATCACCCTGGATACCTCTTGTGACCTCTGGCCTCGTACTGCCCCGATTTCCTGCCCGCCCGCAGAACAGCCTCTCTACCTGACCAGCCAGGGAGGGGGCTTGGCACATGCATTTCTTGGCTTCTGGGGAGCCCCTCGAAACACATCGGGTGTGTCGGCCGTTTGCGGGGCTTGGATGGCCCTTTCCGTGAGGTAGTCCACACACGCGCACGCTCACGGACTTGCCAAGGACACCCCCTGCCCAGGAAGGGGGAGGGTAAAGGAGCTGCTCAGAGGTCACCTGTGAAATGGATTAGGAATTACGGGCACTGGTGTCAGACCTGGGGTTCCAGCCCTGGCCTTGCCGCTTAGGCAGTGACCTTGGCCAAGTGACATAACCTCTGTCTTAGTTCTGCCCCTCTGTGAATGGGAACAATATTACCCACCCCATGGGGGCTGTGATGAAAATGAGATAATCCATCTAAATTTCTCCACATGGTGTCGGGCAAGTTGCAGCTGATCAACACGGGCAACCGTTCTCACCATCTTTCAAACAGATAGCACTTCATACTTGAGAACGCATGTGCAGAACGCACACATTGATAGTTCATCTAAGCCTTATGGCAACACTGAGGGGTGGGTAGAGCATGGGGAAAATAAGGCTGTGACGATGTGTGTAACTTGGTTTGCTCGGGGCTCTAGCACAGGTCTCTCAACCCTTCAAATTTGGGGTTTTCCCCCCAAGTCCATCTTGCATTGAGTAGTACGCTAACATGGAGTTCAGTGCTTAGTGAACGGAGGGCGCTCATTAAATGTGGGCAGCCTTGGGGAGCCTGGCTGGCTGTTGGGAGAGTGTGCAACTCGTGCTCTTGGGGTTGTGAGTTCGAGTCCCACGTTGGGTGTGGAGATTACTTAAAATCTTGAGGGGCGCCTGGGTGGCTCAGTCGATTAAGCTTGATTTCGGCTCAGGTCATGATCTCGCGGTCTGTGGGTTTGAGCCCCGTGTCGGGCTCTGGGCTGACAGCTCAGAGCCTGGAGCCTGCTTCGGTTTTCTATCTCCCTCTCTATCTGCCCTTCCCCTGCTCATGCTCTGTCACTCGCTCTCTCTCTCTAAAAAATAAATAAATAAACTTTTAAAAAAAGTTAAAATCTTGAAAAAAAAAAGGGGGGGGAGGACTTGCTGCCTGTTAATTTTCTTTGGGGTGGGTGGGTCAGGAAAATGGAGGCCTCAGTGGCTCATCACTCGCCTGGCCTCATGGAAGGTCATGGAAGACATTAAGGGAAGCTGGGTGCCACATTCACCTCCCCGTCACTCCACCAGCCAACTCACCACAGGAGCTTTCCTGGGAGTGTTGGGGCCATTATAAACTTCAAACTCAGAGTCTGAGCTGCTATAATCCTCGAGGTGACAGGGATGAAACCATTGGCCTCTCTAAGTGCCCACCTCCCTCAACACTGTGGAGGGGAAGGAGGAGGAGCTTGGCAGAGGGATGGTTGCTTTCCCAAAAGTTTTCTTGGTGTTTATGTGTGGGAGCTGAGTTCTTGGGATGTTCATCACATTTGGTTCCTGGCTGACTTAATATTCTAAATAATAACTCCCTCTTCACCTGACTGCCGAGAATGACTGCCAGGAGTGAGGGCAGCTCAGTTGGAGGGAGAGGTCTGCCCTCACGGCTGATGAGTCAGGTGTGAGGCCGGCTTGAGCATCTGGACTAATTTGTCCCGAGCTGCCGGCCGCCTGCCACTTCCTCCTCTCCCGCCCTTATTTGGAGCCCCTGACAGCTGAGCCGAAAAACCTACCCGGGGAGCTGGGCGCTGGCCAACCGTCACCCTCTGCCTCCCTGCATGGGTCCTGTTGCCCAGGAGAAAGAAACCCCAGGCATCACTGTGAGATAACCAAGGACTCTTTTTTGCTCTTCTCACACCTTTGAAGTGGGAACCTCTTGAGGCAAATCAACAAGAATGTGGCTCTTGCAGCTGAGGGTCTGGGGTTGTTGGGGCTGCTCAAGGTGGAGGGGGCAGTGACAGGCTCTGCTGGGCTGATAGCTTTAAAAGGTCATCTTCTGCTGTTCCCTCATTCAGCTGCTTTATCGCTGCAAGTGACAGAATGGGGAGGGTTCCGTCCCTCTTGCGCTCTTGGAGAGCTGGGGGGCTATAAAAAGAGGAGGCGCAGGGCAGCTGGGAGACAGGCGGAGGGAGGCTGAGAGAAGGAGAAGAGAGGACAGAGAGGCAGCAAGCACCAGAACACTCCTTGACCGACGCCATCATGGGCTCCTTCTCCACCATCACCGCGAGCTTCCTCCTCTTCCTGGCGTGTCAGCTCCTGTGGCAAACAGGAGCTAACCCGGTATATGGCTCTGTGTCCAACGCAGACCTGATGGATTTCAAGGTAGGGCCGGGACAGGGGCCACAGTCTGGGACCAGGGGGCTTTGTGACACTGTGCCGGTCACTGAGACCTCTCCCTTTCCCCGTGTGTTCCTTTTGTAAAGAATTTGCTGGACCACTTGGAGGACAAGATGCCTTTAGAAGATGAAGTCGTGCCCCCACAAGTACTAAGTGAGCAGAATGAGGAAGCTGGGGCAGCTCTTAGCCCCCTCCCTGAGGTGCCTCCCTGGGCTGGGGAGGTCGACCCAGCCCAGAGAGATGGGGGTGCCCTTGGGCGGGGCTCCTGGGACTCCTCCGATAGATCTGCCCTCCTGAAAAGCAAGCTGAGGGCACTGCTTGCTGCCCCTCGGAGTCTGCGGAGGTCCAGCTGCTTTGGAGGCAGGATGGACAGGATTGGAGCTCAGAGTGGACTGGGCTGCAACAGCTTCCGGGTAAGAGGAGCTGGGGGTGGAAATGGGGTGGGGAGGAAGGCGGTTATGGTTTCACTGAGACTCAAACTTTGTCAAAGAACACCACCAGGGGATGCCTCCTGCAGTAACGAGACCAGAGTAGAAGCTTTCTTTTTGGAAATTTTGTGTCCCAACTTGGGGCAATGACATCATTCATCATTCTCAGCTACAGGCTGCTAAGGAAATGCTAAGAAAAAAAAAGTTACTGCCATGAGCACTGGGAACTTAAAATGTTCATGGAGCCAAGTCACCTTTGTTCTGCTGATTGGCAGTTCATGTGCCTCCCCAGAATTGTCAGACCCCAAAGGATTAAATGAAAATGACCAGGGTTGACTTATAGCTTCTAACAAGCAATTTGTGTACCAGTTCATGAAACTCAGGGTTGTCAGGCCGGAGTGGGGGCTGCTGGGAAGTGAGCACAGTCCTGTGAGGTTGACTTTTCCAATAGGGCCAGGTCACCAAGCCAACCTTGTCTCTGTTCTCTTTGTAGTACCGAAGATAATGGCCAGGGAGGAAAAGGCAGGCCAGGCCCTGTGCAGACTTCGAGAGACCCTCATCCTTTGGGGTCTCTCACTCAACTTTGTCCCATCTCATTGCCATCAAGTTGAGCTGTGATGAGCACCCTATTCAAGCTGCAGCCTCTTGTCAACGTTTCTCACATTTTATGCTGAATGTAGACCAAGTGGTTTAATTGTGGCTTCCCCTCCGCTCCCATCCCATGCATTAAATTTTAGGATAGACGCTCACCCATTACTGAAAGCTGTTTGAATCATGAATAAACTTCAGCACCACGGACAGAAGCCGAAGGCTCGGGTTGGTGATTTCTTTCTTTTTCCTGGGAAGAGAATTCAGCCTGATACCCATTTACCTTTTGTCAGAGAGAATGACCAGTTTCTCTCATCTTCCTTTTAAACATAATAGAATTTATCTTGGGGAGCCATTTAAGGTTCACAGCAAAATGAAGCAGGAAGTGTAGAGGCTTCCCATAGGCCCCCTGCCCTCACACATGCAGAGCCAGCCCCGTCATCAATGTGTCCCACCAGAATGGAGCCTTTGTGACAGCTGATGAACCTACACTGACACATTGTTGTCACCCAGGGTCCAGAGCTGACATTAGGGTCACTCTTGGTGGCATGCTGTGGATTTGGACAAATTCTTGCTTGTATTACCTCCCACCTCTTACCCTTAAATTTTCCTTTGGTGGAGGGTGGGGCACAAACCACAGTTCACAGTTTACTCTCTCACATCGGCCTTATCACAGATCCTGGAAATGCCCCAGGAGACTGAAAGGGCATTTATTTTTCAGATTTTCTCATATTCAGGGTACTTATTTATTAAAAAGAAAACTTACAAACATCTGGGTTGTTTTTTTTTTTCTGGCTGCATCTAATGTAGCTTGTACCCCATAGACAATTTTGTACACCCAGTAGTTTTTTGTTTTTGTTTCTTTTTTTGTTTGTTTGTTTTTGGAGGCACATATATACCCAGAGCCTAAAAAAAAAAAAAAATCAAGGCACATTTGTAAATGAGAGCACTAACAAAACTTTCTCTGATACATTTTGAGAGAGTTACTTGGCACAGCTGAGTGACTGCACTTTAAGAAAAGTGGGCGGGGCGCCTGGGTGGCGCAGTCGGTTGGGCGTCCGACTTCAGCCAGGTCACGATCTCGCGGTCCGTGAGTTCGAGCCCCGCGTCAGGCTCTGGGCTGATGGCTCGGAGCCTGGAGCCTGTTTCCGATTCTGTGTCTCCCTCTCTCTCTGCCCCTCCCCCGTTCATGCTCTGTCTCTCTCTGTCCCAAAAAAAAAAAAAAAAAAAAAAAAAAAAAAAAAAAAAAAAAAAGAAAAGTGGGCAAAGCATTTGGGTTTAAGAGGTAACCAAAGCAGGGCACCTGCGGGGCTCAGTCGATTGAGCATCCGACTTCAGCTCAGGTCATGATCTCGTGGTTCTTGCGTTGGAGCCCCATATCAGGCTCGCTGTTGTTAGCGTGGAGCCCACTTCAGATCCTTGGTACCCCTCTCTCTCTGCCCCTCCCTCACTCATGTGCTCTTTTTCTCTCCCCCCCTCCCCAAAATGCTGAGCAAAGTGAAGAAAAAACATTTGCTGACGAACCGCACATTTATGTGCCTTTTGGGTACTAACACATAATTAAAAAGTAGCCACCAGCTTTCTCTAATTCAGGCCCAAGGTGATGGAGCAGGGCTGCACTGGAGAGGATGCCATTTCCTTGTGTCCGTTTCTGAAAAGCAGTCCCAGCCACTAGGTTCACCCACAACAGGGAACTGTGCTCGAACCTGTTTTCCCGCCCTACAGGCCTCATTCTCCATGTCAGATTCTAGGACATTCCTCCAACCAGCGCTCCCCCCTCCCCCGCCACATGTTCACTTCATGCCCTCCTGTAATGCGATTTAGCCAGTGCTCCTGGGAACATTCTACACATTCAAGGCTCATCGAAAATGCCACTTCAACCCTGAGATCACATGCCCGGTACTAATTAAGCTCTGCACCAGCAGCATTTTGTATAGGACTATTACAACACAAGACAATTTGCCTTGGTATGCGATTGTGTCTGTGTCCCTGGACTGGACACTCTTTGAAGGTGAAGGCCTGGTCAGCACCGCTGCAGCACATGGGATTCTTGGTGCCCTATAAACGTCACATTTTCGGGGCGCCTGGGTGGCTCAGTCGCTTAAGCGCCAGACTCTTGGTTTCAGCTCAGGTCATGATCTTGTAGTTCTTAAGCTGGAGCCCCGTGTTGGGCTCTGCACGGATGGTGTGGAGCCTGCTTGGGATTCATTTTCTCTCCTTCTGTCTCTACCCATGTACCCTCTCTCCCAAAATATATAAACTTAAAAAAAAAAGTCAAATTGTCTTGGTCGTGTACAGAAATTAGGAGAAGAGGGAAATAAAGTAGTAATTCGCTCTTCGTAGAGAAGAGGGGAGGCCAGAAGTGAATTGACAGTTCGGGAGTAGAGGTGGGGAAAGACCTTTAATCTAACCACCTCTGATAAAAATAATTCTTCACGTGGACTTTGAGCACAGGATGGAAAACCAAGAAGCAGGGAAGGCCTAGCAAGGACAAGAGCAGCGACAAGGAGAAGTGTCTGTCCAAACGTGGCTGCCGAGGTCCGGGGAGGAGGGGCTGCTAGGAGGGGAGCGTGGTGAACCGCGCACACGCTCCTGAGGGGTCACTGGGACACGGCGGGCTCTCGCGGAACGGAACTGACAGTGCCGGGTACACAGAAAGTGCCCCTGGCACTCAGGAAACCAGGGGACAGGGTTGAATGGAGACCATTTCTACTGCTGGTCGAAGGGTAACTTAGAGCAGATCAACCAGAGACAAAGAGAATCCGGTTTCTGGCCGAGCAAAGAGAATGACAGATGGCACCAGGGAAGCCAGCCCCAAGGTCTAAACATCTACAGACTCAGTATGGATTTCACTTCTTCTGCTGGGTGTCGGGGAACCTGTCGGTGGGGCGAAGTCCTAAACGCAGCCCTTCAGGCATACAAATGGATCCTCTGCCTCCTGCTACGGACAGTGACAGCGGACAGGGGACAGCGGTAGCTGAGGGAGCGGGTGCAAAGCATCAGCACACGAGATCGCACAGTGTTCATTGGGGGGGAGAAACGGAAGACTGGGAACTGGGTTGATTTTTGCTAAGATCCACAGGACTAAGGTGGGAGTAGATGGACCCCTGGGGACGAAGCCTTCTTGCTGGCAGAGCTCTAGCAGGAGACAGCTGAGACGCTACATCTACTCTGTGATTTTTCCATATTAGAAAGAGAGAGTAAAGTAAAAGCCAAGTGCAACTCCAAAGAAAGAGCACCGTGGGGACAAAAGCTCGAAGGAGACAGATGAAGACATTTTATTCTGATGTGTTACGGTTACAATGAGAACTTCCAAGTTCCAAAAGTCCAAATAAAAATAGAATTTTACAAATTAAAAAAAAATACAATTTATGTACACAATAGGATTAGCTAGTATTACTATACAAACCAACAGTGCAAACAGAGAAAAGGAAGCTGCTACTGTCGAGGTGACCAAGGTCCACGGAGCTGGGGGGCAACACTGTACATTGACACTGCAGGGCCCAGGAGGGTGCTTCTGGCCTTTCCAGAGGCTTCCTGGTCTCCGAGGGCCGCATCAGTACGCGATTTTGCATCAGAAATGTCATAGAGTTGGTTGGGTCAAGCAAGCAAGCGTCCATCCCAGCCAGGAACTGCTAGTTAATCAAGGTCATGAGCAAATCACCCCCCAGAGCGCAAAGGTCCCACGGTCCGGAGGGACTCTCGCTCCCTAGCTCCCGATCACCTCAGCTGGGGAACCGGAAACACCAAGCACGAGATGAAACACAGAAAACCGTCTCCGGCCACCCCCGTGGTCCCCCTGTGGGTTCTGTTTATGGACATGCCATCCCACCCGGAGGCGACGGGACTGGTGATGGGGGAGATGGTGACAACGTGGGCTTCTCACTATCAAAGGGGTGAGGCTTCCAGTTACTTTGTTACAAGTGGGGCAGTCGCTGTCTTTGGGCTTATCTGGGAGGGGCAGACGCCCACAAAGGACAGGAAGCAACGTGCCTTTCCAGAGGGAGTCTGGGTCGGTGGCGGCCAGCGGATGGAGGGAGGCATTTGCACGGTGCCATCTGCCTCTGGGCTACACCAGTGGGGCCAAAGTATCTGGTGACTTAAATGCAAGGCAGTGTGCACTGGGGGGGTACATTCCAACAGCATTCACCCAGGGCGGCCTTGAGGCAGGCAGCTGGCGTCCCAGACCCCTGGAGGCCAGAGGTCCCTCCGCAGCACTTTAGTTCTGCCGATTCCAGGGAGGGATGGGAAGAGGGGGTTGTTCCTGTGATGGGTGGTCCAGACGTTTGCCTGACTCAGGGAACTGCTTTCTTTCTTAATAAAGGGAAAGATTAATGTTGGCCAAGCTCTGAATGCTGCCTTAAAACACACTGGCAGCCGGTTAAACACAGTCACAGTCAGAAGGGCTTGCCTTTTTTGGTCCTTGTGATTCTCCCAACTAGTTATTGGGGGGGGGGGGGGTCCCATCCACATCTCACAAGTCAAGTGCATCCAAGGAAACTGAAAAATGTACAAGTTAACGTACTTTTGGTCAGAGGCCAGAAAACGGGAAGAACAGAGGGGGCCGCAGTCAGGTGGGAAAGACCCTGAAAGCAGCCTCCTCACTGAGTGAGCAGAGTGTGCTGAGCACAAGGCCTGGGCCGGCCTGGCCCCGACGGATGGACGGATGGACAGAAGGACGGAAGGACAGACGGACGCGCGCCCCCAGGCAGAGGGCAAGAGGTGTTGCCGAGGCCCTGGCGTCCACGCCCTCAGGCATCTTCCACGATTTACAAAAATAACTTAAATGCGAAGGAATGGCCATCTTGAGTCCCAAAGCGCATCTGCCCCAGGGCTGCAGGATGGGCCTCGGATGGGGACACAATAAGGGGAGAGCACGGGGGTCGACAGGGGAGAAGTGCAAATACCCGACGGCAAGTGCTCGCTTTGGGTGCCCAGTCAGAGGACCACCCGGCCCGGAGGGAGGCAGGTCACTGACAGCCAGAGGCCTCCTTCCTAAGGTTAACGCTATAGCCTCAGGGCCTGGTCCTGCCCACCCTGGGGACCGGTTGGCAGCAGGGGGCTGAGAGAGGTTTGTGAGGGGCACACACCCTCCTCCGGGAAGAAGCTTCATCCTGACACTGGCTTCTCCAGCCACATCACGTTCCTGCCGAGGTCACTGGCTCAGGGCTCGCTTCTTTCTGTCTGAGACACGACTGTACCACCCCCCCGGAGTTAGGTAGAGCAGTTTGATCGTGGGGCGCCCTTTTAGCTAACTTGGGGTGGCGGGGGGAACGCCAAGATCCTCCTGCATCACCAGGCTGCTTCACCAGGAAGACGCACGTAAGAACTGAAGGAAAGTCAGTCAATGCAGATCAAAGGACGAGGGACGGACCGGAGGAGAGAGAAGCTGAAATGTTAAAAACTAGGGGGGGGGGGTTGTAAATTGGGGCGTATGGTCAGACTTATCTCAGGGACGATCAGTGGGACCTTAATGCTTTGTGCTTCTGGAAGGCGCCGCCCCCACGGAGACCGCGGCCGCAGGGGTGCGCCCAGAGCAGCCGCCTCCAGAAAACAGGTGCTTCCTCCAAACGAACTGCTGAGCACATCGAGTTAAGGGTCCCAACGAAGGAAGACCTCCCCGAAAGGGGTCATTTTCTCACTGCCCAATCCCTAAATTTGGGAATTCACTTAATTTTGCGACTGGCGCTTGCCCCAGTGTCTGCCTTGGTCAAAGTCCCTCCTGTTACAATTTAAGGCAACAGCTGGGCTCCCTAGGAAAGCAGCAGGGAGGGGCGGGAAAACTGCTCTGGGGGTCACTCTCCGGGGGGTGAGGCCTGACGTCCCCTCTGGTCCTGGCACTAGTGGGGTGGAGGGGCCTGGGGCCTGAGCCGATGCTGGACGGCAGGAAAGCAGTGAGCAGGAGACAGGAAGATACTTGCTGAGACAGTCAGGCAAGTTCACGCTCTCCTGGTGCAATACCACCCCCGGGATCTCTGACCAGCGAAGTGTTCGATGATTGTAGGCTTTCCGAGCGAGTGGGTGTGTGGGAATCTTCCGTGCCCTGGCACGGCCCCAGCCAGCCATGGCGGCGGAGCATGAGTGAGCTGCGCCCTCAGGCAGCTCTGGGAGAGGGTGGGCTGGCCACCCTGGCCCATCAGATGGTCTGGTAGTGCTGCCGTAGTCGGGCGTGCAGAAACTCGAACGTCAGGTTGTGTCGAGTGATGATCCCAACGATCTAGAACAAAGAGAAGACCCACGTCACCTGCAGAATAAATTCACTGGGGCAAGAACAGGAGCAAAGGGAGCTTGCCCGATCCTTCACAGTAGGCGGAGGAGACAGAGTCCGGGCCTGTAGAGCACGGGGACAACCCAGTCACGCTCTGCACTTCAAGGTTACCCAGTTTCCAGATGAGAAAGAGATCAACGTAACCAGGGCTTGTAAACTGGAGGCCAATGGGACAAATTCACCCCCAAGAGGAGTTTTAGTCGGGCCAGCTAAAATCTGAATTTGAATGTCTTAAAAAAAAATGTTTATTTGAGACAGAGAGAGATTGAGAGAGAGAGAGAGCAAGCGAGCACAAGAGTGTGTGCACGAGCAGGAGAGGGCCAGAGGGAGAAAAAGGGAGAGAATCCCAAGCAGGCTCCGAGCTGTTAGCACAGAGCCCGATGTGGGGCTCGAACTCAAGATCTCTGAGATCATGACCTGAGCTGAAATCAAGAGTCAAACACTTAACTGACTGAGCCACCCAGGCGCCCCTGAATTTGAATGTCTTTTGGAGCAAGGCACATGCTCCCTAACCTTCTCAGTTCCCACCACCCCTAGAGCCTGCCTCACACACATGTCCAAAAGGCATAGCTCAATGCAGGCTTCCGAGAGGCCCAGACCCCGCTACAGCTCATAAATATGGTCTCTCGGCATCACCTGAGTCATTATGATCCTGTGATTTATAATGGGACTTATAATAGGAAATTCATAACAGGTCTTCGTCCTAGTCCCCGCCACAAGCTCTTGAAATTCGTGGAATGAAGTGATGAGAGTGAGAAGGTGTCTTTTATCATTCATAGCAAGCTACTTTCAACCATACCTGAGTTTACGTGAATAACATGACTTTTAAGAAGCTCCCGAGGACACACAGGCTAGTTGCCAGGGGGGCCAACCATGTGCCTACAGGATTGGATCTTCTAGCCCCACCCCCTATCTCGGGGGGTGGGGCCTGGAGGTTGAATCAATCACCAGTGACCCATGATGTGATCAATCATGCCTACGTAATAGAGCCTCCAAGAAGATTCCTGAACTACAGCGTGTGGAGAGCTTCTGTGCTGGGAGGGCAGCGTGCTGCAGAGCGTGGACGCGTGGGGCCCCTCGCCACATACCTGTCCTATGCATCGTCTCTTCCCATCTGGCTGTTCCCGAATCACAGTCTTCTATAGTAAACTAGTAATCTGGTAAGTAAACTGCTTTCTCGAGTTCTAGGAGCAGAGGATCACGGGAACCTCCGATCTATAGCCACCTAGCCAGAAACACAGATGACAACTGGACTTTTGACTGACATCCGACGTGGGGGGAGGGGTTGGTAGGGCTGAGCCCGTAACATGTGCGGTCACATGCTACCTCCAGGTACATGGTGTCAGAAACGAGCTACGCCGTGGGACGCCGAGCCGGTGTGCAGAGACTCAGAACTGCCCGCGTGCGGAACAGAGACAGAAGTACAGCAGAGGATGCATCCAGAGAAACAGGTTTTTGTGACCGAGGCGGCAACACACATCTGTCACTCACGTGGGTACTCCACACCGCGAAACGTGTCAGGACCCTCACGGCACTTGTGTTTCAGGGAACACGATCTGATCCCCCACAACTACACCCACGAAGAGCAGGCTATGGGGTGCCAGCGTCTGCCATAGGATGCTTCTATTTAGAGAGGTTTCATTTCCCGGGGGTGGGGGGCCACTTGGCAGCACAGATCCAAAGTCTCAGGAGGGTGAACACTAGAGTGACATTTAACAAAATATCCCCCAACAGAGGACCGTTGGGTAAGTGGCCGACAGCCGGCCAGTGGAATGCTATCCAGCCAACTAAAATACCATAAGCCGGGGGGGGGGGGGGGGGGGGGGGGGGAGGGGAGGGGGGGGGGGCGCCTGGGTGGCTCAGTCGATTCAGCACCTGACTCCTGATTTCTGCTCAAGTCATGATCTCGTGGTTCGTGAGTTTGAGACCTGCATCGGGCTCTGTGCTGACAGCTGGGGGCCTGCTTAGGATTCCCCCTCCGCCCCTCCCCCACGTGTTTCCTCCCTCTCTCTCTCTCAAGATAAACATAAACAAACTTAAAAATATATCTATACTGTAGGCCAACGAAGTTTTCTGCCACCGAAAGTCATTTCCTCTAGATTAAACAAAGCATTAGGGTATTAAACAGTATAAACAGTGATAACATTCTCATTAAAACTTGATACATAAAATCTCTACTCCTAGATGCGGAGAAGAACGACAAAGGATCTACCTTGGCTAGACAGCGTGGCTACCTCTTAGAAATAACGCTTTGGTATTTCTTTTTGTTTATATTCTGCTTCTCTACATTTTCTTATACACGTCTTTTTAACAACCAAACAACACCTGCGTAACGAGGGAAAAACATGGAGTTCTAAGAAGAAAAAAAGGAAAAGTCTGCAGCAATGATTACTAGTTGTACCTGGCTGTATCTTTCAAAATCGTTCAAGTGTTTTGCTTGACATTCTCTCATTTAATGTTATAAATGCTCATCCTAGGTGGAGAGCAGAGCCCCTCCTCCAGGAAGTACAGGCCCCGACGGAGGGTGACGAAAACCTGGAAACCCGAAACTGGACTGTGCTAAGGCTGCCGTGACGCTGGCGACACCTGCTGGCCGAGCGGAGTGTGCGCGTCAGCAACACGCAGGAGGCAAAGGTCCTCCGAGGGCTGCGGAGGAGGTTCTGGCCCCAGGAACCCTGCTGGCTGGGAGGGGCGCTGAGGTCACGGGGTCCTCTCCAGAAGAGGCACGGCTGTGGGCAGACCGGAAGTCAGACTCACCTCCCCCACGGCATTCACCACGGGCAAGTGCCGCAGGCCCATCGTTCTGAACAGGTTGAAAACTTGAGAGACGTGGGTGTTAGGTGAAACGGTGAAGGGCGAAGGGTTCATGTACGGGGTGACGTCCTGCAGAGGGGACAACACAAGTCACCGGCGGCCACCGCTGCCCTAACCAGGATGAGGCGCGAACGGCACCGACCAGCTCCGCGTGGGACGGGCTGCTGGCCTCCTCTCTGGGGTCCCCGCCCAAAGGGACAGCCCCGCTCACCACAATCATGCGTGGGTTCAGCAGCGTCAGGTCCAGGTCGTGGATGTCCGGGTACCGCGGGTAATCCTCAGCCATCTCGGCGTACGAAAGGCGAGGCTGGCTGGCGCTCTGCAATCCCGACCAAGACACTGTCCTTGCTCGGGCACAGCGACTGTCAGGGTCACGTCTAGGGCCCCTCCCCCTTTGAGTCCATGTCCCCCCAGCCACGGCCCCACCCGGCGCAAGGAGCGCAGAACAGAGCCCTCGGCAGAGAGCCGCCGCCATCTCCAGCCGGCTCCCCGCCAGCCCGCCACCCTCGCAGAGTCTCCTGATCTCTCGGAACCTGCTTCTCTTCATCTGTAAGATGGACGTGGCTTATTCTGGAGTCTAAATGAGAGAAGAGCTAGCCAATAGCTGTCGTGGGTTGACTTGTATCCTTCAAAAGATCTGAGTCCTAACTCCTGCTGCCTGGGAATGAGGCCGTATCGGAAACAGGTCTTGGCGGATGTGAGCAAGTTAAGGTGAGGTCATACTGGATTAGGGTGGGCCCTAGATCCAATGACGGCTGTCCCTCGAAACAGAGGAGAGGATGCGGAGGGAAAAGCCCACGTGACAACGGAGGCAGAGACTCGAGTGACACATCCACAGCCACGCCGTGCCAAGGATGACCGGCAGCCAGCACGGACTGGAAGGCAAGGTACGCCCCTCCCCCGGAGCCTCTCCAGAGAGCAAGGCCCGCTGGCGTGTGGGCTTGGTACTCCGGCCTTGAGAATCATGAAAAGAATAGACTTCTGTGGTTTGCAGCCACCCAGTTTGCGGCAACTGGACACGGCAGCCACGGGGAACGGACACGGCAGCTCTGTTACCATCCCTGCGTTCTGAGCATTTTAAATTTTCCCTCCGCCCTCCCTGGGCTCCTGGGCCACCACCACTGGCACTCAGGCTGGGCCCAGTGGCTGCAAGCGCCAGTCACTGCTCTGTCCTGATCTCTCTCCCCGGGACCCCGCTCTCTCTGCACACAGCGTCCTCCACCCGCCGCCTGCCGGGCGGCACCTGCTCCGGCTGGTTTCTGCTCACCCAGCCCACCTCACCCCTCCTGTGCCCCACATGCCACTTCCACCCTCATCCAGCCAGGCTGTCCTCACCACAAACCGCTCTCCCCGTGGCCCCTTTTGTCCTGCCCCACGCTGGCTCTCTTCCACAGGCCACCAGGACCACGAGTGACCTCAGGCTGGCCTCTGTGGGCAAGAGCCGAACCGGGAGTGTCAGTTTGGAAACCGGGCCTCTGGGCAACCTTCAGGGTCTTCAGGTCGCCACAGGGACCACTTTGAACAAGACACCCCCTCCTACCCCTGCTTTTCTCCGTAAACACCAAAGGAAAGGAAAAAAAGAAATAAATGGGAAAAACAGTATTTTTTGGTAACGTACGTACAGAGTTCGCCTGAATCAGAAATCAAAGCGTAGAAACTATGTTAAAAGTCTGCAGGCTAGAAGGACACTTGACAGCCAGCACACAGACTAAGGGGAAGGTGACTGGGAGAGTCCCCTGCGGCTCAGGGTCACCTGAGAGGCACGGACCGCGGCAGAGGGAGCCGCGGGGCCGCACGCCCCCTTCACAGCAGCCCGCTGGCACCTGGCCTCCCCAGCGGAGGCACAGAGACTGTCCTCCCGCCACCCCGTGCCTTCGAGAATCCCAGTGCAGACCAGAGACACTCACTGATTGACTTTCAGAGTAACAAACTCCTCGGACGAGCAGGGTGACCAGTTGTGACCGCAGGATCAGGCCGTGGAAGGTCAGAGGGCGGAAGCGCTCCTCCATGGTCCAGTCTTCGCTCGGGGACTGGTCAGGGTATAGGTTGGGGTAGGGAGTGTATCTGTTACATAAAAACCAGATGCTGCCTAGCACACCCTCAGCAGGACTGCTTCTTGCTTCTCCCCCACGTCCCCAACCAGCTCCCCAAATCCCCAGGAAGCTGGGGAGCTAACAGCAGAGCGCCGGCTCTTCCGGAGCCCGCGCGCTCACCTCCGCTCCAGCATCTGCTGCAAAAGGTCCTCCTTCTCGGCCGGCTCCTCGGGGACGTGCTCGTCACACACGTTCCGCAGCTCGCTCGACGGGTACGACTTCATGGACTGGCTCCGCCTGCGCTGTTCGCCGGCCCGGGTGACGATGCTGGACTTCTGTGCGTGGGCAGGAGGGGAGGGGACGGGTTTCTAGCGGGGCGGCCAGCGACTGCCGGGCACGGGCACACAAACGTGGCATCTTCGTAGCTTGGGGATTTGGGGGACGGTGGGGTCAAAAGCATAAGCCGACAGAGGAACTGCAAGAAATCTTCACGGTGGCTCAGGGGGCTTGGGATTGAAAGGAACCTCTCTGAGCCTCGGGGTTGGGATCTTGCGGTTTTCTACCGGCCCAACTTCCCCACCCCTTCGGTTTGGGAGCAGCCCCTCCTCAACTCTCCAAGGGAGAGCCCCTCTCCTACATCACGTCGTGGGGGGACCGTCGACGTACGTGGGCCTGGCCCCCAGAGCCAAGGGGTGGGCACAAGGCCTCCGTGAGGCAGCGGGACTCTCCCACTGCCTGGATTTCAAATCAGGAGCAGCGGCTGGCGTCCCCTCCGGGGCGTCCGCCAGCCGCCTGCACACCCGGCGTGCTGCTCCCCACTCTCCAGCTCTCCTGTCAGTCCTGCAGCCTCCGGCTTGTTTCTTTTTCTGTCTTTAAGTAGGCCCAAGTCCATCTCTGTCACTGACAACTCTAGAGAGCCCCCTGCTACCACTATACGCCATAAATCATGTCAATTAAAACAAAAGATCCGCCTACACGGATTGCTGGAATGAGAACGGACACATGTCCCAATGGCCTAACGAAGTCCACACTTGCTATCGTGTCTACACTCACTCGCTCGCCGCACGTAATGAAGAGGCTGATTGGCTGATTCTCCCCGCCAAGAGCCAACCCGGGTACCCCACCTACGGGCTGGCAGGCACGAGATGAGGGTGCGTGTCAAGAAACTGCCTGGTTGTCGCCCACCGCTCCCCTCGGGCTGCTGTACCTTGAATTTGATGTTGTTACTGATGAGCTGGTTGCCCTTCATGAACTCCTTCTCGTTGCCCCGGTTCTCCGTGACCACCGGGAAGGCGTGGTGGACCGTGGTGCGCAGGATGCTAACCAGAGACTGGATGCGGGTGTGCGGGTAGACGTAGGTCAGGTTGGGCTCCATGATGTCACTGGCTCTCAGTCTAGAGGAGGGAGGAAAGCCGTCCAGCCTCAGCAGAGAGCCCACAGCACTCGGGAGCGAGTCCCGGCGCTCCTGCACTCCTGGACCGTGGGGGTCCCTCTTCCGAACCGTCTCTGGCAGCTCCTCTTGGGGCGCCCGGGTGGCTCGGTCGGTTAAGCGTCCGACTTCGGCTCAGGTCACGATCTCACGGGCCGTGAGTTCGAGCCCCGCATCGGGCTCGGTGCTGACAGCTCGGAGCCTGGAGCCTGTTTCCGATTCTGTGTCTCCCTCTCTCTCTGGCAGCTCCTCTGGATTTCTATCCTTTGCAAATGCCCTTCCCCGTGCCTGGAACGCCCTTCCCTGCTCTGCCAAACCGGCGGGCCTTTCCTCACCCCTCAGCTCCACACAAAATGTCCCCCATCCACTTGTCCGGGTGATCGGCCATTCCCTCCTCGGCCCTCCATGGCACGCTGCTTGTGTTACCACTGAACTGCTAATCGTACCATTGGAATTAAAAGAAAAAAAAAGCGCGGGGTGTCCTTTTACACCGGGGTGGCAACTGCAGGTTCCAGATCAAATCTGGCCTCTCCCGCTCACTTACGTATCATCTGTGCCTGCGTCTGCACTGCAGTGGCCGAGCTGAATACGTTAACAGAGACCACGTGGCCCGCGAGGCTGAGAATGCCATCTGCCCCTTTGCAGAAAGTCTGTTGATCCCTCTGTGGGACTCTCAGGGCCGGGTGGGAAACCCAGACACAGGCGGCCCAAACCATTTGCGGGCTGATGGGGAATTTGGTGACTATGCCCAGAATAAGCACTGCTGATAGCATGACACTCATTAGGCACGTGGGACGCAGGCTGGTTCGCACTCAACAGGGCTCGACAGACCCTTAAACGTCGTCATGACACGGGCCTCATCGAGAGACCCCCCTTCGCGTTTAACCGGAATGCCACAGGAGCCAAAGACCACCAGGAAGCAGCCTGCCCACCTCTGCCCCCACCAGGCCCCTCTGTCCTCCACCCCCGGGTCCCCGCCACACCTACATGCTGCCTGCAGTCCAACCGCAGAACCTTAATTACCACCTCCCACCCTGATACAAACATCCCTTGGGCCCCAGAATTTATAAATTCTGAAACAAGCACACGAAGACAAGGCGTGGCCTCACTTGTCCATTTCCACCTCTGTCTCCCACTCCAAAAGTGGTACGCCTCGCAAGCCCACGTGGATGTCATAAATGCCCTTGTTGAAAAAGTCTCCCGTCCATTTGGCCACCTGAAACAGGAAACAAAGACTTGAAAAGAAGCTGCTGTGGGGGGTGGGGGGGGGGTGTGTGGGGAATCTTGGCCGCGCACCTGAGAGAGGCCGGGAAGGGGAGCACTCACCATCAGAGTGATCATAATGGGGAGCCCATAAGTGATCTCGTTGGTAGACTCAATCAGGATGACCGTCAGACTGATGGTCATGCGCACGACCCCACCCAGGAAGGCTGCGGCACCAATCAGGGCGAAGGTCCCCGAATAGATATGGCCCAAGCCGATGTAGCTGGGGACGAAGGAAACCGAGACCCTGGCTGAGGATCTCAAGGTTTCCACACCCGCGAGCATGTACACACGGGCGTGCTCAGGCGCACACACGGTACCTTTTGAGGACATTGGCAACTAAACGCCCAAAAGCGGCTCCACACAGCAGGGAAGGCACAAACAGGCCACTAGGAACAGAAGTGCCATAGGTCCAACACGCGAGCAGGAAATAGAGGGCGAAGAACAAGGCCAGGGTGACAGGGCTGAAAGTGCCTGCAAGGCAAGGGCCACCCTGAGTCCCACCACCGGATGCCACCAAGGCCCACCGGGCTGCCCTGGCTCCTTCCAGATCCTTCCGTACCCCACTGGTCCACCTCCGACACTGGAGGCAGAAACTCTGGCCTGGTCTGGGGTGGTATTACAAAAGAAAAGTCCCATTGCTCAGATCTGAGGGCAAGTGTGGCTGTGTCCGTGGGCCAACAGAAGGGGCAGAGAAATGGTAATTTGTTCCCTGCAGAAAAGACCGATCGCCCGAGGATGGCAGGCTCACGGATTCTCACCGTCCTGGTGGAAAAGCTGAAGGATGGCAGACTCCTGGGGATTGAAGAAGAGTGTGGCCATGTCATTGTAGGTCTCGTTGGGACAAAAAAAGGTCTTGATACTCGAATTGACATCTTCTGATGTGACCTGAGACACAGGAATCAAAAAGTAGGCACAAGGTCACTAAAGGGTCAATACACCGGACCAGGGCGCTCAGAGTCTTCAAGCGGGATGTCTCTGCTCAGGCTGAGAAAGTCTGGCTCGCAAGTTTTACCCAGAAATTAAACCTGTGGCAAAAACAGATCTCTAGCCACGAGCAGCCAACCGTAATACTGTATTCCTTATGTTTTGAGGACGCAAGAATCGGGAGGAGGGCTCCTGAGTTACTACAATGAAATTCGCCATGGACCTGCCCCTGCTTCCTCTCCTGGTGCTAATTTAGTAGGTGACACTGCCAGAAACCTGACCCCAGAGCGCCGTGGGCTGTGGGAAGAGGAGGTGGGTGACAGATGAGTTGCTGGGAGGTGACAGGTGATGGTGGAGGACAGGCCAGGTTCCTGCCTGACCCAATGCCCCGACTTCGGGTCCAAATGGAAAAAGCCTCCCCCCTGCATTTTCTGCAGGAGAAAAGCCAGTTCCACACGAGGCCTGGAGGAGATGCTCTGCTCCTGGCTGTCTCTCCCTCCCAGGCCCGTCTGGCTGAACAAAACCCCAACAGGGAAAAGAGGTGATTTCTCCACGATTCAGACCTCTCGTTCTCTCCGCCATTTTGTGTGGGAAGAGGACATCCTGGTAGCGGCCTGACTCATCGGAGGACAAGGGCATTTGGGGTAGGACAGTCCCTGTGTTTTAGCTTCTGGTGCACAACGGTACAGGTCGGGTACTTAACACCGTGTGTACGGATACACTGTTACTACAAAGTTCATCACGAGGAATGGATCTTGCCTGGATTCAGTTCTATTGAGGACATTCTAGAGATGCCCTCCTGTGAGGTGATGGGTTTGCAAAGTCCTGCCAGGTGAGCCTGCCTGGGCGATACAGCTGGATGAGGGCTGCCGCAGGAAGCAGGTCGGTGCCCCCTACTGGAGGAACCTGGCAGGGAGGAGCTGCCAAGGGAGAAATGTGTGTGTGACCGCAGAATGACCAACAGGTGTAGTGTTTCCCAGACTATGTCTAGAGGAACCCCAGTCCCGAGGGCTGCCAGGGAAGAGTCCTGCACCGAGATGCAGCACAGCACTTGTTGGAGATCAGGGAACCTGCTGAAGGCAGAGCACAGGCTCCATATGCAGAAGGACTGGCCTCTAACCCAGCCCCTCGCCAGCCCCGTGGGAGAGGCATTTCATTCTGTGAAGCTTCAGCTGCCTCACCTATGCAATGGGAATAATGCTGACCTCATGTTATATGCTACTGAGAGATCACGGTCAAGACCTCACTTTGTCTGTCTTCCCACCTGTAAAATGGGGTGCCAACACGGCAGTGGTAAGGATTCGATGGAGTCCTGCACGTGAAGTGCTTAGTGGAATCCCTGGCACCCAATAAACGTTCCAAACGTCTGTCACACTTCCTGGAATCTTAAAGGCCCTAGGAAGTCCCGTATTAGAGCAACCTGTTTAATTCTGGTTACCCTGTCAGACTGCAGAATTCTTTTCTGTCTGTTCCCGAATCACATATGTCAACATTCCACAAAACATATTTGGAAAATGCCGGGCTGGTGACGAGATCGCCTCAGGACTGACTAGCGATAGTGGCTGGCAAACTTTTTCTATAATGAGCCACACAATAAATCTTTTAGGCTTTGCGGGCCATAGACAGCCTCTGTTGCACATTCTTCTTTTCCTTAACGGCCTTTAAAAATGCAAACACTGTTCTTGGCTCGGGGGCTACACAAAAACAAGCAGTTGCCAAAGGCCAGCTCTGGCCCGTGGGCCATAGTTTGCTGACACCTGATCTAACACGTGCTATTCATGGATGCTCCTGGGGACACCAAAAGGACAGTCATCCAAGACAACGTCCCTACCGAGGCCTTGAGGGAGCTTAGCGGCTACTCAGGGGCAACAAGAGGACAGGGGACTTAGTGAACACTCCTGAGCCCCTAACCTAGAGGCCAGAACCTTGCATCTGGCTGACCAGATGCGGCTCTCTAAACCCAACAGGTTGGACCAAAAACTTGTGGGACAAAGCTCTAATGCTTCCCTCAATGACCCTGCTCTTTCAGGGAAAGGTTCTAGAAAATACTAAATACTCCTAAAAAGAGAGAGAAAGAGAGACGGAAAAAGAACATATGCCAGTAAATGACCTAAACCCAGTAAGAACCAGAAGATGCCAGGAGAGCCAGAAGAATGATCACCCCAAAACAGACATTCCTTTCTCCCCATCTTAGGGGTGATTCTCACAATCATGGTGAGGCTGGTGGGCACCTTTCAGGGGTGAAGAGTTAGAAGAGGAAACTGGAGCTTGATGAAGAAGGGATGATCAGCTTCCTGAGCTTCCTGATCAACAGAAAGGGGGGCCGGGGGGCTGGAGAGAGAGAAGACTTCCCCTCTAGGATGTCCATGACTCTTCACCAAAGTGAAAAGGACAGAGCGTGCACATTCTTGCTTCAGTAGAAAGGCTACTACAGATTCCTCGATCTCTTAGCAATCTGACACAGGCGCAGAGCAATGAACCCAACGTATCTACTAGCCCTAAGCAGAGGCAGGTCATACATTTCTGGATTCTTCTTCTTTTTTTTTTTTTTTTTTTTTTTTTTTTTTGTGGGTAGAGGGCAAAGGTAGCAGGTGCACAGGGGTTACCTGGAGCTGGAATGAGTCATTACCGATTTGACTCGAAGAAGACATCTGTCGGCATTCTCCTAACACCATCGAGGCCATGAACACCACCACAGTGGTTACCAAGGACACCAAGAGGCTCTCTAAGACTCTAGGAAGCAAAGCACAGCTGTTATTACAAGATAAAAAGACACCCCAGTCCTGGGAACTAAAAAGCCACAACCCTGTCTACCCCCAACCTTCACTTCCCCAAAGAGCACGCCCGGCAGCCTCTAGTCAGTCAGCATCTGTGCAGAATTTGTCAGCGACTCACTGCATCCCAGCAAGGCGTATGTAAACAGTGGGTAGCCAGTAACACGGGCTGCTACATCAACATCATCTCTCTCAGAGGAACAAAATGGCCCTCCATTTTAGGTCCCGGGGTGAGAGCCTTCTGACTCTGTCACATGTCCTAACGGCTGGGACTCAACCAGCAACTCTGATGTAAGTTAAGTTCAGACTCAGCCTTTTGGCCTGTCTGACAAATAGAGGAGATCTACGACCCCGTCTGTGTTTTCCGTCTGAGACATGAAATCAAAGCTGGCACGGGAAGGAGGGTCAGTTCACACGCTCGCCCTCCTAGGGAGAGGTGGCCCGGTCCACAGGAAGCTCAGGGAGCCACGGCAGGCTGGGGAGGCGACTGCACAGGTACCTGACGAGCTTAGGTTTCGGGTGCACGTTTCGCATACGGTACTTTGCAAGCCTCTTGTTCAGACAGTTGAATGTGGCTCCCAGGAGGCCCCCAATGACCCCCATCACGACGAAGAAACCCAAATCCATAGCTGTCCAGAGATGACATTTTTTATCAGAGTCAGAGCACTGAGAGAAGGGGCAAGGGAGGGAGAGAGAAAAACCATAGTGCCCGTGAGAACAGGGAGGGATAGAAGCAGAGAAGAAAGAAGTAAGAGGCGAGGCTGCTTTCTTTCTACAAGAGCCAATGCGGTGCTGGAAGCCCACCCACGCCAAGCACTGAGCACACACACGAGACTAACGGGGCAGAGATGCCCCACCGGAAGCCATACCTGCCCTTCTGACCACTTCTCTCTGGTACTTAAGAGCGATTTTCATAGGTCAAGTAAAAACAAAAACAAAAACAAAAACCAACAACTATGGAAGAAAGGATAAAACCTACCTTAAACTCGCCAAAGTTCAGCAATCCAGGGAGCTGGAAGGAACCCCAACTCCCAAACTGAATCCCAGAACGAAAGAAGTTGAGGGTGAAGGTGGCGGACATGGAACAAAAGAGCTAGGAGAAAAGGGGATGCACGAGAACATTCAGTAGTGACAAGTCCTACTTTCTGCTGGACGCGGCCTCAGGAAACCTACTGCCCTGCATAGAAACCCGCCGTGGGCACACCTCAAGTGTGAGAAAATGTGAAATCAGGCCGTAAGAAGTATGCGTTCAACAGCCTATTGGGAGAGTCCGTTTATTTAGCGCCTATTATGGACTGGATATTGTGCCCTAAAAGGAACAGCAAATACGAGAGGAGGAACACAGTAGTCTGAGGTAGGACACTAATAGGGTTCAAGTCCAAGCTCTGCCACTGCCTGCCTCTGACCTCAGCCGGTCTCCCATTGTCACACCAGACGGCTCATCAACAGAGGACAAGGGCAGTTTGATTTGAGGATGGGGGCATTAACAGGAAAAGTACAGAAAAGTCCAAAGTTTGGAGGTTACAGGGCTAGAGCAAAGGACTTTCTGATACAGTCACCCGTCCTGGTCTCAACCAAATGACAGGTAAACACACCAAGTAAGAGATGTCTAGTTCAATTCGGGGGTTGGGAGCGGTTTTAGGTTTAGGAAAAGGTTTTCACTCAAAGTCCTCCTTACCACTTTCCACGTGAGCCCCTGGTTCCAGAAGGATGAGCCCTCCTCCAGACTGAACAGGGTCCCCCCGATGGGAGCCCCGAAAGCTGCAGCAACTCCAGCAGCTGCCCCCGCTGATACAAAGTCCCGCTTGTCTCTGGGGGAGAGAAGACAGACAGGTGGTTTACCCAAAAAAAAAAGAGTCCTCACGCCGCAGAAGGCAGTTTTTACTTCCTGGTCCACCAACGTCTTGTGACGCGCAAACAGTCAGGGCTCATGACGGGCAGGTGTCTGGTGAGGCCGACTGAGCAGCAAATACGGTTTACCTAAGAGCCAACCACACTCCTGAGTCGGAGGGGCTCCCTGACGTCAGTCTGCTCTGAACACGGACTGAGTGCAGACTTTTGTCGGTCACTGCTGAGCCACGTTCTCACCAGATCTTTCTTCTAGCAAGCCTCAGCATCAGTGAAAAATGTCAAAGCGCTGTTTATATGCAGAAGAGCGGTAACAGTGACCGGCGGGACTCCTGATACGAGAAGATGGACAGCTCTGAACCTGGGCCCCTGATTGCAAGGGCCCAGCAAGGCGTGCAGGTCAGTAATACACACAAATCCCATGGGGTGAAAAAATACCAGGAAGAGCACCTTGCGACATTTTGGAACATAAAACACGTTCTCGACAATATGCCTATGGACTTTCTTGGTCATGTATTCGATACTGGGCTGTCTTCTTCATTGCCTGAGATGGTTCTAGGCCTTAGGTCATGATAAAATAGAAGCCGTGATGCCAGCATGGCCCTAGTGCATATTCTCAGAAACACTCAAAGCCCCCCTCCTTCTCTGATGGTTGGGTTCCGAACGCAGCCTGCCTGGCCAGGCAGACCACAAGCCAGCTTCAGTGACTGTAGGGGTCTGAGCAGCAGGAAATGAAGTGGGTTGGGTTTTCATACCTGTCACTTCGGAAATAGGGAAAGTTAAACTGGATCTTCCGTAAGGAGATGCTCTGAAACTAGAGGAAGGGAAAACAAAGTCAGAGGGGGGCCCACAGGGACCGAGGCCCTGGAAAGTCCCTTTGCTTGAGCACACCCAGCCAGATGTGTTACAAGAAGGAGAACTCCAGAAAAACAACATGGGGGGCGGGGGGGGGGGGGAGAAGGCATCATTTTTGGAAAGAACTTCTTTTCCTGCCCCCATATTTCTAGGATCTTTGGAAATCACATTTAGTGCACAGTCAACAAGTCAGGAAGGAAGAGAAGAGGGGTGCCTGGGTGGCTCAGTTAAGCGTCCGACTATTGATTTCTATTTCGGCTCAGGGTTATGGGATTGAGCTCTACGATGTGCTCTGCGCTGACAGCACGGGATGCTCTCTCTGCCCCTCTCCCACTCACGTGCGCACACACATATGCGTGCATGTGTTCTCATGTTCTCTCTCTCAAGATAAATAAACCTTAAAAAAAAAAGAAAAAAGCAAAGCAAAAGGGGAAACTGCTGAGCAAAAGGAGGATCTGAAAGCTGCAGCAGAAGACGAAGTAGGCTCTGCTCAGGGGAGGTCAGTAAGAAAGGGGCCGGGAGAGCCATCCTCCAATGTGTCCAGCAAATTCTCAGGCTGCTGCCGCCCAGCCCTTGCCTGGCCTCCTCCCCCCGTCTCCGCTCACTCCTGGGAGGCCAGGATGAGCACTTGATGTGAAGGAGATGACACAGTAGCAAGAGAGAGACCAGAAGATGGGCTTGGACAACCCACAGCCACAGCGACTCTTCCCTCAGAGCACGAGGGCTGTCTACAAGGAAACACAGACTTCTCCAACTGGCAGCTGGGGAATCCAGAAAAACCGTGAGAAGCGGGAGCTCTGGCGTCCCAAGCCGGCTGCTCAGTTTCCTCAAATGCGAATGGGGATGACTGAGGCCAACCAAACCCTTGAGGCGGCTTTAAAGAAGAAAGAAGTCGGTATATGGAGAGTCTGGCCCAGAGGGCACTCAGCAGACAGCGGCTGCTACCTTTCCTGTGCTACCCCAAAGGGGGTCAGCACAGACCTGGGCCTGAGACCGCCTCGGTCAATGCCTCCAGCCTCTTCAGGTTTGGCAGCATGTAGATGACCCATCAAGCCCCTGGACGTGCAGGCGCTCGGCGATGGCTATGGGCGCACTAGGTGACTTTCATTCGAACAGAATGTCCCATGGCTGTTCCGGGCACTCAGCAGGGCCTTGTTAAAACCTCGAGGTACCAGTTACCCACTCTCCTGGATGACAGGACGGTTTCCACCTCAACCCAAACTGACATCTGATTCCAAAGCCACGTTAGGTGCTCCCGACGAATTGGTTATCAACTCAACCATAGACGTGCCCCTGCCCAGGGGCCTGCTGTGAGGGATGTATCGTCCCAGCCCATCAACTCTTACCTGAGGCAGGCCAGCTCCCACCACTGCTCCACTGTGGATCATGGGGCCTTCCTTCCCCACAAAGAGCCCTGGGAACAGGTGGAAAAGGGGAGACCATCAGTCAGCACAGACACCCCACTTGGTTAGGAGACCTTTGCTATGTAGACTTTTCTCTCGACAGCCGTACAACAGAGATGATCATATGACTTTGTAAGAGAGTCAAATTCCCATCAAATAAGAGAAAATACTCTTTAAATTGAGGTGTCAGAAAACTATAGTCTGTGGGCCAAGATAGATTCAATGTCTGTTTCTACAGCCTGGGAGATAAAAATGGTTTTTACCTTCTTTTTTTTTTCCTTAAAGATTTTATTTTTAAGCAATCTCTACACCCAACGTGGGGCTCGAACTCACAACCCCGAGGTCAAGAGTTATGCACTCCACCGACTGAGCCAGCCAGGTGCCCCTGGTTTTTACATCCTTACATGGATCTATTTCAAATGGTTACAGAGGTTTAAGTACCTACATAACATCTCCCATTTTGCCTCTTGGCCCATAAAGCCTAAAATATTTACTGTCTGGTTGTTTACACAAAAAGCTTGCTGACTTTGCTAAAAGCCAACTCCATGGACCAACTAAATGGTCACACTACTCCAAAACTAAATGTGTTTGTCACATATCTCTGGTAACTTCCTAACGTGTCTACATTTAAAACAATGACTTACCAAGAAACAGTGCAGGGGTCTGAGGGCAGGCTCTTCAAATCCAGATCGACTTAATTTACGTACATGATGCTTCTTGTTATCTTCACCCCCTGAATACTCGGAAGGATAAAAGTCAGAAAGAGCTTCCTTACCTCCAGCCACACTGAACAGCACTCCAAAGACTTTGCAGAGCAGGGTTCGGAGACGGACAATTCCGGGCACCTTCACACCGTTCAGGTAGCATTTGATTTCGGGTATTCCAGAACCTGCTGCCACTGGCTGATGGGGGAGAGAAGGACACCCGTAAACTCAAAATCCATTGGTCCTATGGCTTACTGGCAACAGCCTCACTACCAAGGTGGGGGGTGGGGTGGGGCTGCCCTTCATTCGCATCAGCATCACCTGGTGGGCCCCACCCTGAGTTTCTGACTCAGCAGGTCTGAGGGGAA
Source organism: Lynx canadensis (assembly GCF_007474595.2). NCBI lineage: Eukaryota > Metazoa > Chordata > Mammalia > Carnivora > Felidae > Lynx > Lynx canadensis. The sequence continues at coordinate 8,473,374 of NC_044310.1, read as the reverse complement.
ACCGAAACAGCTGCATTCCTAACAGGTTCCGGTGAGTCAGCATCACCTGGGAAACTTGCACCTGCCAATGCAGACATTCGCCTTCCAGAGACTCCGATCTCATTCATTTGAGCCGGGTATCTGCCATTTTTAAAGTTAGTTTAAAGTCATTTTTTAAAGTCCCCCAGGTGACTCTAATGTGCTGCCACGGTTGAGAACCACCCTCCTAATCTGGACTTTTCCTCTGTAATCTCACCAGAGGCTGAAACCTTTACTTTCAGAAACAACTCTTAAGTGTAGGAGGGGCCACTTTCTGCCGGAACTTACATTTCTAAGTCTGATTCAGCTTCCCGGCATTTCCAGCAGTGGACACGAAAGAATCCGAAACTTCATTAGCAAAAAGGCAACACCCACACCACCTCACCTCAATCAGGACGAGAAGGCTTGCTAGGAAGACAAAGGTCAAGTTGAAACCCAAGAGCTCGAGGAGGGACAGGGCAAGGCACCCTTTCTGGCTGCATTCCTCCACCGCTACAGAACCAGGGTTAAGGAAAACATGCTCCGCCAGGCAAGGGCGTTCCCACCATCACCTGAAATGGTGCGGTGTCCCTTCCTCTAAGACATAGTGGCTGTTTCCTGTGCATCTTCCTGTTCTCCATACATAAACTTAAAAAAAAGGCAACTGCCTGAGATGTCTTCGACATTAGGGGCCATTTTTAAATTATGAAATAGTGATGGGGAGAACAAAGGCAAAAGGAATGTAGAAAAACTCAAATAACCTTACAACTTGCAGCCCATCGACAAATACTTGAGGTGGTACAGTGATTGCCCTCCAGGAGCTCAAATGTCTGACCCTTAATGCTCCTGGCAAAGGGCAACTTTAGTTTGACATTTGCTCGACCTCCGGGATCCTCAGTCTTCTTTAACATACGAAAATCCCTTAGGAAACTTCTTTTATCTCAACTCCCAACCCAAGGTTTATGTTAGCAATCATCCTTCAAACATACGGCCCACTGATAACACCTCTGAAGGGTTCCACGACAAAGATTTTACTAGACAATGGTAAACAACCTTATCTTAACAGCAGCTAGCCTCTCAAGGCCCTGGAAACCTTGCTTCCAAATTCCTTAAAGACTCAACGCTATCCTTGACCCCCTCTCAACTTAAAAGTATATAATCACTCACTCCTCACAATCCTGGGGCAGCTCTTTCTGCCCATGGCTCCTGTCCCTGTGCTTTAATAAGACCATCTTTTTTTGCACCGAAAACGTCGCAGGAATCTTTCTTGACCATTCACTCCCGGACCCCAACATTTCACATCAACACTTCACTTTATAAAAAGTAACAAACCCCCCCCCCCCCCCCATCCTTTAACAAATCCTGAATTTGCTCCAGGTTATTTTTTTAATTAAAATATTAGATACCATTAAAAAAAATTCCTTTGTTTCCTTCCCTCTCTCCCCTCAGAGAAACCACTAACCTGAAATTATTGTGTGTCTTTCTGTGTTTTTATACGTAGCCGTATCGTAGTGTATGTTTCTAAAACTAAAATAATGGGATTGCACTTCATACACATTCTACAATTTCCTCTTCTTCAACATCAAGTTTTTGAGAATTAGTCATGTTGATATATACAGCGCTGGTTCATTCATTGTAAATTCTGCATAAAATCACACCATAGGAAGCATTGTACCATGGTACCATTGTAGTGGTAGAATGTTTCCATTCTCCCACCTGGTGTGGTTTCACCTTTCTGCAATCACAAAGCTGTAATGAACGGGTACGTACGTGTCCCAGGTCCAAGGTCCGCAGGAAAAAGAGGGATTCAGGAGTTGCTGTCTATTTGGCTGGCATTTCCCTGGTTAGTGGTGAGGGGGACCCTTTCCCCAGGTTTATTTACTAACCATTCAATTTTCCTCTTCTGAGAATTGCCTGTTTGCTCCTTTGCTCATTTTTCTATTAGGCTTTTTCCTTACCGCGTTGCAGCTCTTCCTGTGTTCCAGATACGAATTACTTGCCTCTTAAATGTATGGTGAACCACCTCTCCTAGGCTGTGGACTCGTTTTCCATTTTGTTTATGGTGTTTTATTGTTGTGGTTTGAGGTTTTTTGTTTGCATGAAAAACAAACTTGGGTGCTTGGGTGGCTCAGTCAGTTAAGCATCTGACTTCGGCTCAGGTCATGATCTCACGGTTTGTGAGTTTGAGCCCTGTGGCGGACTCTGTGCTGACAGCTCAGAGCCCGGAGCCTGCTTCGGATTCTGTGTCTCCCTCTCCCTCTGCCCCTCCCCTGCTCGCACTCTGTCTCTCCAAACTAAATAAACGTTAAAAATTTTTTTTAAAAAAAGAAAGAAAAGCAAACTTACTTTGCTGTGGTCAAGTTTATTGATCTTTTTCCCTTTCACTCTGCGCCTCCTGGAGTTTTAAGAAATTATTCCCTACTCTTGACATCACGTGGTCTCTTCAAGTTTTGTTTTGCTTATTTACATCTTCAATCCATCTGGAATTAATTTACAGTGCAAAGTAGGAATCTATATTTTTCCAGATGGATAACCAGTGTCCCAGCATCTTTTGTTAAATGATCTATCTCTTCCTCACAGACTTACAACATTAACTCTGTCATTCACCATACTTCTCTACATGTGCAAGCTAATTTCTGCTTCTGTTACCTTCCGTTGGCCTAACTGGGAATTCCTGCACCAATATGACATGGTTTCAGTTACTATATCTTAAATTACGCAAGCCTTCACGTTGAGTAGGACAAGTTCCCCCTGCTTGTTCAAAACTGTCTCGACCACCTTTGGCCCTTTACTCTTTCCAACAAATTTAGGAAGAGAATTTTCCAGTTCCTCGAAAACTCTACTGGAATTGTGACCGGAACACACTGAATTTATAGATGATTGGGAAGAGCAGGCATCTTTGTGGGATCTGTGTCTTACCAACCTGAACACGAGTCTCTATCAAATTCTTCCTCCTGTGTCCTTCAATGATCATTAAAAAACTTAAGCTGAGGGGCGCCTGGGTGGCGCAGTCGGTTAAGCGTCCGACTTCAGCCAGGTCACGATCTCGCGGTCCGGGAGTTCGAGCCCCGCGTCAGGCTCTGGGCGGATGGCTCGGAGCCTGGAGCCTGTTTCCGATTCTGTGTCTCCCTGTCTCTCTGCCCCTCCCCCGTTCATGCTCTGTCTCTCTCTGTCCCAAAAATAAATAAAAATGTTGAAAAAAAAAAAAATTAAAAAAAAAAAACAAAAAAAAAAACTTAAGCTGAATGGCTAATAAAAACTCTTCAACAGACCCTGTCTACTGTTCTTAGGTAAGAGAGCAAAGTCAGAGACTGCTGACATCTGGGAATGCCAAGAACCGGGAAAAGGATACACGTCTGAACCACTCCGAACTTGAGCTGGCTGAAGAGGTGCACGAAAAAGTCCACAAAGAGACCCACCTGTGAAGAGCAAGCAAACCGTCACACAGCTTTTCCCCACCGGGGCGCAGGTACTTTGCTCAAATGCTGGGATGCCCCCTGGCCTTTCCTGGTTGGCGCTTGCACCCGTTACCAACAGGCAATGCGGAAACAGGTTTCCTGTTAGGGACTCTGACTCTCCAGGAGATTCCCTGCCAGCCTGGCCCCACCGCCTCTCCAAAGAACAAAGGATGGGGGCATAGCTCTGCCGAGAGAAGGAGAGTAAAACAAAGAGGGAAAAGGATGCCGGAAAAGACGTGAAACCGAGGAAGGCCATCCTGTGACTACAGTAATATCCAGAATCGTGGACTGCTCAGCATGTTCCAAAGGCAGTCTCAGATGAAGAATTCCAGTAATATCTTCAGTGATGCTTAGCTAAGTAGATAGCTTAGGATGTAACTTTGAAAAACAACATTTACTCAGGTGTATATGGTTTTTTCCGGTTTGTTTTTACTCTTTTATACTTTATAGGTCGCTATTTTGGCTGACAGCCAATGATCACCCTGGTAAGTAAGAGAAAACCATGCTCCACCAACCAATCCACGTTAGGCCCCAAGTCTCGGCTCTGGGCTTAAAGGAGAACTTCAGGAAAGGTTTATGATTTGGTGGATTCAGGATCAAAGGCTTCAGGCCTTTGACTCTGGCCTTCCCTCAAGCCAATGCCTGGAGGCTTTCAAGTACTGCAGCAGATACCGTGACAGATCTAAGGATAAGAGAGCCAAGCAGTAACAAGAGCTGGTTGCTAGGCTATAAAGGCAAGTCTGCCTTCCAATAACACGAAGGTACGCGGTATAGTTGCTGGTACCGATAAATGGCAGCTCAAAGGAGCTTGATATGAAAGTAGCAGAAAGACTAAACATGTAGATGCTTATTGCCGGGAAATTTGCAACCAGAAACATACACAACAAAGTAGACACTCTAAAATTTCAGTAAAACAATTCGGTCAACCCAAGTTCCCCCCACATCGGCATCCATCAGAATGTCACTAAAGAGGCCTTCTGAGTGCCGTCTGTCTTAACTAGTAAGATGGTCCTTGGCCTCTGAATCTACTACAGTATAAATTTGACAAGCGCCAGAAAAATAAAAATTGGTCATAGCCTTTGTGGCTACGTTACATTAAACACACGTTTGCATTTTATGGGTATATCGTACAGAGTCAAGGTGAGACTTGTAGTCATTCCAGAGACATAAACAGGCTGCTGCTTAGGAATACTTATAACCCGAGTCCTGGACTGAACGTTTGCATCCCCCCCTCCCCCCCCAAATTCATCTGGTGAAATTCTAACCCCCATTGTGACGACCTTAGGAGATGGGGCCTTTTGGGTGGTTTAAGTAAGTCCTGAGCATGGAGCCCTCATGAATAAGGTTAGTAGCCTTATAAAAGACCCCACAGAGCTCTTGCCCCCTTCTGCCCTGTGAGGACACAGCCAGGAGCCAGGAAGCCCAGGACACAGATCTGTTGGTACCACTGATCTTGAACTTCCTGACTTCCAGGACCGTGAGATATAAACACCTGTCGTTTAAGTCCCTGCAAGTCGGTGTTTTTATTATAGCAGCCCTGATGGAGGAAGACTGCCTATTCTAACACTGTACTGATGGCAAATCATATCTGACATCTCATTTTGACTGTCTGCTGACTTTTCCAGTTTCTCTTCCCCAGCTTTAAGTGTGGTTAGGTCAGCAGTTAGGATTCCAGGCCTTGTGCTACTACTCAAGTTTGGCAGTGTTTCATAACCTTTTCTGGTCTGTGATTCACGTACGAGCAAGCCGACCCCAGGCCCCAGTGTATTCAGGCGTGTTCCTCCACCCACAGCCACCAGCTCTACCTTCTAGATAAAACAAGCCACATGCAGGGAAGCAGCCCAGGACAATAAATTCACTGAGGTCTACGGTGTCCTGCTTATGGGCACGCCATACTAAAGGAAAGGGTATGACGGTCGGTTTTGTTCCACTACTTTGCTTTTTCCCTACAGAGTGACCTCAGATTCCACTCAGTACTCTCCCCACTATGTCTACCTGACGGGACAATGCCATGTTACGACAGCTTGGTCCTAACCAAGCCTTTGAGTGCTTTAAAGAGTACCAGTGATGTCTGGTTCACTTTCATAAAGAAAAAAACAAGACATGAAAACGGTGTCAGGATCATTATTTGGGGGCGGGGGAGAAAAACAAAAAAGGTGGTCTCTGTTATCATGACAAATGACTTGCCCCCTGACCTCTGCCACCCCTCTGGCCCGCCACGTCCCCACGCCCCCACGCCCCCGCCTGCTCACCAGCCCAGTGCAGACTCCAATGGCAAACACCATCATCCACTTCACCGCCTCATACCTGCGACCTTTCTGTTCACACAGAGAAAGACAAGCTCAGTTCATTATACGGCTTTGTTGGCAGCAAGGAAGGAACACATCTTGGCCAATCAGGGTCAGGCTAGATTCCACAGGGACAGCAAGCACGGTAATGGCGTCTGCTACAGCAGGTGCTTTACAAGGCCAGAAGGATATACTGTAAGAGGCTGGGCCAGGTACACTGGCTGTGGGTACTGTGGTTGACAGGGTGAAGGTTTCAGGAGTAAATGCAGATATCTCACGAAAGGGGCTAAAAGCCACCGGAGTAAGGCTATTCACAGGGGCATTTAGATGGGAAAAAGAAGCTACTGTGAGATCTCTCCAGTCCCAAGAAATCAATAAGGGATTCACCTTATTGTCCATGGTCTCCAAAACTTCCAGGTAAGGGTCATTGATACAGCGATCATAATCCAAACTCTGAAAGACAAACGGGAGTAAAAAAAAGTCACAAGACAGGAACAATTACCGAAACCTGGAAAATAAAGCTCTAGGTTCCTGCTACTCCAAGTGTGGACGGGGTAGGACAGTGGGCCTGTAGCACCGGGGGGGGGGGGGGGGGGGGGGAGGGGGGGCGAGCTGGTTAGAAGTGCAGCATCTCAGACCTTTGATCTGTCACATCAGAATTGGTGCTGGACGTGCACGAACGTTCCAGCAGCACGGCTACAGACTCCTGCTGTGGGAAAAGTGTTCGATTACCTACCTTTAAACATCCTGCTTCTGCGAAACATGAAAAGACCTCTGGCTATCAGTGTTACCCAACTTATCCCACTACATCAACTAACCAGAACCAAATTCATTTAGAGAATCAGTTAATTACAAGTCTCTTCAGTAGTCAGCTTCCATGAGAAAGAGGTTAGTCACGAGACGAACCAATGTGGAAGGTATTTTAAAAAGCAACTTTCAGTTTATGTTGGGAAGAGGCACAGATTCAGCACAGCTCCTAAAACTGCATCGACAGCAGTGTTCCTTAAACTGAGCTATTCTGCAACACGGCTATTCTGCAACAAATCTGTGTGTGTGCCAGAGACATCTTGAGAAACAACTCAAGGGAACTAATTTTATTTCTTCTATGTTTTGTAAGAGAAGCAGCAGTCTGGCAACAAAGGAAATGATGTGTTGTGTGTTCTCTCCTTCCTAAACCTGTTGCTACCTACACATAGGCTGGCAAACAAGCTGGACGCTGGCCCGGTAGCCACACTCCCACGCAAGAGTCAGCAGTCAGCCAAACACAGGTGTGACACGTGACAATTTATTCCATCCATATGTATCCCCAAAGTCCAAAGCCCTTTTTTAAAAGGGTCCTGGGGCATCGACAGGCAACTTAGTAAATCAATGATCAAACATCCAAATATGGAAGACTACATAACCATAATTATGATAGGTCTTCATAGACGGATGTGGAAAACGTATAGAAATTATTAAGTAAAAGAAAATGCAAAGTACACAAACAGAGCCAGATGCAGAATGAAATATATAATATGATCCTGTTTTGATGACACAAAATTAAGATTATTTGAATGTCAGCAGATAATGCCAGACATCTGGGAAAACTTTAAAAAAAAATTTTTTTAAAGCTTATTTATTTTTTGAGAGAGAGAGAGAGAGAGAGAGGCAGAAAGGGGTAGAGAGAGAGGGAGAGAGACAGACTCCCAAGCAAACTCCACACTGTCAGAACAGAGCCTGATGTGGGGCTTGAATGCATGAACTGTGAGATCATGACGTAAGCTGAAATCAAGGTGGCTGCTTAACCGACTGAGCCACCCAAGCACCCCTGGGAAAACTGTTAACCATGCATATCTCTGAGGTGGCTGTTCACATCTGGGTGTTGTCTGAAATTCTCACATGTACTTTTTATATTTAAAAAAGACGTTTTTTTTTTTCTGATTACGAAACAAAATTCCGCAGTCGGTAAAAAATACTTCTGCCAGGAAATGGACTCATCTGTGAATGACGAGGATATGTATGTATTTAGTGATTACATATATATAACATACTATACGTGTAATACAGTTGACCCTGTAACACTGATTTGCACTGAGCAAGTACACTTGTACACGGATTGTTTTCAAAAAATACAGTACAGTACTGTAAATGTATTTTCTCTTTTTTCTTAATGTTTTCTTTTCTCTAACTTACTCTATTCTAAGAATACAGCATATGATACACGTTACATACAAATTATGTGTTAACTGACTTTATGTTATCAGTAAGGCCAACAGTAGGCTATTAGTAGAAAGTTTTGGAGAGTCAAAAAGTTATATGTAGATTTTTTTACTGTGCAAGGGCTGGGATATAGAGTATGTGCGCATAATACATATTTATATGTGTTTTATATACATACATATAAATATATATGTACATTTAAAAAAAAAAAACGTTAAGGTGATATCACATTCCAGGAACAAACAGGGAAAAAATGTTGAAAAATACGAATGTCCTTCATACCAAACACATAGGGAAATTGCCAGCCCATTATGTGCTTGATGGTTTGTTTAATAATGCTACAGCTTCATAAACATTTAACAGATTTTTAAGATGTCCAGAACAGGTAAATCTCTAGAGACAGAAAGTAGACTAGTGGTTGTTTAGGGTTAGGGTCAAGGTCAAGGGGAGTGAGCAGTGACCAATAATGGGTACAGGGTTCCCTGTTGGGGTGACGAAAATGTTCTAAAAGTGATCTGGTGATGGTGGCACAATTCGGTGAATATACTACAAAAACCACTCCATCATATACTTTAGATGGATAAACTGTATAGACTGTGAGTTATAAGTTCAATAAAACTGTTAAAAGCGACATTTTGAAAACAATTCTAACACCAGGACATCGATCTTTTCTTTTTTTTAAATTGAGTTTGACACCTTGTTAAGTATGTACCAATGGACTAGATAATTTATCCATTAAAACGAGATATCGTTTACTTCTCTTTTGTGACAACGAACTTCCTTTGATTTCTGCTGTATTCTGCTCTTGGGTCGGGGGTGGGGGGCTAACAACTTAAAATAAATGTTAACGTTTACATTTTTGAGAGAGAGAGAGAGATAGTACACGTGTGCACATGAACAGGGGAGGGCATAGAGAGAGGGGGACAGAGGATCGGAAGTGGGCTCTGTGCTGACAGCAGAGAGCCCGATGTGGGTCTCGAACTCACAAACCATGAGATCATGGCCTGAGCTGAAGTCGGATGCTTAACTGACTAAGCCACCCAGGCGCCTCGACTTTTTTTTTTTTTTTTTTTTTAAATAAAATATGTATTAGGTGTCCTGCTGCCCAAGGTTATGAGCAAAATGGTATACAGCCACGGTGGGGGGAGCGGGGGAAGAGGGCAAGTGGGGCTGAAAGGCAGCCCACGTTCCACCAACAAGAAGCACTTTCAATGGGTCTTGAGCTAGAGGAGCTGCTGTGGCCCAGAGGGAGAGGCCTTTTATTCTAAATCCTCTGCTCTGAGGGGTGCCTTTCCCTAATTCAGAACAGCAATAGAGGGTCTGTGACCAGCATGAAACATCACTGGCTGTTAACAGACTCATCCCACAGATGAACCATCCAGAACGAGACAGGATGTCAAAACAGCAATCCTAACATCTTATAAGACCCCCAACTTACAAAGAAATTAGTCAAGTAGGTGTAATGAACTCTTAGTGAGGCAGGAATGAGGAGCACATTTTAGAAAGATTTTCAAAAGAAGGGTTTTCTAGTTGATCTCTAATAAAATCTGAGCAGACTTTTCTGATTAAGCGTCCAGCTAAATTTGCTCTTATGCAAGGCAAATGTTCTCAAGAAACTCATCCTTGGGGCGCCTGGGTGGCGCAGTCGGTTAAGCGTCCGACTTCAGCCAGGTCACGATCTTGCGGTGCGTGAGTTCGAGCCCCGCGTCAGGCTCTGGGCTGATGGCTCAGAGCCTGGAGCCTGTTTCTGATTCTGTGTCTCCCTCTCTCTCTGCCCCTCCCCCGTTCATGCTCTGTCTCTCTCTGTCCCAAAAATAAATAAACGTTAAAAAAAAAAAAAAAAAAAAAAAAAGAAGCTCATCCTTGAAGATAGTTAATGGAGAAATATTAATGACTCACATGAAAGAACATGAACCCATACCATTTACATAAATATGCATATCAGGTGAAAGTAAATGCATTACAAACGTAAGTGCAATTTAGTAAAAGGAGAGAAGGAGGCTTGGGAATAGCGGGATCAATGGAGCAGAGAAACCATGGTGAGTTCCAGGGGGTAGATGAAAGCTGCCAGAAAGTTCCAGTCATGGTCACACATTCAGGGTAACATCACTGGGCTCAGTGAGGGAATGTAAGGTGACAGCACAATATGGGGCTTCTTATACTAATTGTTGCAAACCTCTCAACAGTGTGCACGGACACAAATATTTTAGAAATATGGGAAACACATCAGTAGCTGTGTGCACAGTAGATACTGTGCTTTTTTATTTTGATTCATGAAAAGCATTCCCGTCAGTGTAGCATATACCACGGTGGTGCAACTGGGAAATGCCAGAGTCCTAAAATTATTCTGTCAACTGCAAGGGAAGAAAAAGATGAAGGAGAGACCTACAGATTAAAAAAAATTTAGAAGGAGGGCACCTGGTGGGCTTGTGACTCTTGACCTTGGGGTTGCAAGTTTGAGCCCCACACTGGGAGTAGAGATTACTTAAAAAAAAAAAAGTTTAAAAAAACCTTAAAAGATAATCAAACAAATGCAATGTGAGGACCTTATTTGGAACTGGGTTCAAACAAACTATTAAAAAATTATATGACATTTATCAGACAACTGAGAAATTTGAACACTGGACATTTAATATCAAGGCATTATTGTTAAATTCTTAGGTATGAACATGGTATCCTGTTTTGCTAAAAAAATTCCCTGGGGCGCCTGAGTGGCTCAGTAGGTTAAATGTCCTACTTTGGCTCAGGTCATGTTCTCCCAGTTTGTTAGTTTGAACCCCGTGTTGGGCTCTGTGCTGACAGCTTGGAGCCTGGAGCCTGCTTCAGGTTCTGTGTCTCCCTTTCTCTCTGCTCCTCCCCGCTCATACTCTGCACCTCTCTCCCTCTCTCTCAAAAGTAAATAAACATTAAAAGAAAAACAAAAACCTTATCCTCTACAGATGCATGTTGAATTATTTATGGGTGAAATAACGTGATGGGTAGAATTTTCTCCAAAATAATAAGGGAAGGGGAAGAGGATGGGAGCCAGATGAAACAAGGTTGGGCAGGAGTTGAATGCTGAAACTGTATGATGAGTACAAGGGATTTCAATATACTATCCTGTCCATTTTTCTCTATGTTTGAAATTCTCTATAATGAAAGGTTTTTTTGAAATTCCATGTTATACTAATAAATCCTATTAGCTGTACTAAATTCTACAGCAAAAGATAAAATGTTAAAAAGAAAACTAGTCTGTTAGTGCCCTAAAATATTGAACTTTTAGTCTATGTGACATTTAAAAAAAATTTTTTTTAATGTTTATTTATTTTTGAGAGAGAGAGAGAGAGAGAGACAGAGCATGAGTGGGGGAGGGGCAGAGAGCGAGGGAGACACAGAATCTGAAGCAGACTCCAGGCCCTGAGCTGTCAGCACAGAGCCTGACTCAGGGCTCGAACTCACAAATTGTGAGATCATGACCTGAGCCGAAGCCGGACACTTAACCGACTGAGCCACCCAGGCGCCCCTATGTGACATTTTTAAAAAGCGTTATACATGCATGATTAATTACACTTCTTAGAATTGCTTAAGGAAGCGATTAAAAATGAACAAGAAAGGATAGTCAAGACTATACAGTTCATCCTATAAAAAAATCAAATTAAATAAATTGTGGCATAATAAAAAAATACTTGTCTATTTAAAAAGATACTGTAGGAAAGTACTTAGCAATACGAAAGTTGTTTTCAAGTTGGGGGAAAACATGTTAAAATAGGACATGTAGTAAAAACCACACTTGTTACTTAAAAAAAGCAGGAATGGGAACATGGAAAAGGATGTTCAGTCAGGTTAATGGTCATCTTTTAATGAACAGGGTTATGGGTTTTTCTCTAGCTTCTTTTTGTAAACAGTTTTAGAATTCTCCATCACAACCAAGGCTTGTTTTTGTTATTTCAAAAATCACAGACACATTATTGTAAACGGATTAAATGATAAAGAGGTGTATTTGTTTGGTTTTACTCCAGCAGCACTGGCCTTACTAAACACACACACACACACACACACACACACACACACACACACACACTAAAAATCCCATAGTTGAAACAAGGACTATAATTAAGAGCACTTCAGAAAAAAGTTCCTTGGGCAGGAAACAATCATCTATCTGAAAACGAAGTTCTCTCCGAAGAGAAGCACACACTCCTGTCCCACACCTGGTATGAACACACACTATCAGTGGCTTTGACTCTGGGTCTCTAGCTATAAGAGGAAATAGTTTAACAGCAAACATATTCTAATCAGGTTAAGGTACCATAGACCTGTGAACGCATGGAGACATACCCAGACCCTGTTTTGGGGTAATGGTGAGAAAAGGGCTTGTTAAACAGCTCGTTTCTCGAGAGAGAGACACATGACCTCTTCTTACCCATTCACTCCCTGGGAGAGACAAAGAGCATCTCTCACTGAAATCCTAATGTTTCGGTTGGAAGTGACCAGGTCACTCACTGGTTTTGTTACCCAAGACAGCATCTAAGAATCTCACCTCATAGTCTTTCCTTGGAAGGATCTCATCCTCCTCCTCCTGTGTTTCTCCAAGGATGGTCTAGAAAAACAGATCCACAAAAGCAAGACTCTTTTAACGGTTAAAAGTAAAAAGAGACAGAAGTATTTATGGAAATTTGTTGCTAATTTCCACATTGTCTCGAACTATTATCAAATGGGAACAAGACCTCAAAAAAAAAAAAAAAACACTTTTGGGATAGGGGGTGTTGTGGGTGGCAATCTACGGTCATCCAGCTGAGCTCTTTGTTTCTACTGATGTGTTCTTCAAATAACGATTTCAGGACACCTCAAAGATGTCCCTTGCCAGCTAAAGGGGGGAAAAATCAGGTTCCATCTGACAATGTGGTGAATCTGAAAACAGAAGGGACCTGTCAACTCTGGGACACAGCAACTCAAGTCTTCCCAGGGTGCTTTGCAGAGGGAAGCTGGATTATCAATGACCCAGAAAAGGTGAGGGATACGGTGAGAAAGGGCTGGGGAAACTAAGCCAGCTGCATGATAAGCACAAAGTCCAGGGAAGGGGCTCATTCTGAAAACGCTGGTTTCATTCAAAACTCTTTTCACATGGAAATAAAAGAAAACACGGAGGGGATTAACTGGAGCGGGCCTGGATATTCCCTCAGATTCCAGGGAGGGGTTATGAGAAAAGACCCCAGACTTGGGCACGTGAAGCCCGGCAGATGCTTCGAGAGCTTAGGATGCAGTCCCCAGACCCCACCCGCTGCCACCTGAGGCCCCAGCGCGGCTCGGCCCCACCCCCCGGCAACGCCTCTCGCCATCCCTTGGCAACCGCCCCCTCCCCAGGCGGGCTCCGCCTGCTCCTTACCAGCTCCTCGGGGGTGCGGGTCTCCCGCTCACCGCAGCAGCAGCACCACCTGCAGCAGCAGCACAGGGACCCCCTGCACCCCGCCATCTCCCTCCTTCACTGCCACTCCGGAACCCTCCACCGACCCCCTCCCACCCAGAATCCGCGCCTCACGTGACTGGCCCCGACAGTGTCACGTGGCCCTCTCGAGCTTGGGACCGAGACAGGGAGTGGCTGCAGACGGGTGGGGCGAGGGCCCGCGTCACATGACGGTGGAGGGACCACTTCCAAAGAGACCTCTGGGCGCGGCCATATTGGGGATGGAGCTTCCGGTCTCCCGCACGGATGTTTTCCGCCCTCTCGTCCCGCCTCCCTCTGCACTGCAACCTGACACCTGCGCCGCGCCCCGCCCCCCGCGCGTCCCGCCCGTCCTCCGGCGCTCACACAGTGGTCACGCAGCTGCGGCGGGTGCGAGGGCTCTGAGTCACCCGCCAAGGGAGGGTGAGTGGAAGCGAGGCGTGGGGTCGCCAGGGAGGGATATCCGGGAAGTGGGGACCACCCACCGAGGGGCGGGGAGCGAGGGAGGCCCGCCCGGCCCGGCCCTCGAGGCGGTGGGCTCCAGCTCTTCGGCGCACGCCCCCCGGGAGACCTCTGTAACCTCCAAAGGCTGCGAACCTCAGTGACTTCCAACCCTGAAACGAAGACTCCCTTGCAGTCTCCGACCTGGACGGAGGGACCCCGGGGAAGAGGCGGCCCTGAGACGGGGGTGGTGACCCAGACCCTCGGGACCGGGTCTGGGTCCGCGTCCCCGCCCCCGCCATGACCCAGTGACCCGGTGACTCGATTCGCGGTTTTGGAAGCCACCCGGGTGCCGGTGGCGTTTTTCCGGCTCCAGCCTTTTAAACCTGCCTCCCAGCTGAGCACCTGTGGGCCGCTGGCACTGCCGTCTGCGGTGCCCACTGCGTCGGGCTGCGCACAGGTGTCCACCCCTGGCCCTTCTGGGAGCGATGGGTTTTGCATTCGCGCACTGCGCGGTGCTTGGCACAGATTAAGCGAGTGGCCAGTAAATAGCAGAGGGTTATTTTGAGAAGAGAGTGACGGCGCCTGACCTGTTGGCGCTGAGTGCTGGCTTTTATCATCGTGGGGATGCCATAGGCAGGATATTGGGCTCTCGTCTCAGGGCACTGGGGTGGGGGGGGGGGTAGGAGAGGAGACAAAACCGTGAAGCCACAATTACAGCCCTGTGTTGGGTGCTATGGGAGTCCAGCTTAAAATGGGTAAGTAGTGCTGGGAGGTAGAAGGTTGAAAGAAGGCACATGCCTGGCACGTTCTAGGAATGCTGCAAGTCTTTATTAAAGAAATGAAAGAGCGGGTAGTTCGTGGGTGGTTCTGCTTCCTGCCCCCTCTCCTGGTTTGGTTCCAGCAGACAGTTAATGAGCCACTCTCTTGAGTTCAGGAGGAAGGCCAGCTAGGCCCATCTTGACATTCTTCCCTTCTTCACTCACGTTGGCCATTCCTGCCGAGAACCTCGAGTTTTAGGATCAAAATGGGCATCCCTAGGGAGAAAAATCATCGGTATGAGTGTTTTTACTCTGGTCCTGACTCCTTGACTTTGGACGTGCAAACTTGTGTTGTGTGCACTTGTGTGTGTTTCGGGGGAGAGGAGCAGTGGATTTCATCAATTTCTCAGGAGTCTAGAGCCCCCAAATAGTTAAGAACACTGGCTTGGCAGTGGATGATCCCTGAAAGGAATGAACTTGGCCTGGTTGTTCCTCTGATGACCCCAAGTCACCACACATTGGATTTTCGCTACCAAAAGTGTGTGTTTGCACATTGCTGTGCAAGAGTAGCGTTCTGTTTTGTTTTTAAGAATTTGTCTTTTCCCCACCAAACCGGCCAATGACGCCGTGCCCTCTGTTGGCCTGCCTGTGGTTGCCAAGGCTCAGGGCTTCCTATGTGGTTGCTGTGCAGTCACTATAATTACTTTAACTGACTTCAGTGGTGTGTGTAAGGAGGACAGTCTGGAAGGCAGGCACAAACGGGACAGCTTTTGTTCTGAGTTGAACATAAATTCGTGCCCTTACTGAATTTGGGTCTGTTTCCTTGTGGAACCTACTCAGTGTCAAGTTCTAAGCCATGACGCGTCTTCTTTTGGAGAAGCGTGAACTCAGGAGAAATCTGGCTGCCTTGTCATGCCCGCACCCTTCCATCCTGCAAGCACACAAACCGTTCCAAGTAACAGGAGATATTCCAGGCAGGGCCAGGCTGAGCTCTGCCTTCTTGGGAGAGTGATCCAGTGACCCTGAATGTCTGTTGGTCTCATATCCACCAACCCCTGCAGCCTCCAGTCAACATCCCCCTCCTTCCAGCTTCTGCTGCTAGAGCCCCAGCGCTCGCGCGCGCTCTCTCTCTCTCTCTCTCTCTCTCTCTCTCTCTCTCTCTCTCGCCTAGAAGCCCTGCCCCCGCCCCCTTGCGCAGGGCCCCAGCTCTAGCTCTGGGCTCTTCCCTTGTCACACCTCCCTCCGCCCAGACAAACACACTGGCTGGGGGAAGGTTCCTCCTGTTTCGTCCCCACCCACTCTGG
This sequence comes from Lynx canadensis, assembly GCF_007474595.2. NCBI lineage: Eukaryota > Metazoa > Chordata > Mammalia > Carnivora > Felidae > Lynx > Lynx canadensis. The sequence goes on along the minus strand of NC_044310.1, from coordinate 8,457,504 downwards.
GTCTGAGCTGGCGGAGATGGACCATCCAACACCCAAGGTCCTCCTAACCAGGCCCCGCTGCCCCTCCCTACGAATGTGGGCTTTGGAGGCCAGCAGCGGGAGGTTCTCAGTGCCACCCTCCATCAGGTAGCTGTCACCGAGGATCCACGGGCTGAAAGAGCGTGTTTCTGTGCCGGGTGGGGGCTGGTTTATTTAGAGTCAGGCAGCTGTGGAGGGCAAAGCTTTGAGTGAAGCAGTGTAGACAGTCATAGCTGTGGTGTGTGCAGCCCTTGGGTGGGGGCACCGTCACCCTTACCCTCACCAGCCTTCTTCCCGCGTGGAAATGCAGCATCTCTCACTTGACCCTGCCACTCCGGGTCCTGGCTGCCTGCCCTCTGACGCTCCTGCCCTCCACCCCGTGCAGCAGGAACCCAGCCATGGTGAACGAACCCAGAGGGGATGGTGGCCCCACGTCCCGCTCGGAGGGCAGCAGCAGTGGCAGCGAGAGCTCCAAAGATAGTTCGAGATGTTCCACGCCGGGGCTGGACCCCGAGCGCCACGACAGACTCAGGGAGAAGATGAGGCGGAGGATGGAATCTGGTGACAAGTGGTTCTCCCTAGAATTCTTCCCTCCTCGGACCGCTCAGGGAGCCGTCAATCTCATCTCGAGGTGCGCTGATGTCCTTAGGAAATAGGGGCCGAATGAGGGGGGTGGGGGAGGGAAACCGGCAGCCTGGGGGCAGGGCCACACTTTGACCCGGCAGAAGAAGGCCCCCAGAGGGGGTGGAAAGGGGGGGGGGGAGATCATCTGAGCGGCAGCTTCTTGGCTGTCAATAAAAGTCCCTGCAAGCAACTTGGAATTTTTAGAGTCACACACTGCACGCAACGGGTTAAAAATGTTCATTCTCTCAGACCGCATTCTTTGGCGGAACTTGGGGCTGGTGCACAAATACAGTTTAGGAAGTCATAAAGCAGCGGCTTGGAGAACATTTTCCACAAGTTAGGAATTTGACTTAGGCCTCTTGAAATCTAGAAACACGAAATGAGTTACGTTAGCACGTTATGAATTGCAGTTCCTTTTTTAAGAAAGTGTCTGCTTTTTACCATTTGTATCTTCCATGTGTCGCTCTCACGGTTTTGAGGTTTAAAGGCATAAGGATGTTTAAATACCCTGTTACAGCTCGTGCACACGTGCACACCTGTGGCTCTTCGGGAACCGTGGCCTTGTTCCATAAGGCCGCTGGCCGCCGCACCGCAGCCGGGAGGCAGCATGAAAGAAACCTGTGTCTGCCGACCCTCTTTTCTCCCCATTCCTAGAGTGAGCCTCTGTTTGCCACTCTGAGAGTTCCCCAAACCTCTGACCATCGAAGTGTCTTAGCTCACCCGAGATAATGAGCGTGCAAATGCTTTGAAAAGGCTGATGTACTGCTCTCACACGAAAGGGTTTCACTGTTGCTCATCAGTTATCTCTACAGTCGTCATCATTATCATCGAAGCTCACACTGCCTGAGTGCTCGGTGTGTACCAAGCACTTTTCTAAGAGCTGTGGAACTGTCTATGGTAGTACTTCCATAGTGTTACCACGAGTAGGTACCGTTCTTCGCACGTTTTTGCAGTGAAGAAACTGGGGCTCAGACAGATCAAGTAATTTTCCTGAGATCACACAGCTAATAAGCAGCAAAGCCAGCAGGAGACGAATGGAGGTGGCCCGATTACCACCTGCGTGTGATGGTTCCCTAACCCCTGGGCCCCAAGGGAAGGTGGTGAAGGGTAGTGTGCTCTCAGGAGCCCCTCTTCAGAAAGAAATTCCATACAGGTTTGATCGGATGGGGGCAGGTGGCCCCCTCTTCATAGATGTGACCTGGCACCCGGCAGGGGATCCCGGCTCAGACAAGGAGACCTCCTCCATGGTGATCGCCAGCACCGCGGTGAACTACTGTGGCTTGGAGACCATCCTGCACATGACCTGCTGCTGTCAGAGCCGGGAACAGATCACAGGCTATCTGCACAAGGCCAAGCGGCTGGGCCTGAAGAACATCTTGGCGTTGAGGGGAGGTGTGGAGCCCACACCCTGCTATCTGAGATCTCACTTCCTCGAAGGCCTCTTCTGTCCCAGGAGCGGTCCTTTACTTTTCTCTGGGTCCCACACTGAGCGCGCTCAGTCCCCTCCCTGCCAGTAGTGTCCATGGGCACTGTGGGTAGTGAGCACTGTGGGTACCACACACATGGAGCCACTTCTCGACCTCCTGACCCCCGGCGTAGTTCAGGCAGGAATGCAGCCAGTGCCTGATAACCCTCTGCCCTGGCTACACACAGCTTCATCGATCGCTGGCTGTACCCGGCCCTGGGCCCAATCAAAGAGCGTGGTTCTGGCATTAATCCCAGGGGTGAGACCGTCGCTGGTGCCTCTAGTACCTGTTGTCCCACCCAAGTGTGAGGAGGAGGAGCCGGACGGGTGGGATTCTGTGGCCTCGTGCCCTCCACAAGAACTCACTTGAGTAGACATTCTCCCGGGAGGCAAGAGGTCCAAGAGGGCGGGAGAGTAAGCAGTAGGGTTGGGTGAGGGTGCCTGAACACAGCCAGATTTGGGTAGGGACGGGGTCTCCGACGCCCCAGGCTAACTGAGGAGGTGCAGCTGTCCCCTGGTTAGCCCTGCCGGCGCACTGCCCGCAGAGTCGGTGCTCGGTAAGCGTTTGGCAGGATGGCCACGGTCTTCCTGGCCACCATTTGCCAAGGGCCACGCTGGGAGGAAGGGACACGCACCCTGGAGGAAATCAAGGCTCTACCTCTGAGGAGCTGACAACCCAGGTGGGGGGTGGGGAGAAGGAACAAAAAGGCTGTCTGGAGGGTGGGTGACACCCAGTGACTGTGACCTCTGCCACCCCTGCAGACCCCGTGGGTGACCAGTGGGAAGAGGAGGAAGGAGGCTTCAGCTATGCTGCAGACTTGGTGAGGCACATCCGAAGCGAGTTTGGAGACTACTTTGACGTCTGTGTGGCAGGTGAGTGGCTGGGCCTTCCCAGTGCATGGGGACAGGGGAGGGAAGGAATGATGCGCCCAGAGGGCACAGAATACCCACCAGCACTCAGTTCAGGACCCGATATCCCAGGGCGCCGTGGGCCGGAGCCTGTGCCAGGTGAGGGAGGCTCAGGGGTGCATCACACAATGCCCTTGCTCTCATTGTCTTGCCCCACCCTTTGAATTTTTACTCCTCTGCCTTTTTGCACTCTTACCTTGCTTCCTAGCCCTATTCTTCTTCTTTAAACAAAAAGAATATTTATCAAGATGGTGGGGGGGGCAAGGAATCTCAGAACCCCAGTCAGGAAATGGCATCTGACCTCACTAGGCCCCTGCTCAGAAAGCAGTCAGAAACCAAGGCCTCCCTCATTCTGTCTGGAGCCACATAGTTCCCCCCCACCCCGACCCCCTCTCTGCCTCCCACCGCACATTTGCTCCATGCTTCCGATAGATCGGATAGGTCTGCTTTTACACACACTGACCAGCTGCCAGCTGCTAAGTGTACATGATCACGTGCAGCCAATAGTCCAGACTGACCGACAGGTCTCAGTATCGGTTCTGAATTCTCAGGAGAGAGCATTGGCTCAGCTCAGCGTCCGTTCTGTGGGCTACAGCCAAGAGGCAAGGTTCACTTGCTGGAAATGGCCTTCCCTCTTACCCCCCCTTACTGGGATTGGGCCTCAGCTTCTCAAACCAGGGCTTGGGTATGGTGAAGCAGATGTGCCAGGGATACAAGAAGTCCAGGGATTGCTTTGACACATCATTTAGCGTGACAACTTTTCTGAAACATTTTTTGGGAAAATCATATCATTTTTATATTAAAACAAACATAGCCACATTCTGGAGTAGCATGTCAAAGTGACGTGATTTTTAAAAAATAAGCCACGTGGCTTCAAGGTAGCTAGTTGTTGCCTATGGCTTTGGGTTTAGTCCCAGGCCCCCATGTACGTATCCACTTTTCACAGTCAACGGGCGTGTTTAGGTGAGTGCAGGAGGCCCTGATGAGGAGTCAGGCACATGGCGGGCATTGCCACCTGTTCAAGTGTTAGCTGCCCACACCGGCCACCCTTGGGTCAGTTAATTGAGGAACATGCACATGTGCAGTAGGCATTATGTGCATGGAGACTGGCTGAGCCGTGAGCTTGCAGGTGCCGAGGGGTCTGGTGCTTCGCCTGTCATAAAGTGGGCGAGAAGGCTGATCCTAGGGTTGGAAAACAGCAGATTGGGGCTGTGACAGAAAATACAGTAAATGGAGCAAAATCTAAATGTAAGTATGTGCTGTGTTTGCTGATACTGATGATTTATAGCTCTAGTCTCAGCTGCGAAAATCTCCTTGTTTTTGAAATTCCTGCTGGAAGAATAGCTTGTTATTGAAAGTGAAATTGTGGTGCTCAGTCCCTCCCATGTTTCACCCCTTGAAACAAGAGTTTTTATCTTCCTTTTTGACTTGCAGTTTCTTCAGAACAAAACTGCCTTTATCACAGCAAAGCAGGCTCGCTCTCCGCAGCCTGGCTCAGGGTCCTGCCCAGGGCTGAGGCTGAGGAAGCCAGCACTCCCGATAGCTTCATTTTTTTTTTTTTTTTAAGATTTAACATATATTTTTAAAATTTTTTAAATTTATTTTTGAGAGAGAGAGAGAGAGCATGAGCAGGGGAGGGGCAGAGAGGGAGAGAGAGAAAGAATCCCAAGCAGGCTCCGGACTGTCAGTGCAGAGACTGACACCAGGGTCTAGCTCAGAAGCCTTAAGATCACGACCCGAGCCGAAATCAAGAGTCGGACACTTAACCGACCAAGCCACCCAAGCACCCCTCACCAGGACATAATTTAACTTTGGTGATACCTGGGGCTCATCATCAAGAAGACAGAGGAGAAGCAAAAAAAAAAAAAAAAAAAAAAAAATATAAGAAGACCAGAGTCAGGAGTATGCATGCAGTTTCTAACCAGATTCTGCTTCCAGAAGCTGTGCACCCACGGGCAGGGCATTCTTCTGTGGGCATCTTTTCACTGGACAGTCCCCGATGATATTTGTATTCCTTTCCTCTGGCTTGATCCCTGTTAGAGATCTGGGAGTTCATTATACTGTTTTCATTACTTGGGAGTAGTAAGTTTTCAAACTTCTGTAATAAAAAGTTGCAAATGGGGGCACCTGGGTAGCTCTGTCTGTTGAGCATCCGACTCTTGGTTTTGGCTCAGGTCATGATCCCAGGGGTCGTGGGATTGAGCCCCGTGTCATGCTCTGCGCTGAGCATGCTTGAGGTTCTCTCTGTCTCTGTCTCCCTCTGTCTGTCTCTGTCTCTCTCTGTCTCCTCCTCTCCCTCTCCCTCTGCCCCTCTCCGCTGTAGCTTCATCAAGGCCTACCGTCATCCTCTGCAGGCAGGGCCGCTCAGGGAAGGAATCAGTTTCCAGAGCTAGGGAGGAGCCTAGGTGACATGTGGTCCCACCTCCCGAATCCCATCCTCAGCCTCCCCGGCAGCCCCAGTGCTTCACCCTCCAGGAGCTTGTTACCTGGTGGGGCTGCTCGCTGGGACCGATCCTGGCTCTGTCATCAGAAGCGACAGACTATGACTGATAAGGAACTTGATGCAGGTGAATCCCTTCTCCCCGTATGACAGACCATCGGGCTTTTGGTGGTAGTTACGGAATTCCGTCCATTCTTTCCTTCAGGTGGAACATCTCCACTTTAGTCAAGGCTTCCCTCTGTGTGCATGGTTTCGAACTTTCAGTCTCTTAGATCCCTGAATAATTTTGATGTTCAATTAATCCACTGCCCAGACCCCAGATGCTGCCTGACCCGTGCTGAATGTGGTACTTCCTCTTTTCTGTGGCCACAAAGTGCAGGCCTGGTTTGCCTGGCTGGTTGCAAGGGACGTGAGGCAGTTCAGGGAGCTGTCCCCCACAATTCTTTGGCGGGTGGCCATAGGCTGCCTCTCACCGAGGGTCATGTCCAGAGTGAGAGGCACATCACTGCGAGCCCAGCCACCCACTGTTTCGGCCCGTTCGTGCTGCAGTATTGCAGGGGACGAGTCCAGAACCCCCGAGGCAGAGAACTCTGGGTTCCCAGCTTTCTGGTCTCTTCATCATTCACCTTGAGCAGGTGGGAGCCAGCCTCTCCCAACTGTCATCCCTATCGGCAGGTTACCCCAAAGGCCACCCCGACGCAGGGAGCTTTGAGGCCGACCTGAAGTACTTGAAGGAGAAGGTATCTGCAGGAGCCGACTTCATCATCACCCAGCTTTTCTTTGAGGCTGACACATTCTTCCACTTTGTTAAGGCTTGCAGCGAGATAGGCATTACCTGCCCCATCCTCCCCGGAATCTTTCCTATCCAGGTGAGGGTCCCAGGAGGGCTGTCCTAGCATAGGCCAGGGCCCTGGGGTGAAATTGAAATGCCAAGTTCCTGGTAAAGTGCTTTGATGCTCATTGGATTTCCCTTCCGACAGATGCTCCAGTCCTTGGAAAATGCCACCCCATTTTGATTACCTCGTCTCCCACCCTCCCAGACAGCAACAGGGGCTGTTGGAGGGGCCTGCTGACAAGTGTCACTAAAGGGGATTATCACTGCCATTATAAATCTTGGTTAAGTCAATGTTTCCCAAACTTGGCCGTCATCAGAATCATCTGAAAAGCTTTTTCAAAATGTAGGTTTCCAAATCCCATGCCTAGAGGTTCTGATTTAATAGATCTGAGGTAGGGCCTGGGAACTTTCACGTTACTTAAGTTTTACAGGCCGTGCTGATGATCAGTGTGGCTTGGGAACCACTGGCCTTGATGCCCACTATGTTATCAGTAAAGACAACTAGGGGCGGAAGGGCTGGCTCAGACCGAGGGCAGGAATGCCGTGGGCAGCCGGTATGCTCTGTGGAGTGGAAGAAGCAGGACAAGGCGAGGGCACGTGTACAGTCTGGTCTGACCTCCCGGAGTCCCTCTGTGCCACGCGACAGTTGGCCAGGAGGCCTGGCAGGGATGGGGAGGGCAGTAAGTATTTCGGGGAAGAGACGGGCTGGGAGATGGCACCCAGAGTCCCCTGTGTCTCGGGCAGGGCTACCACTCCCTTCGGCAGCTTGTGAAACTGTCCAAGCTGGAGGTACCGCAGCAGATCAAGGACGTGATCGAGCCAATCAAAGACAACGACGCTGCCATCCGCAACTATGGCATCGAGCAGGCTGTGAGCCTGTGCCAGGAGCTTCTGACCAGTGGCTTGGTGCCAGGCCTTCACTTCTACACCCTCAACCGCGAGATGGCCACCACAGAGGTGCTGAAGCGCCTGGGCATGTGGATTGAGGACCCCAGGTGAAGCCGGCGGCCCCGAATTCAGGCCTAGGAGCCACAGAGGAAGGTCGGGTGGGCGGAGAAGTCAGTAATCACAGAATGAGCATGCCCTAGTGGTGCTGGCCGCCACAGCCGTCCAGAGGGAGGTCTCCCCTGGCTAGCGGTACACTTAGGGTTCCGCCTCAGGGGGAAGTCCATGCACAGAGTGAGAGCAGAGGTCTCCATCCGGCTCAGTGGTGCGCCCCTCTTTCCTGCGTCCTCTGGCCAGTCGCTCATTCGTTCTGTCTCCATTCTCCCCCAGGCGTCCCCTGCCCTGGGCCGTCAGTGCCCACCCCAAGCGCCGGGAGGAGGACGTGCGTCCCATCTTCTGGGCCTCCAGACCAAAGAGTTACATCTACCGCACCCAGGAGTGGGATGAGTTCCCCAACGGCCGCTGGTGAGCACCTGCTGGGGGCCCCGTAGCAAGTGCGAGTGTGTCCTGTTTCTTGGGAGGGAGCTGAAGGGAGTTTGCCTGCTTCTCTGCATGCTTTTTGGGGAGCAGTCAGGGACAGGATCCGCAAGAATGCCCCCGGGTGGGTGGGGGCGCCTGTCCCTCCATCAGGAGCCCTGGGTCAGGAGTGTACCTTGCCCTCCGGGTGCCTTCCTGGCCAGGGGCAATTCCTCCTCTCCAGCCTTCGGGGAGCTGAAGGACTACTACCTCTTCTACCTGACGAGCAAGTCCCCGAGGGAGGAGCTGCTGAAGATGTGGGGGGAGGAGCTGACCGGGGAAGAAAGCGTCTTTGAAGTCTTTGCCTGCTACCTCTCTGGAGAGCCCAACCAGAATGGCTATAAGGTGAGGGCCGTGGGGGCCCTGTTAGGTCCTCTGCCCTGTCTCCCTGTGGGCCAGGCCTCGGGGCTGGGACTCATGCCGCCCCCCGTTTACCTAAGCCTCACCTCTCTCTGGACACAGCACCTCAGCAAAGGGAAGGGTGAGCTGGGAAGTCCCCGCCTGGGGTGCCTGGTGACCGGCGGAGCCCGCAAGAGGGAGGAAGGCGGGCTGCCGGGCGTGATGCCGCCCCAGCCTGGCCCGCCCTCTCTCCCAGGTGACTTGCCTGCCCTGGAATGACGAGCCCTTGGCGGCCGAGACCAGCCTGATGAAGGAGGAGCTGCTTCGAGTGAACCGGCAGGGCATCCTCACCATCAACTCCCAGCCCAACATCAACGGGAAGCCATCCTCTGACCCCATTGTGGGCTGGGGCCCCAGTGGGGGCTATGTCTTCCAGAAGGTGTGGCAGGGACACATGGGGCTTCCCCACCCCGGCCGGCACCCAGGGGTTCCCCAGAGAGGAGGACAGAGAAGCCTTCCTCTCTGGGGTCTCTTTATTCTGAGAGGTAGAGCGGATAGGAGCTCATGCTCTATGTCAGGCAGACCTGGGCAGGCGGGTTGCGTGACCGCTCTGAGCCTCAACTGCCTCTTCTGCAAAATGGGGATAGATCCCGTCACGTTCTGGGGCGGAAACGTGACAACGCATGGGAAATGCTTAGCACGTGGGAAGAACGCAGGAAGCGTTCCCGAAATGGAACTGTTACTGGTCTCCTGCACCTTCTGTGCGGCCAAGTTGCTCAACGTCTCTGAACTAGTTTCCCCATGTGAGAAATGGGGACAATAATGCCCCCACTCAACCCCTGACAGGCAGCTGGGGTTCAAGAAGCCCTTGCCATCAGTGTTAGCGTGAAGGGAGCGGGGAGGCTGGGATGAGTCAGGCCTCTCTCCCATGTCTCAGCTCGTCAGACTGGGCCTCCCGTCCGTTTTCTGAGATGGCTTCTCCATGGAACCTTCCCTAGTGGCGAGAGGGGGGCAGGTGTCCCTCAGACCTGTCCAGACTGAAACACCTCACATACCTGCTCCTGTCCCCCTTGCCTGGATTCATGATGCGATCCGCACGGCCACGCTAGTCCCAGTGCCTCAAGTCCTGCCACACGTGTGGGCGTGGGCACCTCCCTGGGATGGTCCGGAGGGCCAGCGCCCGGTGTCGCGGAGCACGTGGTGTGCTTAGCAGCACACGGAGCAGGGTCATGCGAGGCCCGGGGCTGATGTGGCGGTGCCCGCCCCTCTCCCGCAGGCCTACTTGGAGTTCTTTACTTCCCGTGAGACGGTGGGGGCGCTTCTGCAGGTGCTGAAGAAGTACGAGCTCCGCGTTAATTACCACATCGTGGATGTGAAGGTAGGCCGGCTTCCGGGGTGTCTACAGCACTCAGCACGCCCAGACACCCAGGGCTGAAGGCACCACGCTTACTCCTCCACTCGGCGAGCACCGAGCGCTGAGCCCTGGCCAGGCACAGAGGAAACGGATACACGTACACAGAGCCAGGCCCCTGCCCTCGGCTCAGAGCGCCCCCAGCCTAGTGAGGGGGCCCGGTCAGTGGGCAATTACAAATGCAGCTGCACTTTTAACAATAAAGTTCAGTATGGGATGCTGGGACCCAGGGGAGGGATGTCTGACCTGGGAGGTCAGGGAAGGCTTAGAGGGGTCCCGTGTGGCTGGCTGGACTCTTTGAGGACAAGCGCAAGGACATCACGGGGAAAGGGCAGAGGGTGTGCGAACGCATTGTCTGCACAGCCCGTGGGGACGCCGCTGAGTGGGTTCAGAGTCAGGCTAAATGTCGACTGTCCGGCTTGGAAGCTGGGTTTTCCCCTAAACACAGGAAGGAGCCTTTCCCAGCAGCGGTCGCTTGGCTCCGTGTTTTGTCGTAGGCAAGTCAGGGCGGATGGTGGTGCGAATGGTAGGGCCAAGGAAGACTAGAGTCAGAGGCCCCTGTGGTAGTCCGGTGGCAAAGACAGGCCCGGCTGGGCAGCCACGGGGGGACGGATTGCAGAGTAAGCCGGCAGGAGCCACCGGATGTGGGGGATGGGACTTGGGGGAAGTGGAGCTTGGAGGCTGGGAGGAGGAAGGAAGCAGCCTGTGGCCTCTCACAGAGTGGCAGAGCTGGGAGGAGCAGGTGGAGGGGATGGAACAGAGCGCACTCCCCGTGGGTTGGGTGAGCTGGGTTCGCAGGCACTGGAAGGTCTGCAGGTGTCTGTGCCCAGGTCTGTTCTGACCCCCTCCCCCACCCCACCCCCCCATCAGGGTGAAAACATCACCAATGCCCCCGAGCTGCAGCCCAATGCAGTCACTTGGGGCATCTTCCCTGGGCGAGAAATCATCCAGCCTACAGTGGTGGATCCTGTCAGCTTCATGTTCTGGAAGGTAAGGATGCTGGGAGCGGGCCTGCCCTGCCCACCTTGCAAACCTTAGGCTGGCAATGGCAGTGGCAGCGGCAGCCCAGGGCTGGTGGACTCTGCCTCGAGGTGTTGATTTCTGGGCTGGGGGATGGGAGGCGACCCTGGCAGTGAGCCTCGTTTCTGTTCCGGGAAATGTCCTGTTGGGCAGCATGGAGGCCCTTGGGGCGCTGAGCGTGGAGCCCTGACCTGCGGCTCTGTTAACCTTGCCCGTGTCTGTGTGTGTGTGTCTGTGCGTGTGTGTGTGTGTGTGTCCGCACGTGCCCGTGTGTGCAGGATGAAGCCTTTGCCCTGTGGATCGAGCAGTGGGGCAAGCTGTACGAGGAGGAGTCTCCGTCCCGCATGATCATCCAGTACATCCACGACAACTACTTCCTGGTCAACCTGGTAGACAACGAGTTTCCGCTGGACAACTGCCTGTGGCAAGTGGTAGAAGACACGTTTGAGCTTCTCAACAGACCCGGGCCAGAGCAGGAGACAGAGACCCTGTGATCCCGCGCCCTGATGTTCTTGGCCTGAGGCCACCCGTGTCCTGCCTTCCTCCTCCCCAGTCCTGGTTTTCCTGGAGACCCCTCTTCTCCTTCATCTCTCCCTGAGCCCTGGCCTCCACTCCTCACACGGTGATGGCAGCTAGACTTGGTGTGAGGCTTGCCGGCTCCGGCTGGACCTGAGTCCGCCCCACGTCGGAACGGGGCGTTTGTGGCTCAGCCTAGTGCCCTTTGGTGAGAAGCACCCCCCTCCTGCAGAGGACCGTGGGGTGGGTGGAACAGCATCTTCCCTGAGAAGGAGAGAGGATGGTTGTTGCCGACTGAGGCCTCGAACCAGGGCAGCCCCTGGGAGCCGGCCTGGGGCTGCCAGTGACCTTGCACTTGGGACCCACGGGGATGGCAAAGCGAACCTGGGTGGCGGGCACGGGCAGTGCTGCAGAAGAGACATAGAGCGAGGGCGCCGTACCCTCATCTCCGAGGTGTTGGCCGCCGGGCACTTAAGTGCTCGTGGGCGGGAGGGGCAGACCACTGCCCTGCCCGCCTGCCCGTCTGGCCGCGTCCCAGGCCTCCGGACAGGCCTTGGCCTGAAACGTGATAGCGTGGGCATTTCTTGCCAGCGTCTGCCTGTGAGCCAGCCCGGCTTTCACCTTTCCACAAGGCTGCTTTTTGAAAGAGCCGTTTCTATGTTCTGGCGGCTCGAGAGGGAAAGCGTCTCTTAAAGGTTGAAGGCATCTATACCCTTCTACTTGGTGGAGCCCTTGGCCTTCCCTCCCCCCAACCCCCACCATGGAGCGCTACCCTGCCTGTTACCGTCAAGGGCAAAGATAAGGCTCCACTGGGCAGGATTTATTTCTTCCTGGCTTATTTTTTTAGATGGGACCTTTTCCTGCCAGCTTCTCTGTCCCCTCTGCTCCTTCCTCCCCCACCCCCACCCCCCCCACTCCCTCGCCATTCCCAAAGCTGTCTGCCTGGCCCTGCTCCCCTGGAGTCAGCCCTCAAGCCCCGCTGCTCAGGGACAGTGACCAGGGGATGCACAGAAGCTGGTCCCTATCCCCGTCCCTGCCTGCTGGTCTTCGCTGGCTCAGCAAGGGTGGGGGTGGGTGTCCAAAGAGCAGCCTGATGGCAGAAGAGGCACAGTCGTGGGTTACCTACCCTCTTGCTTCCAGGGTGGCTGGTTGAGGCAGAGGGGCAGCCCCTAGGAGAGGCTGAGCAAGAGAAGCAGCTAGGACCAAGGAGGGTGTTTTATTGTCCTTCAGAGCTCTGTCCCCAGGCTGTGGGATGAGTGCCTGGTGGCTTGAGCCTGCACTCCCCGGATGGGTGGGACGTGGTTCCTTCCTTACGAAGGCTGGGCACAGTTCTGTTTTTCTTTCCATGGGAACAAGTCACAGCTGCAGCCGGGCCCCTTGCCCCGCCCACGTCCACCCCAGCAGCTTCCAGCCTGCTCCCAGGGCTCCCGATGCCCGCCTTGCTCGGGGGGTACCGGGCTGCTTGTGGCTCCTCTCTTCCGGCCCCTGGCTGCCAGCTGTTGGCACCACTTCTCAAAGGCCTGGAGCCAGAGAGGAGAAAGGAAAGGCTATTTGGCCCCCTCCTGGGTCAGTGCTGTCTGTGCTAGGCGAATGCCGGTGCTCAGCTCCTTCTGTCCCCAGAGGGAATAGAAGATCCCTCCCTCCGCCCCAGCTACTCAGCCGGCTCTGCCCCAGGCCAAATGCAGAGGCTCAGAACAGCTCTGATCTGTGATCTGGGGAGCTGTGTTCTGAGTGGGGCAGATGAGGGAGTGGGCACCCGGGGACCCATACCCAGCGTGGGCTAGCGTTGAGTGGCAGCTGTGCTGTGACTGAGCCTTGTTCCCACGCTGAGTGGCAGGGTAGGACTGGGCTGAGCACGTGGCCAGCAGCCAAATCAGAATCCAAGCTGTGTTTTCTCAAAGGAACGGACTCCTCCATGGGAAACAAAGGGGCCCCCAGCTCAGAAACGTCCAGGTGTGGCCCTAGTTGGGAAAGTCCTGCCGGGGGGGGGGTACCCCCCAGTACCTGGGAAAGGACCCAGCCGCCTTCCTGTTGCTGCAGTCGCCGAGCCGCCCGCAGCCGCAGGACTCGCCGCCGCCACACGCGCCAGGCCCGCTTCAGGTGCCACTGCCTGAGCTGTGGGGACAGGTGGTGAGGCCCCAAGCTGGCCCGCCGCCCCTCTGCCACGTCTTCCCCCTACACCCCTGCAGCACAGGACAGAGGGGCCGTGATGGGGCGGGGACGGGGGTATCCCCCGAGGTGTGTTAACGCAGATCCCGTCGCCTGACCCCACGGATGCAGACCAAGATGCTTCGGGAGACTTCGTTTCTAGGGGTTAGGGTTGAGGTGAGATGAGCTGAGAGATCAGCACAAGGCTGGGAAGGGGGGGCGGGGCTGAGCCTGCTCACCAGCGTCCGTGCCAGCTGCTCCTCTCCCTGAGCGTCCACCCAGTGCTGCCATGTTGCCGCCAGGCACCTGGCCTGCTGGGAGCCCTGGAGCCGGCGAAGCAAGGCCTCAAGGTGCCGGCGCTGCAGGTATCTCCTCCTGGTGGGGTGAGGCCCTGCTGAGCACCCCGACAGCCCAGACCATCACGAGCCCTTCGTGACCAGGTAGAAGGGCAGCGCCACGGATCCCCCAGGATCCTCCAGGAATGAGCGCCGGCCAGGAAGAGCCCAGCTCCGGCCGTGGCTCAGACAAGCCCCGGGGCCCTGCCACACGCATGCGCAGCTGATCTTACCCTAGCTGCCTCTCAGAGGCCACGCCTTGGCCTTTGAGGACACTGGCCTCAGAGCTGCAGTCCCCTCCTGGTTTTCCGGGCGGCGGGCCCTGGGCCTGGCCGGTGCGTCCAGGCCACTGCAGCTGGACCTGGAAGGCACGGCAGAGGGGAGGCTCTCTGTCACCTGGAAAGAAGAGGTTAATAAAGAATAAGTACACAGAACGGATTTGCCACCTTGCCGGAAGCTGATTTCCAGGCCTGCGAGATGATGGACCCCAGGGGCAGGTCTCCTTACTCTGAGCCCAGGACATTTCTCTCTGCTCCTTCGGTCCACCGTGGCCGTGGTGCCGCGTTGGGCTGGGCCGCGTCCTGCAGCGGTGGGTCTGAGGGAACAGCCGGAGAGCAAAACCTGAACCCGAGGGGTTTGCACCCCCTGGCACTCAGGCGACCTGGCAGGATCCTTTCCTGTCCTGCCCCAGAAGCAGGGCCTCCCGCTCTTGAGCGGCCCTGGGGCTCCCAGGGGGAGACGGAGAAGGTGTAGCATGGCCGTCGGTACACATTACAGCCTCTTCCCCGTTCTCCCCAGCGAGGCTGGAAATTCAAGCGGAGGGCAGGCCAGTAACAGCCGCCACCTGGTGACAGCGTACCGGTGCCAGCACAGCCTGTGAGCAGGTTGCCCCCTCCCCGCCCCCACTTAGCCTTTACAGATGAGATTACTTGTCTGAGGCCCCCTGTCTCGGGAGCAGTGTGACTCCAGAGCCTGAGCCCCAGCTTCTACTCGACTACAGGCCAGGGGCTGTCCGAAGGCCTCTGCACCATGAGGTGGCCAAAGACCTGCTCGTGTCGATGGGGGAGGGCTGCCTGGCTGCGTGTGTTCGTGTGCTAGAAAGGAGAGGCCTGGAACCAAGCACCCTAGTTCTCGTTTACTTTTGGTTTCCGTATGCCTGTTTCTCCACCAGCAAACGGGATCCCCGCCTGCCTTTGCCGATAAGAATGGAACGATAACGAGTTAATTTATTTATTTTAAGTGTTTATTTGGAGAGAGTACGTCCACGTTCGCACGAATTAGGGAGGGGCAGAGAGCCAGGGGGAGAGAGAATCCTAAGCAGGCTCCACGCACAGGGCAGAGTCCAACACGGGGCTCATCTCATGACACTGGGATCGTGACCTGAGCCGAAATCAAGAGTCAGGCGCTTAACCGACTGAGCCACCCAGGCACCCCAAGATGTTAATATATTAAAAAAATTTTTTTTTTAATGTTTATTTATTTTGGAAGAGAGTGCGGGCGAGCAGGAGAGGGGCAGAGAGAGAAGGGGAGAGAGAATCCCAACCAGGCCCCAAACTGTCAGCGCAAAGCCCGACGTGGGAGCCGATCCCGCAAACCTTGAGATCATGATCTGAGCCAAAACCAAGAGTCGGATGCTCAACTGACTGAGCCACCCTGGCGCCCCCGGAATGTTAATATTCTTAAGCACACTCTGAAAATAAAATTGTCTTGTGACACAGATCTAGAAATAAAATACTCTGAAACCCCAGAATCTGCTGTTACCAGAGCCCTATACATGTGAATACACGGATTCTGCAAATAACCAAGCTAGCCCCTTATTCCATTTAAAAAAACAATTTAATCTTTTTTCTTAGACTCTTTCTAGAATTTATTTTATGCTTCCTAGCATTCTGAAACAGGATTCTTGATGATTCCAATTCCTTTTTAGGAACACTGAGTGTCTCGCCGGTAACTCTGGGGCTGTGTGTCCTCCAGTGACACGTCCCAAGGCTGCTATGCTGTGTTATTCCTTGTCCCCGGCTCTCACTGTGGCTTTGAATCAGTCCTGTTTGCCATCAAGCTCTTGTCGCCATTTGCTAGTGTCAGAACTGCTTTTTTTCTTTTAAAGATATTTAAAATTGAAAAAATTATTTTTTAAATGTTTTATGTTTTATTTTTGAGAGAGAGAGACAGCACACATGTGCGACCTGGGGAGGGGCTGAGGGGGGGGGGGGAGAGAGGGAAAGCAAGAATCTCAAGCAGGCTCTGTGCTGTCAGCACAGAGACAGACGAGGGGCTCAAACTCATGAACTGTGAGATCATGACCTGAGCCGAAATTAAGAGTTGGATGCTTGGGGCGCCTGGGTGGCTCAGTCGGTTAAGCGTCCGACTTCAGCTCAGGTCGCGATCTCGCGGTCCGTGAGTTCGAGCCCCGCGTCGGGCTCTGGGCTGATGGCTCAGAGCCTGGAGCCTGCTTCCGATTCTGTGTCTCCCTTTCTCTCTGCTCCTGCCCCGTTCATGCTCTGTCTCTCTCTGTCTCAAAAATAAATAAAGTATTAAAAAAAAAAAAAAAGAGTTGGATGCTTAACCGACTGAGCTACCCAGGTGCCCTCCAATTTTTTCTTTATTTTTAAGTAATCTCTATACCCAATGTGGGGCTCAAACCCACAACCCTGAGATCAAGAGTCACGTGCTCTACCGACTGAGCCAGCCAGGTACCCACAGAACCAACTGCTTCTGGTCTGGAGAGTGACTGACTGGTGGTTTATCTTCGGGTGGAGAGGGTTATGAAAGAAACTGTTTTTTTCCATTTATACTTCCTGATTTCCCCGTAGTGACCATGCGTAATTTTTCCAATAAAGAATAAAAAGGACTTGCTAGTTGCCCCTGTTCCCCTGCACCCATCTGGATCTAGGTTGCACCGTGACATGTATGAGTTTAGGTGCCCGTCTCCCTGGTAGATGGTGCCCAGAGCATTTGTCTCTGGGGCAGATCTGCACCGGGCTGGCACTGGCTGATGGGCCCAAAGATGGCAGTCTTCCAGAGCCAGGAGACTGTCCCACAACCAGGTAGGGGTGTTGTCCCCAAGGTCGGTGGGCCCCCGGATAAGCATCCAGCCACGCTTGCCACCTTGGGCTGAAACAAGCTGATTGTGAGGCCACTGGCCCTCAGGTCATTTTTGGACCTCCCACCCCACCTAGGCTACCTCACCTGCTTCCACGGGGCTGGAGTGTCCATCAGTGCTAGGAGGCGCCCTCTGCTGGCCACCCCGGGCCGCTGCCTGCGGTCAACCGGGCAGACCTCCTGGGCCTCTGCCTCCTGTGGTTCCAGTTGCCCACTGAGCAGCACTGCCCGCCACTGGGCCCAGCAGGTCCACAGGAGGCGTCTGGACGTAGCCTGCCGGAACTGGGTGATGGCGGCTCCCTGGACACGGGCCCTGGCTGCTGCCTGGGCCCAGGCCTCTAGGACCCTGGGAGAGAGGCAGGAGCCCATGTTTGTGGTGGGCTGTAGGGAGCCCTCCCCTGCCCCCCGCCAAGCCCCTGCCAGTGCTCCTCCCCTCATCCCTCTTCTGGGGAGATCCGGTTCGAACAGGCACCGAAAGCTGCAGAACATCACGCGCCGGGGACAAGCGCCCCGTTGAGGGGACAGAGAGTGGGTAGTCCTGCGGCCACACTGCTCCTCCCCCTCCTTCACAAGAAAGAGCACTGTCTGTTGAGCACCTGCTGTGTTTCTGACCCCTGAACTGAGCATTTGCGTGCGGTATGTCTATAAGGCAGGCCTGTTCTCTTCCTTTGACCTTTCAAGTTAGAGACTTGCCCAAAGAGGGGTCACACTGCTGGGAAGCGCAGGCCTGGAATTGGACCCCAGCACTAGCCCCAGCGGCTGGGATCACCTCTCCCTCTGACCCCCGCCTCCGAAGCCCCGTCACCAGCCACCAAATACCTTCTACCTGTGCCCCAAACAAGCTCAAGACCTCAAAAACAAACCCAGCCGGAAGCACAGTGTGGGGCTGCCCGCGGGCCGTGGGCACCCACCTGGCGCTCAGCTTCTGGGCAGCATGGGCTCTGCTGACTCAGCGTGGGTGGGACCCGTGCACCCACCGCGTCCAGCACAGAGCTGCTCTCTCTTCCGCCAGCCGGTGGGCCTTGCAGGGCCGGCCCAGAGCCACTCACCTCCTCAGCTGCTGGTCCGTCGGGCCCCCCCGTGCACGGCTTCTCCAGTGGGTCACGGGGACCCGGGCCACGTGCTGCTCCTGTGCCCAGGCTTTGGCTGCTCCGGCTTCCCGCCACATGGAAAATGTGGTCCCCAGGGCCCTTCTCAGGCCATCCCGGAAGGCTCTGGTGGCTGGGAACACCGCTGTGTCTCTCACAACTCCACACGGGGCCTGGAAACGGCTGCAAAACAGGAGCAGAGGAGGGGCCCGGCGGGCTTTCAGAGTCAGAAGTCACAATTCCAAATCACACCCGCAAATCCCCTCCACAATGTCAGAGGTAATACGTGGTTTTGCACATACAACCCTGCACCTTAAAAAAAACGCACGGACCCTGGGGCACCTGGGTGGCTCAGTCGGTTAGGCGTCCGACTTCGGCTCAGGTCATGATCTCACAGTCCATGAGTTCGAGCCCCGCGTCGGGACTCTGTGCTGACAGCTCGGAGCCTGGAGCCTGCTTCGGATTCTGTGTCTCCCTCTCTCTGACCTCCCCCACCCCCGCTCCCTTCATGGTCTGTCCCTCTCTGTCTCATAAATAAATAAACACTAAAAAAATTAAAAATGCACGGACCCACGTGTAACAGGTCAAAGTGCTGGCTTTTAAGAGCTGCTGCAGGAGCCAACTGACTCAGGGCGGCAGGGGCTCTCCGGGAGGTTGTGGGAACCCAGCGGATGTGGGGTCCAGTCCCAGTCAGTCCCAGTGCGATCGGGGGAGCAGCCAGGCCTGGTCTCCCTTCACAAGCCCACTCTGGGGCAGGAGGTCAGTGAGGGGAGCACAGCACCCACTCCAGGAGGGGCCAGAAAAACGGTGTCCACTGCTCAGGGGTGAAAGCCCAGGAGTCAGCCGCTCGGCGGTCTGTGGCCGGCGGCCCATGTGCGGACACCGTGAACGTCGGGGTATTTGTGGCTGAACAGTGGGAAGAGGCGTCATCTGCCCGCTCTGCTTTGTTTTTTTTTTTTTTTTAATTTTTTTTAAACGTTTTCTTTATTTTTGAGATAGGGAGAGACAGAGCATGAACAGGGGAGGGCCAGAGAGAGGGACACACAGAATCTGAAACAGGCTCCAGGCTCTGAGCTGTCAGCACAGAGCCCGACGCGGGGCTCGAACTCACGGACCGCGAGATCATGACCTGAGCCGAAGTCGGCCGCTTAACCGACTGAGCCACCCAGGCGCCCCCCGCTCTGCTTTTAAATACGCACGAATGACGTATAGGCGTTTTACTAGAACATCTCTGTTCAAGATTTCACTCCTTTGGCAATGATACAGGAGAGCTTGCCTGTGTTTGAACAACACGTGGTATTGGAGCACACGATATGGTGGGTGTTTGAGGAGCTGAATTCCCCCATCTTTACCGTGTCCTCTGAGACCAAAGGACTGACCCGGTCGGGAGTCGGAGACCTGGGGCTCATCAGGGCATCGGGTGGAGTTAAAGCCTTGCCACCACCTCCCCCACCACCACCACTCAAACAAAGCAGGTGATAGAAGGTCGGTGGTCGTGGCTCTTTGGCTCCTTCCGGGCTCTCTCCCTGCTTCTTCCGGAGAGGGTGTGACCCTCATCCCCCTACCAGCAAGGCCCACCCACCTCTGCAGCAGGGGCTGCTCCGGCGGGGGCGGGGCCGCTGTGCGTCTCCGATGAGCTGCTGCCCGTCGTCGCCACTCCCGGAACACGGACCTCCTCAGGCCCTGGAGTTGGACCTGCACCCACTGCTGGTACTTTTCGTGCAGGAGCTGCCGCCCTGTGGCCAGAGAGAGGCTGAAATGCCACTGCGTGTGCATCCCAGCCTCGCCCCTCTGGCCCCGGGTGACTGTGGGGCCCTCCTCAGCCAAATGCAGACAGAGGAGGCCCCCTAACCATTGGGGGTTATGGGGCGCCTGGGTGGCTCCGTCGGTTAAGCATCCAACTGTGGCTCAGATCATGATCTCGCGGTCCGTGGGTTCGAGCCCCACGTCGGGCTCTGTGCTGACCGCTGGGGGCCTGGAGCCTGCTTCGGATTCTGTGTCTCCCTCCTTCTCTGCCCCTCCCCTGCTCATGCTGTGTCTCTCTCTGCCTCTCAAAAATGAATAAAGGTTAAACAATAGACAGATAGATAGATAGATAAATGCTTCGGCTACAAGTGTCCAGTGATGACCAGATCAACCCAACTCGCTGTTTTTCATTTCTTGGCAATGTTTAGGAATCAGGAGAATTCATGTTACAATCCAGACTTCCAGCTTTTCTTTGAAAGCTAGGTCTGACAACACCGGGACAGCATAACGGGGCAGCAAGTGGGCTGGAACAGCAGCTGTCTTCAGTGAACAGGACAGGGGTTCTCCAGAACCACCGGGTCCCCACCTGCCAGCCCATCGATACGATGCATCTGTGCAGTGGGAAGCCTCGAAAGGGGCCCCCAATGATCCCCGCCTCCCATGTTGGGCTCTGAGGGCACCATGACTCAGTGCTCAGACCCATGACTCCTGAAGGCCAGGTGAGGATAATGAGGATGAGGACGGAGGCGAGGACGATGGAACACCCGCGAGGAGCTGGGTTCTGAGCCAAACACTGTGCAGGGATGGTCTCCTAGTGTCCCCACAACTGCCCCCTGAGGAGGGTGCTGCTACGATTCCCATTTTCCAGCTAAGTAAGCTGAGATTCGGAGAGGTTAAGTGGCTTGTGTAAGGTCCACACAGCCGGGGAATGGAAGGGCAGTGTTCACAGTGTCCACGCCCCCGGGTTCTGCTCTGCCCCTCCCCATCCCGGGTGAGCTCTGTGGACGTCCCATCACCGGACCCTGTGCGGGAGGACACAAAATCCCGGGTCGCCCTGATGAGCCCTGGCCCTTCTCTCAGCCTCGGGGGCCCGGACCCAGGCCCTGACTCACTCTGCCAGCAGCCGTGCCAGCGGTGCAGGGCGCCCCGGACCAGTGTGCGACCCCGGGCCCGAACGCACCGTTCTGCCTGCAGCCTCTGCGCCAGCCGCCGCCGCCACAAGCCCAGCGCGGCCCTGCAGCTCCGATCCCAGGCCCAGCCAACAGCCAGCTCTCTCTGGGCCCCTTGGGCTGTTGCCCAGTGGCTCCAGCCGAGAAGGATGCTAGGAAGCGGAGAGCCCACCCTGAGGATGGGCACGGCCACCCCAGGCTCTCCCGGCCCTCCCCTCCCTCGGGAGCTTCAGGTGACTCTTCTCCCTGTTTCCATCCTGGGGGAGGGCGGGCTGCTGGGTGCCGGACCGCTCAAACGCTACTCTGAGTGTCACGGTGACAGGCGGTAGGGATAAAATGGGATCCCGGACCCCAGCGCCAAGTCCTGGGGCTCAGCCACTGGTGACAAACATTGCTATGTGCCAGGTACCGTGCTAGGGGATTACAGGCCCCTACCTTGTCGATTCCCATTGGAGTACTATTATTATCCCTGAACAGATGGAGAGACGGAGACTCAGAGGGGTTAAGCAACTTGCCCAAGATCACACAGCCAGCCAGCAAGGGGCAGAGCTGGGATTAGAACCCAGGCAGACGGACCCTTAATTAAGCATCGTGCTACGAATGAATAAATGAATGAGCCACAGCTACACGAAGTCTCTGGGAGAAACGATTACCCCGTAGAGTGCCTCAGGCCCCTTCCTGGTCAGCAGGGCAGGCCAAGAGGGCAGGAGACGTCCAGAGGATCTGAGTCTGGGGGTGTGAGATGGGAGCCCTCTAGGATGCAGACCCCAAAGGGATGCAGTGGCGAAGGACAAGGACTGATGGGAAGGGGGCTGGGAGACAGGATGTCTATGGAGTGGTGGGCAGCATGGCTCATCCATCAAGGGGAGGGGTCCCTACCGCCTCCGAAGAGTACATCGGTGCCACTTCGCTGCCCTCCGGGACTGCTGTGCCCGCACCCGCCAGAGCAGAAGGCACCGCCTCTTCTGCTGCCGCCCAGCTGCCCACACAAAGCTCAGCCGGAGCGTCTCCAGGAGGGTGGGGGCCCTGGAAACCTGGGGAAGGAGGGATGGAGTCCTGGATCCCCGGGCCCCTGCTCCGTCCCCACCCTCTCCTCCCACCTGCCACCCTAGCCCATCCCCACCCCCGGCCCCTCACCTTCTCTAGTGAGCTTTGGGGTGTGCTGCAGCCCAGCAAGTCCTCCCCGCCGGGGATGCTGCCCAGGAGCTCCGGGGCCAAGGTGGTCCTGGCACTGTCTGATGGGGTGCCTGGACCCCAGGCCCTCAGGCACCAGCCCCTCAGGATACGCCGAATCATCTGCTGCCGCATGCCCCGGAGGAAGGAGCTACAGGAAGGGGCAGGTGAGTCCCTGGGCCCCAAGCAGGTGCTACCCCCCAGCTGGGTCCCTGCAAAGGCGCTGAGCTGGAAGGGAGCCACCGCGTGCCAAACAAAGGCTAGAGCGCCACCTCTCAAGCCAGCTGCACGTGGGACTCCTGGGGAGTCCTGGGAAGTACTGAGGCCCATTGGGATCCCAGCCCCAGAGTCTCTGACTTAACAACCTAGGTGCGGCCTGGGCTTCCTAATTTTCCCAAAGCTCCCAGAGTGACCCTCGTGAGCCTCTCGGGCTGAGACCACTACTACACCTGCATCACCTAGCTGATCCCTGCCACACTCCTGATGGGTACGGAGCTGCGCCCCAGGCCCCAGGCCCCCAGATTCAAGAGGCCACAGGTATAACCACTTCTGCCTCTGCTCAGTTAGGAAGACAGGGAAACTGAGGCCTGGTGAAAGGTCATTTCCCCAAACTCCAAATAGCAGAAGATGTGGGTTCCATACACTCAATTTATTTTCTTTCTTTTCTACAATTATTGTAATGTTTATTTATTTTTGAGAGAAGGTGTGTGTGCACGTGCGCAAGCGGGGAAGAGGCAGAGAGAGTTGGAGACAGAACCCCAAGCAAGCTCTTCGCCGTCGGCACAGAGCCCGACGTGGGCCTTGAACTCAGAGAGATCTGAGCCGAAATCAAGAGTCGGACGCTTAACCAGCTGAGCCACCCAGGCACCCCCGAATACTCCTTCTAGGTCACAGGGTAGCCCCAGCCATGTTGTAGATAGATATGGACTGCTCCCTGATGCCCAAAGGGTAGAGGATGGACTGGAGGAGGGAAAGCTGCCTTCTGGGAGATCACGGTGAACTGGCTTTCCCGAGAGTTCTAGGGGTACATTACAAGAGACCGAGGGTCCCAGTGGACCAAGCGGGTGGGGGATAATGGATGCTAGGCATGTGGCGTTCAGTGACAGAATTCTTATCCCTACAACTGTTGGTTTACATTGCACCTGTCGTATCATCGATGCAGCTGGTCCCTCCTGACCCCCTCCACCCCCCTCACCCACCGCGACCATCCCGGGGACCCTGAATCCCGGCCGCGACTGTCTTGTGGAAAAGCAACGGGGACCTTCTTGCTCCTACTTCACAACGTGATTTACAGCAAGCTGTTGGACCCGCGGAGCCTCAGTTTCTCTAGCTGTATAATGAGGCAGATGGGGGCACTTGCTCCCTTACAGGATTTATCCCATGCCTCTGATGTGTCAGACACTTGCCAGGCACTGGGGGACAGAGGTGAGACACACACGGTTCCTGCCACCCGGGGGCTCCCACCCGGCCGGGAGACGAGCAAGAAACCCAAGAAACCGACCTCTCTCATCAGGGTTCCAGCCCCTCGGGGAGAAGTCTGTGTTTGTGTCCCCTGCTACCCTGTGGCTCCTACCGCTCTCTGCTCCATCACGGCCTCCAGGTCCCTGGGCCACCTCCCCCCAGTCCCACACCTGCTGGGAACCACAGTGTGCCACGGGGAAGAGCGGGGTCTGGCCTGTTCCCTATGGGGCACTCCTGCCAGTGCTGGGCACTGCTCACGTGCCCACCCTGTACGCATCCCCCAGGCCCAGCCCCGGGCCACAGGCTCGCGGACACCTACTCAGCCTTCCGACGCTGGGAGAGCCGCGTCCTCCAGAGCAGCAGCGCCCGGCGGAGGGCCAGTCTCCGGCAGGCTTCCCGCAGGGAGCTGCCACCTTGCACCTGGGCCATCGTCCCCAGGCCTTGGGCTGCGGCCACGCCAGGGGCTGAGCTGCAGAGGGCCACGTTCCCTGAGAAGCAGTCGAGGGATGAATCAGTCCCGTCCCCAGTGACCTCCTTCCACCCAAATCTGTTGGTGGAAACCACGGCAGTCACAGAGGCTGTCACAGAGGCTGCTGCCTCACCTCCCCGCGCCCCTCCTGAGGACCCTTCCCCTCCCAGGCACTGCCTCCTCCCACTGCCTCCAAATCCTCCCTTCAGAGGCCCCATCTTTCCCTTTCAGATTTTGGGGTGGGGGACAAGGTCTGTGTGTCCCCCAGACCAGGAGCTTCCTGAGAGCAGGGACCACATCCCCCTCTGGTAGAAGACAGAACAAAGTCCCTTGTCCAGAGAAGCTCACGACTGGGGGTGAGAATGGGGCCCAGCCACAGCCTGCCCACTCCGGGGACCCCGCCTGGACCCTCCCGCGCCCGTCAGACTGCACCCCCCCCCCCAGAAAGCTCCCTGCGTCACCATCCCCCATCCCAAGAAGCCATCGGTTCAACTGGGGCCCATCACAGACGGAGCTTAGGTGACGCTGTTTGCTGGGGTGGGAGGGAAAGGGAGCCCCTCCGCCCGCCACTCGCTTGCTCACCTGCCTTCTGCCGGCAGAGGGACAGCTGGGTCACCTTCGCTCCATCTGAAGCCTGGAGCTGCTTCATTCGCACCCACTGCTGCAGACATATCCTCAGGGTCCTGGCCCGGTGGTGAGCCAGGCGGTTCCGGTACCGGGCCCCTCTTTGCACAAACTGCTGCCAGGCCCCAAAGCACCTGGGGAGCCGAGAGAAGGTGCTGGTACTAAGAGCGATGATTGCAGCAACAGCCGCCTGCCCCATACCGCATCACCTCTCAGAGCCTCAGGCTTCCCGTATGTAAAATGGGGCAGCTGTAAGGACTTACTGCGCCACCTGCCCAGGCCGCCACACCCGGGCCTCTGGGTGCCCGGATGGCCTCGGCAGCCTCCTGCCCGGCCCCCTGCAACGGCTCTCCAGACAGCCGCTGCTCAGTTGCCAGAGTGATCTTTTTCAAATCTCAAATGCGGTCAATCTCGCTCCCCTGCTGAAATCGTCCGGTGACTGCCCCCTTGCTCTTAGGACAAAATGTCAGCTACTCTGCACGGCCCACAAGGCCGCGCAAGGTCTGGCCCCGGCACGGCCCCCACCCTGGACCACGGGGCTCCAACTTGACTGGTGTCCTTTGCGCTTCTCATGCTCCTCCGTCACAGGCCTTTGCCTGTGCTGTTCCCTCGCCTGGCGCTCTCCTGCCGGCTCTCCCTCAACTAACCGGCCAAGCACCCAGCCTCACGTCTCCGCTGAACCCCAGTCTAGCTCAGCAACCTTCACTCAAAGGTCTCATGGAAAACTGCACTTGGCGGTGTGTGTGGGGGGGGGGGGGGGAGGGGGGATGCCTGGGTGGCTCAGTCGGTTGAGCATCCAACTCTTTTTTTTTTTTTTAATGTTTATTTTTGAGAGACAGAGCATGAGTGAGGAAGAAGCAGAGAGAGAGGGAGACACAGACTCCAAAGCAGGCTCCAGGCTCTGAGCTGTCAGCACAGAGCCGGATGCGGGGCTCGAACTCACCAACCGGGAGATCGTGCCCTGAGCCAAAGTCGGCCGCTTAACTGGCTGAGCGCCCCAGCATCTGACTCTTGATTTTGGCTCAGGTCACAACCTTGCAGGTCGTGGGTTCAAGCCCCACTTTGGGCTCTGCACTAACTGTGGAAACTGCTTGGGAGTCTTGCTCTCTCTCTCTCTGCTCCTTGAGCTCTCTCTCAACAAACAAACAAACAAACTTAAAAACATATATATGAAAAATGAAAACCGCACCGGGGGGAAATGCAGTCAGCAGGATGCAGACATCGACGGGTTAACTCTATTGGACCAGCGGCCTGGTTTCCTCAACAGATAAACTGCAGAGAAAAAAACTAGAGGGGACCCCATAATGAGGGGCGCCTGGGCGGCTCAGTCAGTTAAGCATCTGACTCTGGATTTCGGCTGAGGTCATGACTGCAGGGTCGTGGGAGAGAGCCCGGAGTCAAGCTCCATGATAAGTGTGGAGCCTGCTAAAGATTCCAGCCAACTTTAACATGTTGCCTTTCTTTCTTTATTTTTTGAAGGCAATAGATCATATCTTAAGTGAATCTAATGAACATTGCAAATTCTAACACCTATTTTATGTTATTTTTAACGTTTATTTATTTAGTTTGAGAGAGAGAAAAAAGCACGAGTTGGGAACGGGCAGAGAGAGAGCGAGAGAGAGAGAGACAGAATCCGAAACAGGCTGTCCCTGTCAGCTTGGAATCCAACCCAGGGCTCGAACCCACAAACGGTGAGATCATGACCTGAGCTGAAGTTGGAACTGAGCCACCCAGGCCCCCCCCCCATATCTATTTTAATTCTTCAACTACTCCAAAGAGAAAATATTAAATTTAATGTTTCAACAACTAGTATTTTCTATAAGTAGTCTGTGGGCTGTCAGAAAAAAAGTCCCCATTAATCAAGCACTATTTGGGTACAATAGAAAGAAAAGAAACTGATTCTTTAAAAACACAGTACAAAGTTTTGGCGTTTGAATTCTGAATGTCGGCCTCTTCTGGGTTGTCATTTAGGAAGCTGGACACATATTCTGGTGAGTGACCACCCCTCAAAATATTTTGTATTTCTTATTTTGGAATCGTTTTCATAGACTGTAACATGTGGACTTTATTTAGATCCCAGTTCAAACAAACTATAAGAGAATGCATACCTATAAAAAACAATTGAACATTTGAATGCTGACCAGATATTCTCTGGTGTTAAGGAATGACTGTCCATTTTTCGGGGTGATCGTGGCATTGTGGTTATGTCATTGAAAAGAGTCCCCATCTTTTAGAGATGCTACAGAAGTACTTACGGATGAGATGCTATGATGTGGGGGACCTGCTTTAAAATAACGTAGGGGGAAACAGTTGGGGTACAGATGAAATGAATTTTTTAGGGGGTGATTTTCTTGAAGCTGGGTGATGGGGACCCTGGGGTTTAGTATCTATTCTAATTTTTAAATTTTATTTAAAAATTTATTTTTTTTATTTTTATATTTATTTTTTTATTTTTGAGACAAAGAGAGACAGAGCATGAGCGGGGGGGGGGGGGCAGAGAGAGAGGGAGACACGGGATCCGAAGCAGGCTCCAGGCTCTGAGCTGTCAGCACAGAGTCCGACGCGGGGGCTCGAACTCACAAGTCACGAGATCATGGCCTTGAGCCAAAGTCAGACACTCAACCAACTGAGCCACCCGGACACCCTCTCTCTCTCCTTTTGTATAAGATATAAATGTCCCATAATAAAAGGTTAACCAGAGAAAAGCCCTCTTACAGATCTGTGTTCCTTCCTTTCACAACACGGAACTCAGCGGGACTGGAGCACACCCTCTGTGCCTGCCATGGTTCCACCAGGGTGGTGGGGGGCAAGACCACCACCAAGCTTTGCTTTGGACCAAATCCCAGAGTTCCGGGGAGGTGCCTTCGGCTCTCAGCAAACCGCAGCTGTTTTCATTTCTTATTTTTATCACTGTTTCTGGATACCAGGAGTCAAGAACGGACTCAAAGGGTACCTCCCAGCTGCGTCCCAGCCTCTGCCTCCAGGAGAGGGGTCCCCACTCCACATTCTTCCCCTTCTCCCTACCTGCCGAGCCAGGCTCTCTGCTGCTGGGTGTCCAGAGAGGCCATCTTGGGTGCGTCTGCAGCATGAGAGCACCAGGCCTGGGGGGGTCTCCCCCTCCTCTGAGTCCTCAGCGTGGCCCGGGAGGCCTCTCCCTGGACCCTCCTCTCCTGCCTGGCCCATTCCTTCTGATGGCACCATAAGAGGAAGCCTGGAAAGCGAGGAGAGAGAGCAAGAAGAGAGAGTGAGTGAGTGGGGAGGCTCAGGGACAGGAGGCGGCCATGTTGCTCCCCATCTCTGGACCTCAGCTTCCCTGTGAGTGAGGGATGTCTGAGGGACTTTCTGGTTCTACCACGCAAGCCTGGGCTGGACCCGAACTAGCATCGGTGGCACCAATGCAGGACGTGCGCCTCTCATACTGCGTGTCCTCCAGCTGGCCACTTAACTTCTCTGTGCCTCAGTTCCCCGTCCGTAAACTAGGCACAGTGCCTCGCCCGGGTCCCCCAAGGCTCACATGAGATCATGTCCAAAAAGCCGTCTGAGTAGATGCTCAGCAGACCTTCGCTCAGGACCCCCTGCCCTGCCCAGTGTGGGGGCTCAGCTCCCTCTCCCCTGCTTCCCCCGCAGGCCCATGGCTCACCAGCCAGTTGCTGCAAGGCCTGAAGCATCTGTACGTCTCCATCGCCTCCATCTGGTCTCTGCCAGGCTCCCGCCTCCTCCCTCTGACTCCCTGGACCGAGAGTAAAGTTGCCCAGAGAGAAACCGATGCCCAGGCATCAGAGGGAGAGCGCACAGTCCCAACCCGGCCACCCTGAGGATGCGCTGAGCTGGCCCTCCCCCACCCCCTTCTCATTTCACCCCGATTATCTAAGCAGTCTGCAGGGAGGTTCTGTTTCTGCTCCCTTCTCTTCAGTGCTATTTGGGCTCTTGCAACAAACGTGTGTTAAAATAAATGTTATCAGTGGGGCGCCCGGGTGGCTTAGTTGGGGGGTTCGAGCCCCGCGTCGGGCTCTGTGCTGACAGCTCGGAGCCTGGAGCTTGCTTCGGATCCTGTGTCTCCCTCTCTCTCTCTCTGCCCCTCCCCTGTTCACACTCTGTCTCTCTCTTTTAAAAATAAACATTAAATAAATAAAATAAAACAAATGTTATTGGAATAATGATGTCAAGCACATCTAGTTAATTTGCAAACGAGAAAAAAAAAAAAAAACAGTACACCCCTATGGTGGAAGATTGAAGGAAGAGAGAAGAAAAGAGTCAACTTGAATTCCACCGCTCCAGAGATAGGCACGACCTGCTTATCTTAGCATGTTTTGGGGGGGGCGTGTGTGAAATATTTACTTACGTTCATTTTTAACAGCAGTAAAATACACCAAACATAAAACTTAACCACCTTAACCATCTCTGAGTGAGCAGTTCCATAGCGCTAACTCATTGAGCAACAGATTTTTCCTTCTGTACTGTTTCACGTGCAGAAAACATATCTTACACACTATTTTCATTCCCCCCCCCTTTAGCGTCATCATAACCATTTTTCCTTGTCAGCAAAAATTCCATGCAAATACCCGTGAAACTACTTCTAGGAAGGGGGTTACATGGGGAGAGGGATGAAACTTTCAACCATTTGGAATGTTCTTCAAAGCAAGCACGCATGACTGTTATAATTAGAAATAACACCAATAAAAGACACTAGATACGAAAAATTTACCAAAAAAGAACGGGGAGAAAATTTTAAAGTCTTGACAAACGTCACGCGGAACGGTTGCCAAATGCTCATCACGTTGTTAGACCGTAATTTTCTCAATCGCTGTCGGGCATTTAGGCTGTTTTGAGGTTTTTACTAGTATAAATAATGTTGCAATGGACATACGTGGGCAGAGATCTTTGTCCACATCTGCTGGTGTCATCCTCATTCTCTTGTGGGGGAGTCGAGAAGGGGACACTGAGGCAGGAAGCAGGGGGAGGGAAGGCCACCAGCACTGCCCAGGCCACATTGGCCAACTGACCACTGGGGTGTCCCAGACTACCTGCTTCTCCAGGCAGGGTCTGCCCTGGCTCCCTTCCTGAGGGGCTCTGGCCTTGGCCCGTCCCAGACGGTGGGGGTCCCGGCCCAGCCTGGACGCGGGGCTGCCCTTGCTTCTGCTGCAGAGTCTGGTTTCTCCACTGGGGCAAGAGAGAAGGGAAAGAAGGATGTGAGCCATAGCCTCAAATGTGCCCCAATGGTGGACAGGAGTGGGACGCATGGAGAAATGCAGCGCTTTCCTTGGGGGGCAAAACCTGGAGCTGGGCCCTCCCAGAGCACTCCTTTCCCAAGGAGGGAAGACCACAGACGTGCCCTCCCAGTCCTGGCTGGCTAACGGTTAGAAAAACATAGCAGCTACTCACATGGCAGAGTGCTTGCTATGTGCCAAGTAGGGTCCTAAGTCCTTTGTATTTATTAATTTAACCTCACAACAATCCCGAGAGGTACGTACTATTATTTTTATCCCATTTCGGGGCTAAAGACACGAAGGCACAGAGAGGTTAAGTAACCTGCCCAAAGCCACACAGCAAAAAATTTGTGGAAAAAAGAAAGTAGCGGAGGCTGGATTTGAACTCGGGCAGAGCTGGGTCACGTGTCTGGGCGGGCCACCATCCGCTGTACTGCTGATCACTCAGGAGGTATAAAGCAGGTGGCCTCCTCCCCAGACATACCAGCCTTTCATCACCTCCCCACGGCCCAACCTGGAGGCCCCGGACCTTTCGGAAGCTCTGGGCCAGCAGGGCCTGAGTGTGTCGCTTCCGTGCCACCTCCAGCTGGGCCTCCCGGAGCCGCAGTGCCCACCGAAGCGCCCGCAGGCCCCTGCGCAACAGCCGCCGGCGGCCCAGGGCCACCGCCGCAGCCACGGCCCGCCGCTTCCGCACCCGATGCCACCAGGCTCTGAAACATCTGAAACACCCCCCAGCAGGGACAGGGTGAAGGAAGTCCCCTCCCCCCTTAAGTCCTGTGTGGATCTGCCCCCGCGCAGGGCCTGCCCTCCAGCAGGTGCTCGTCTCCACTGGCCCAGGCAACTCGGAGAGCAGCCGTCCACCCCCCTCCGCACCCCCACAGCCCATGGCCTCACCGGGCCGTCCCGGACTCCAGGCTCCCAACGTTTCGGGCTTTGTTCTTGGAAAGCAAAAGAACAGGACGCGCAGTTCTCAGGCTGAAGAGCAAGCAGGGCGGGACACCAAGCCTGCCTGTCCCCGGCCTCCCTTCCTGGGGGCGGGGAGCGTAACAGGGGAGCGGCGGCCAGCTGGCAAAGGGAATTCCTGGGAGCACTCCTGAGGTCCCCCGGCTCCCCCGCCCGGCCTCCTCTGGCCTCTACCTGCAGGGAGCTCCTTGCTGGAGCTGCATCTGGTGGGCAGGAAGCTGTCCTCTCCTCCTCCTGGCCGACCAGCTCCTGCAGGGCCACCTCCCTTCCTTCCTGCCCAGGTGGGCCGCCCCGGGCAGCACTGGAGCAAGCTGCAGAGCAGGGTCTGGCTTCCCTGTTACCCGCCCCTGGACGGAGCCGGGGGTCCCTCTTCGGCCTGCTGCCATATGTAGGCCCCGGGGAGAAGTTCTCTCCTTGCCTCGCGGGGTTGGCCAGAAGGGCCCCCTGCTTAGGGTCGAGGAAATGCCCCGTCGGCATCCTCAGCGTGGCCTCCGGTGACGCAGGCTTACTGCCTGCCCGACCGTCCGAGAGGCCAGCCTGGGCCCCCTGTGTCCCTGGGAAATCCGCAGTTTCCCTGAGGCCTCGCACGGGTTTCTCCCTCCCCTCCCAGGATACAAGAGCAGGCTGGCCGGGCTGGCGGGGGGCAGGGAGGGCCCGGCCGCTGCGGGTCCAGGGGTCCCGGTGAGCAGGGCCTGGGGGTTCCTGGGAGGCCCGGCACCCGAGACGGGCTACCTCGTGCTCCAGGTGTCGCACAGAGGCCAGCAGCTGGTGGATGGCAGTCTGGGATGGGGCCCGAGCCTGGCTCCGGACCGGGACAGTCAGGTCCTCCAGGGTGAGGGGCTCCCCCATGAGCCTAGGGGGCCAGTTCCCCAGGACACACCAGGGTCCGGAGCCTGGAAGTGTGTGCCCACTGAGAGAGGCGAAGCCTGCAGCGGGCTGGACGTCTGGGCAGGGGGTGTCTGTGCCCAGCCACCGGGACTGTCTCAGGCTGGAGGGTGGGTCAGCCAGCGATGCTCGGGATAGAAGGCTTCCCTGGGGTATCGGGTGGGGCCAGAAGCTGCCCTGAAGCTCGGACCGGAGGCGGGGGCTGAGGTGACTCCTGCCTTCGGCCAAGCTGGTCCCCCTTATGCTCAGGTTACTCTGCTGGACGACAAGCTCTCGGGCTCTCCCCTGGGGCCTGCCGGCCGGGGTCTGCAGGTTGCTCTGCTGTTGCAAGCCTGAGTTCACCAGCCGGCCAGTTGCGTCCTTCAGGACGAGGCTTGCGCCGGCCAGGTTGGTCTGGACCCGGCAGGGCTCCTGGCGCCGCTCTGCCCCCGGGGAGCGTATGGTGGCAGGCCCTTCCCTCTCAGCCGGGCACTCGTGCACCCACCGGCCACGTCCGCTGCCCCGGCCGACACCTCTGCTCTTCGGAAATCTCCGTCGCTCTTAAGAGAGGACGGAGTCGTGAGCTGAGGGCAGACGCGGTGGTCAGTGCTCGGGTGGGTTGGGGGGAGCGGGTCAGAGACAGGATGCCAGGCAGGAGGGGGCCAGGACTGAGGGGTGGTCTGACTCGATGCCTGGCTGCAGGGAGCAGGGCTGGGGTGCGAGGGGGGAGGAGGGCAGAGGGAAGCAGGGGGACAGTAAAGAGGCTGTTGAGGGCATCCCAGGTGAGAGAAGACAGGGCTGGGATCAGGGATGGGGGAGAGAAGGACGCGGAAGCGGATCTGCCGTGGAGGCTCGGGGCTGGGGGGCTGGGGGCCGTGAAGGAAAGAGAAGAATCAAGGATGACTGATTCCTGGCTCGGGCAGGGGTGATGGGGAAGCAGCACTGGGGGTCAGGGCCAAGACCCACACAGCAAACAGCTGCAGGTGAGCTGCTCTGGGTGACTCAGGGTGGGGCTTAGTCTCCCCAGCTCCCGGGGCCATTCGTCAGCCGGAGACCAGGAAACGCCTGGGGACCCGGCAGCTATACTGGGCCATAGGAGGTGTGCGTTTGAAGACAGGAACTAAAGCCCAGGAAGGTTTGGCAACTTGCCCCACAGTCACGCAGCTAGGACTTGGAGAAACTGGCACGTGCATCAGAATCTGAATCTGTCTGGGGGCGGCTTCCAGCCTTGGCTCTGTAGCCAAGCGCCTGAGCAGGGGGAGGTGGGGGGGGGGGGGAGCCAGGCCCACTCCTGGTCCTCCTCTTCCTGGCCTCACTTCCTGACATCCTGACTCTCCCTCTGTCCCAGGCTAGGAAGACTTCGTCCCGGCCCAGCTGGCCCTGTACGGTCAACCTCTGGAATTAGCGAGGCCCTGGGCTGGC
The DNA here is from genome assembly GCF_007474595.2 of Lynx canadensis. Taxonomy (NCBI): domain Eukaryota; kingdom Metazoa; phylum Chordata; class Mammalia; order Carnivora; family Felidae; genus Lynx; species Lynx canadensis. Next base: position 8,424,695 of record NC_044310.1, on the reverse strand, counting down.
CTGGCGGAAAAGAAGCTCTGGGCCAATAGCGAGAGGGGACCCTGTTCCTGCCACATCCAACCCAGACCCACCAAGCCTCTTGCCTGGCCTCAGGGGCGTCGCAGGCCTGGGGGGCACGTTCTCCTTGCGGCCGGCGTCGTGTCTCAGCTCCATGGATTCGAGGGCAAAGCCAAGGCGGAGGCGTCCTTGGTCCACACTAAGGCCAGCGGTCTGGCCTGTTTGATCGGATAGGTCCTGAAGGGCAAGGACAGGATGCCCAGCTCCCACCGGGCCACACCCCAGCCCTGGCCCGCACCGTACCTTTCATCAGCACCTCTGCTTGCCCTGGGGCCCAGCCCCAGCTGTCCTGGTCAGGCCCCCACACCGCCACCTTCCCCTGATGATTTTCGAGTGTCCTCCAGCGCCCCCTCCTTCTAACACTGACCCCAGACCTCTCTGTGACCCCTGCTTCCCAGACAGCCCTCCTGGCGGGGGGTGGGGGGCTCTCTCAGACCACTTCCTTCCTTCTCCCCACCGACCCCAGAACACTGCAGCCCAAAGCTGAACGGGACTGAAAACAGTCCAGGCCCCGTCCCCTCGTTCCTTGAAGGTTTCAGCTCTGGCTCACTGTGGCAGTCACCAACACACGCCTCAGTCCTTGGCGATCTCACCGTCCACATGGCTGATGCCTCTCACTCCTGGCCTGCGGAGTCCTTGACCTCTTCCTTTCCTGCCATCTTGCCCTTTGTCCCACCTCAGCCATCCACTCCCATGGTGCCCCCAGGCTCTAGCATCCTAAATAACTGTACCTGCTCCAGTTCTGGAGCCCACCCCCACCTTCTAGTGCCCCATGCCGGTGGTCTTTCCCCCATCAGGCCCCATCCTCTGGCCCCACCACCTCTGACTGTCCCTTGCTGCTTGCTGTCTCTCCCTTCCCTCCACGTAAAAACACCCGTTCGCACACCTCGCCCCTGGACCGCGCCCCTCCTCCCTCTGCACAACACTGATGACTGGTTTTCACCCTACTGCTGCACCGACAGCCTCGCTCCAAATGTCCGCCTTTGATCCCACGTGGGTGCAAAGGCTGCTGGAGAATGAGACTAGTTCCCTCCCCCCTCCCTCCTAGATGCCAATTCACACTTTCCCCTCTGTCCTCAAACCCCTGCCACCTCTTCTCCCCTCCCCTCTCCCCCCAGCAGACCTTACTTTCTGTTGCACTCACAAAATAGGGCAACAGAAGAGAAATGCCTCTGTGTTCCTTCCTGGTCAGCTCCCAGGACACAGCCTCCCCCCACCTGCCCTCCCCCCAACTCCCCGCTCCATCCCGTGCGGTCCTGTTCCCAGGCTGACCTTCCCCTGCACTCTGGGGGCCATCCCATCTCACCTCCCCAAGGAAAGCACCCAGAGCCACCACTGGCCTCTGAGGTGCCATTCTGGGCATCAAGACAGGCACCCATGACCCCCACAGCCCCACGGCAGACTCAGGCCCGAACCTGGACACAGAGCTTGGGGGGTGGGACACAGGCTATGGTGGGTCAGGGCCATGTCCTTGTTTCCAGAAACCACTCCCCCATCAGTACTTCCCCCTTTTTTACAAGGTCATTCCCATGAGCACTTAAGCAGGCGGTTATTTCTCCCAACTTTATAAAACAGAAAGCAGGGGCGCCTGGGTGGCTCAGTCGGTTAAGCATCCAACTTCGGCTCAGGTCATGATCTCATGGTCCATGAGTTCGAGCCCCGCATCAGGCTCTGTGCTGACAGCTCGGAGCCTGGAGCCTGCTTCAGATACTCTGTCCCCCTCTCTCTGTGCCCCTTCCCCACTCGCGCTCTGCCTCTCTCTCAAAATGAAATAAATGTTAAAAAACAAAATTAAAAACAGAAAGCAAAACCCCCACCCCCACCCCCACCCTTCTTGAGCCTCAGGTCCCAGGTCATCTCTCCCAAGTCCCCCTATTTCTCTCCCATCTCCAACTGCTGGCCTCGCTGCAACCGGCATCCCACCCCCACCTGCCCGAGGCTGCTTTCCTCCAGGTGATCCCCGAGACATCACACCCCTGGCCGGCCCTGGGTTCTCTTAAGGCAGCAGCAACAGCAGGACAGTGGTCACTCACTCATCTTCCTGGGACCCCTTGCTTCCCTGACTCCAGGATGCTCCCCCCTGGGTATCGAACCAAACGCAAAGGGAGTCACTTATATCAAGAACAGAATGGAGACAGGTCAACGCAGGTGCATAAAGGACACTTAACCTAACCTTACAGGAACTCACAGCTCTTCTCAGAAATCAGCAGAGGTCACCAGCCAATCCCCCAACCACCAAGTCTGTTCACGCCTGTTCAAGTCTCTCTGGACGTCCTTGTCCCCCTGACTTAGCTACCCTGATCCAAATAAAAATGACCACTAGACACCCAACCAGCTCTAAAAGCCAGATCACTGCTGTATTTATCCCATAAAAACCCTTTACGAGCAATCGGAACTCCTTGCTTCCTGAGCCCTGAGTTTCCTGCCTTGCAGGTTGAGAGCCTTGCAATTACTCAGGCTTCCTGCTTTTACTCAATATGCTGAGTTTGGCCTTTGACTGGGTTTCCTTTCCTCCCTCCTGCCTGCCAGCTCCTTCCCAGTCACCTCTGCTGGTTCCTCCTTTGCTGAGCCCTTGCCTTCAAGGCCCCACAGCAGGGTGCCTGTTACGTAAGTAAAGTTGTCTTGGAACACAGCCACATCTAGTGGTTTAATGGCTTGTCTCGGCTGCTTTCTTGATACAATGGCAGAGTAGTTGCAACAGAGACCTTATGGGCCTCAAAGCCTAAAGCATTTACTCTTGGGCCTTTACGAAAGTTTTCTGATCCCTGTCCTGCATCATCTGGCCCTCAGTTACCTTATCGACCTCACCCCTAGACCCCCTTGCTCTCTCTGCTCCAAACACACCAGCCTCCTTGCTGTCCTTCAAAAATGCTGTGCATGTTGCCGCCCCAGGGCCTTTGCACTTGCTGTCCCCGCTGCCTAGAACTGTCTCTCCCTCTCTCCTTCAAGGCCTGCCTCAAACGCAGCAGTGAGCCCTTCCATGACTGTTCTCCCAGACTTTAGCACCCTCTCCACTCTGTCCTCTCTTTACCCTTCGTGGTTTTTCTCCATGACTTGCCACCACCTAACAGACTAAAGAAAGTATTGTTTGCTCCTATCCCTCCAGGGGTCTATGAGCCACTGTTATTTTTTTCCCCTGCAGTATTTGCAGCACATGCAATAGTGCTGGGCACATAACAGGGGCTTCTACACCGTGTAAAACGAGCGACTGACCGTGGTAAACATCATGCAGCTTTAGGAGACACCTTGTCATTTAACCCTAAGAACTAGAGATGAGGAAACTGGAACTTAAAGGGGCTCCGTGCCCGGCCCAAAGCCTATAGCTGGTCAGTGGCTGCAGAGGGGCCACGGATGGAGGAGGGGCTAATCCCAGGCGCATGCTCATAACCAAGACCACCTGCCCCCCACCTCTTTCCAAAGGAGATCTCAAACAGCTCAACCCACAATATCCCTACCTTTAGTGTCCCCGCCCCGTGGCTGGGTTCATCTGTTCATCTGCGTGCTCCTCACTCCCACCCTCTGCTCCCTGGCTACCCACCCCCATCCCTGTCCAGTTAGGGACATCAGAGCCTCCTTCCTCTTCCCCCCGAAGAACCGGTGGTCAGTGCTCCTGGCCTCTGGGACCCGTCCTCCGGGCGTCTGTCTCCCTCAGGTCCTCCGCCTGGTCCGGTTTGAACCTGGAGGGGACCTCCCGCGAGGGCTAACGACCCAGGCGGGTAAGGTGCGGGGACGTCAGAGAACTCGCGGAGCCTCGGGGCGCGCGGGAGGTTCCACGAGTCGTGAGCGTGGCCGTAGGTTCCCACGGCGTGGGCTACAGGGCACGAGCAGAGCGCATGCTCCTCCGCCAGAGTCTCGGCTCCGCCCCTCATCCGGGGACTGAGATCCAGCCTCGTGGCTTGGTGCAAGTGGCTGGCGTGCGGAAGACAGGCCAAGCTGGCCGTGGCCGTGTACCGCTGAACCCGCTCGGAGTGCACCCTCCCCACTCCTTCAGTGCCTCGCGAGGCCCGGTCCCCCTGCCCTCTAGGCTTTTTCCACCTGCGACCTTTGCCCATGCTGTTCCCTGGGAGTCCTGCCTTGCCTTTCCACCCTCAGTCCAGATTTCATGCTTTCTCCTCCCCGAGATGGGAGGGCAAAGAGCCCTCGGCCTCCGGGCAGGTGACCGGTGACTTACCTGGGTGCTGCAGTTGTGTGCCTGAGGCAAGTCCTTCGATTCTCTGACCCTCAAGCTTCCCATCTGCAAAAAGGGCGTGGTAACACCTCCTCTACTATCTCACAGGTTTGACGTGAGAACTTAATAAATAAATGCCAAAGAGCTTCTTAAAGTGTAAAGCAATTCTTAAAGGAGGGGGTATTTATTACTTCCTGAGTCGGTTTCCTCCTAAACCTGGTGGCTGGAATGTTTGTTATTTAGATCTTGGTGTTCTTTGATCTCAAGTAGTACTTTATGCCTTAAAGGCAAGTTGGTCTGATACTAATTTAGTAAAGTTTTTTTTTTAATTATTTTTTAATGTGTATTTATTTTGGGGGGAGAGAGAGACAGAGTGTGAACAGGGGAGGGGCAGAGAGTGAGGGAGACACAGAATCCCAAGCAGGCTCCGGGCTTAGCACAGAGCTCGAGGCTCCGCCCAGAGCCGGACACGTGGGACACAAACCCTCCAACTGAGAGATCATGACCCAAGCCGAAGTTGGACGCTTGACCAACTGAGCCCCCAGATGTCCCTAAAGTTTTGTTTTTTTTTTAAGATTTATTTTTAAGTAATCTCCGCACCCATCGTGGGGCTTGAACTCACAACCCTGAGATCAAGAGTCCTGTGCTCCACAGACTGAGCCAGCCAGGCTTTAACTTTTTTCATTCTTGTACTTTCAGCTTTCCTGTGTCCTTATATTTTAGGTGTGTCTTGTATTTATTTATTTTTTTAATTTTTAAATTTTTAATGTTTATTCGAGAGAGAGAGACACACGCGCGCGCACACACACACACACACACACACACGGAGTGTGAGTGGGGGAGGGGCAGAGAGACAGAGGGAGACAGAATCTGAAGCAGGCTCCAGGCTCTGAGCTGCCAGCACAGAGCCCGACGCGGGGCTCGAACTCACGAACTGTGACACCATGACCTGAGCCGAAGTCGGACGCTTAACCGACTGAGCCACCCAGGCGCCCCTAGGTGTGTCTTTTATAAACACAATAGAGCTGGAAGTTCCTGGAAAATCATTTACAAGGTATGATCATGATGCGTATCTATGAAAACATCTATTTTTGTGTTAGCTAGTGGTCAGACTTCATGTTTCTTTCTTCTCCTTTCTTGCCTTTTGAAGAGTTGCTCACATAGCAACAACAAAAGAGTTGATCAAGGCTTTCTTTTTCCTCCTTTTTTCCCTCCAATGGTGTCTTGGAAATCACACATTCTACTTCTATTCTTTCAGTGGTTCTCCAAGACATTAATTTAACAAAGCCTAAAGTTAATCCAGTGTTTACTCTCCTTCCAGACAGAAAAGGTCTTTATTACACTTTGTCCCTGGTGAGCACCTCCTGAAATATACCAGCATTTTTCTGAACACTAAACCACATGTTTACTGTTTCCTTTGTGTATGTCAGATCTTCCTCATGGAAAAATGTCCTTCTTCTACAAGAAGATTCTTTTTAAAAAAATTTTTTTTTTCAACGTTTATTTATTTTTGGGACAGAGAGAGACAGAGCATGAACGGGCGAGGGGCAGAGAGAGAGGGAGACACAGAATCGGAAACAGGCTCCAGGCTCTGAGCCATCAGCCCAGAGCCTGACGCGGGGCTCGAACTCACGGACCGCGAGATCGTGACCTGGCTGAAGTCGGACGCTTAACCGACTGCGCCACCCAGGCGCCCCTACAAGAAGATTCTTTATACGTTTCTGTATCAAAGGTCTGTTTGTGATAAACCCTATTGTCATTTCTCTGAATAGGCCTTTATTTTTCTCGTTCCTGAAAGATAACTCCTAGGGGCGCCTGGGTGGCGCAGTCGGTTAAGCGTCCGACTTCAGCCAGGTCACGATCTCGCGGTCCGTGAGTTCGAGCCCCGCGTCGGGCTCTGGGCTGATGGCTCGGAGCCTGGAGCCTGTTTCCGATTCTGTGTCTCCCTCTCTCTCTGCCCCTCCCCCGTTCATGCTCTGTCTCTCTCTGTCCCCAAAATAAATAAACGTTGAAAAAAAAAAAATTAAAAAAAAAAAAAAAAAAAGAAAGATAACTCCTAGTCCACAATTTCAGGTTTATGTTATTTTTCACATCACTTTGAACATATCGTTCCCTGTCTTCTGACTCCTTTGTATGCTGTTTAGACATCAATTGCCAGTGTAATTGTCATTTCTTTTAGGACAACATCATTTCTACTTGGTTGCTTTTGGGATTTTTGTTTTTTAATTAAAAATTTTTTAGGGGCACCTGGGTGGCTCAGTCAGTTAAGCATCCGACTTTGGCTCAGATCGTGATCTCACAGTCTGTGACTTTGAGCCCCGTGCTGGGCTCTGCGCTGACAGCTTGGAGCCCGGAGCCTGCTTATGATTCTGCATCTCCCTCTCTCTCTGCCCCTCCCCTGCTTTCTCTCTCTCTCTCTCTCTCTCAAAAATAAATAAACATTAAAAAAATTGTCTTAAATGTTTATTTTTGAGAGAGAGAAAGAGAGAGGACATGCACAGGCAGGGGAGGGGCAGAGAGAGAGGGAGACACAGAATCTGAAGCAGGCTCCAGGCTCCGTGCTGCCAGCACAGAGCCCAATGTGGGGCTCGAACTCATGAGCTGTGAGATCATGACCTGAGCTGAAGTTGGACGCTCAACCGACTGAGTCACCCAGGCGCCCTGATAATGTTTTATAATAACGTGCTGGCTCTGTTCATAGTCGCTAGACTAATAGGTATGAACGCAAGCCCTCAACTACCTGAAGAACTGGACCCACAGAGGTCTGCTGCTGCCAGTGAGGAAAACCTCTGTGTTCCTTCCTGACAATTGTTTCAAAACTTGTAGAAAGCACTCAATAAATGTTTAGAGGACTAATAATTAATGAATAAAGGAATGGGCGGTCAGACAGACTGGTGATGGGACTCACGACATGCTACCCCCAGAATACGGCATCTTGGATATCGTGGACATCTTGGCATCATGGACATCTTAACCTGAGCGTTTGAAAAAATGGCAGAAGCAGGAAAGTCATTCTGACCCCTCCCCCTGTCGTTTCCTGAAACAGGTCCCAAATCTACTACGTGAAAGTTACCCTTCCTGAACCAGGAGGAAAGAGGACATTCTTATCACCGGAGACAGGGAACTTATGGCCAAGAAATCTGTAGAAACCAACCTTTGTTAAACGGACCCTTATATTCCTAGACACTTCTTCACCACTCACTACCCCAGCCCACACCCCTTTGTCCTGTTGGTTCTTCACACATTTTTTAAAAATGTTTATTTATTTTTGACAGAGAGAGCGAGTGAGCGGGGGTGCGGAGGGAAGGGGCAGAAAGACAGGGAGACAGAGGATCCCAAAGCAGGCTCTGTGCCGGAGACCCCCGCCCCTGACGTGGGGCTCGAACTCTGAACCTCGAGAGCATGACCTGAGCCGAGGTAAGACGCTCAACCGACTGAGCCACCCAGGCGCCCCGCTCACACATTTGTTTCTTTGTGTGAAAGGTAGAAATGCTTCCTGCTGTTGTCACTTCAGGCCTTCCTTCTCTTGTGAAGGTTCTCGTAGACGTGTAAACGTCCCATAAAACGTACATGATTTCCCGGTTAATTTTGTCAGTTCACTTTTCAGACCCAGCCAGTGACCCTAAAAGGGTTGAGGAAAACTCTTTCCTTACCTCACTCCCTCCCTCTCTCTGAATAATTAACGTGGCAACACAGGTAATGAGAAACACTGATGTGACACATTTTCAGACCTTACTAATCCCTGAGTCAGGCACTATTATTATCCAACTTTTCAGATGAGGAAACTGAGTCACGGCGAGGTTAGGACACTGTCCTGTCTCTTACACGGCCAGTCACAGGGTGCAGTAGGGATTTGACCAAGGCTTGCTGGCTCTAGAGCTGTTTTGGAGGGAGGCTGGGAGAGTTGGGATTTCCAGGCTGTTCTGGAGACTCGTCCGCCGGGCCCAAGGCAAGGGCCCCGCATGTATGGCTGGCTCTGGTCTAGTTTGGGCCAACAGAAGACCTCGATCTCTCCCGGGAGGAGGAGGGCTTGTCTCTGGCTCCCTCATCTGGAAGGCTCAGCTTTGTGTAAGCAAGAAATACAGGATTTGGGAACTAGACCAGTGGCTTCAGCCCTCCTTAGCCAGAGACCAGAGGCAGGAGGAAATCTGCTTCCTGGGGCGGGCAGTTTCCAAAACATACCCCTGAGCTGCCCTGTGGGGAAAGGCAGTCTCTTGCATGCTGTCTTTTTTATTTTAATTTTTTTAATGTTTATTTTACTTTGAGAGAGAGAGAGAGAGAGAGCAGGGGAGGGTTGGAGAGAGAGGGAGACAGATTCGGAAGCAGGCTCCAGGCTCCGAGCTGTCAGCACAGAGCTCGATGCGGGGCTCGAACCCACCAACCGCGAGATCCTGACCTGAGCGGAAGTCAGACACTTAACCGACTGAACCCCGCCCTGGGCGCCCCTTCCATGCGGTCTTTCAACCCCACGTGCCTGGTAACAGTGGCCTTGAGGCTGGAACACTTCCTTACCAAGAGATAAAGAGCCCACCCCACACAGCCCGTGCTGACCTTGTCACCTCGAGCGGGAATATCTTTCCCGTTTCAGGCCCAAGGTGAGCTCCTTTGTTCTGCTTACGGGTGTGTGTCATAGGGCAGCCGGCCAAGCCCATGCTAGATCTGTCCTCTCGGGGAGGGGAGCGTCCTGCCACTGTGGAAGGAGGGCGGGGAGAGCGAGCCACTGGCCCCGTGCCGGTTACTGGGAGAGGCCTGCTGGCCACGGGGACTGCCGCCAACCGCCAAAACTCAGCTTGCTGCCTCCTCGGCGTGAGCAAAGCATGATTCATCCAGTGCTGGACTGCATCCCTTTCCCGGGTGCCTCTGGCCACAGGGTGCAGCGGGCAGAGCTGTCTGATGTCCTCCCTGGAACTGATACCCGGTGCGTGGTGTTCTGCTCAATGTGGCCACTTGTCCCCACCCCCACCTCCCAGGCCAAGCCACCAACATTGTCCTTTCAGAGCGTAAGTCAGATTGTGTCCCATTCTGTGCAAAGCCCTCCAGCGGCCCCCATCTCACTCAGAAAGAGCCCAAGTCTGGGGCGCCCGGGTGGCTCAGTCAGTTAAGCGTCCGACTTCGGCTCAGGTCAGATCTCGTGGTTCGCGGGTTCGAGCCCGTCGTCGGGCGCTGCGCTGACAGCTCAGAGCCTGGCGCCTCCTGCGGATTCTGTCTCCCTCTCTCCCTGCCCCTCCCCCACTTTCTCTCGCTCTCTCTCAAAAATAGACATTAAAAAAAGAAAAAAAGGCGCCAAAGTCCTCGAAATGACCTACTAACCCTTTGCCAGCTGGTCCCTGCTGCCTTTCTGACCTCATTCCTCCATCCCTCCCTTGGCTCCAGCCGATCGGCCTCCTGGCCCTCCTGGCCATGCCCGGTAACAGGCTGGACAGGAACACACATGCTCAAGCCTTCCTATGAGCTGTTCCCCTGCCTGCAACCTCATGCCAGATGCAATCCCCTGACACTTGGGGCTTTTTTTTTTTTTTTGGTTTGATTCTGGTAGCCCAGCATCTAGAAGCCTCCCAGTTCCCATAGGCTCTTGGCTGCTTGTTGAATGGATGTTACAAAATCAGTTTTGAGACATGCTGCGTGGAAAGGGGGCACCCTGCCGGTGGCCCTCGCTCTCTGGGCCTCTGATGGCACTCTTCTCGCAGGACAGTCCTCCGGCTCCTGGGGCCACTTGGTCTGCATGGTCAGGGCGCCAGAGTAGCCTGGAAGTTTAAGTCACGGTCCCCCGCCCCCGGAGCAGCCCTTGGCCAGTGACCGGAAAGCCCAGCTCCCTTGCTTTGTACTGAGTCACACGCTGCATTCAGGGTCTGCTTCTGGGGATGCCCACCTAAGATAGGAACCTTCCTCTGCCCCCCATAAAGATCCGGTCAGACTTGAGGGGTCTCTGGCTATACTATCCCCTCTGCCTGACACAGGCTCTCTTAGCTGCCCCCCCCCACACCCCCCTCACCTTTTCATTCCCTTTGGAAATCTGACATATTCACAACATACACACGGGAGCATGCGCCCACTGGAGGCCTCCCGTGTGCCAGGAACTGGTAGAAATCAGAGAATTGGAACTTGGGTTTTAGTCCCATTCCTCGAAGGCCACACCCCTCCCCAACCCAAGGCCGCCTCAACCATGACCTTGAGGGGTGTTTCCTTCTAGTCCACTCTTCAATATTTCACCACACGTACCCTCATGAACGACATACAGGAACGACATACATATAAGTCATGCTAACACTCATATTGCACACGCCATTCTGCAATCTGTTTTGCTCCCAACAGGGGGACCGATGTCCATAGAGATAGGTCTGGGGCGCCTGGGTGGCTCAGTCGGTTGAGCATCCGACTCTCGATTTTGGCTCAGGTCATGATCTTGCAGTTTGTGAGATCGAGATCCGCGATGGGCTCTGCACTACCAGCGAGGAGCCTGCTTGGGATTCCCTCTCTCTCTCTCTCTCTCTCTCTCTCTCTCTCTGCTCCTCCCCCGCTTGCACTCTCACTCTCTCTCATAAAATAAACTTTAAAAGAAAATAAGAAATTGGTCTGGTTTATTCATTTGAACTGCTGAACCACAGCCACAGGATGAATACAGCACAGATCATCTATCCGTCCCCTTCTGATGGTGAAGCTAATTCCAGGTTTCTTACAGCTGCAGCCACTCACCAACCCTTGGTCCAGAGCACAGGTTCGGTCCCAGAGGTTCCTTTCGGAGCTCCTGCCTCCTGACAGCGGACTCCTAATGTCTATTCCCTGAGAGCAGGCACCAGAGTTCAGCCCTGCAGCCCCAGGCACTTGCAGCGGCAGGCACTAAGCCCCTTAGGACAGATGGACACAGGAGGATGGTGGGGTTGTGCACTAGGCTTTGATCTCTTTGTGCCGGGGACAATCCAGGACGGCCTGGGGAAGTCCAGGCACATGAGGCCCGGGGATCAACACTCAGTCCAGTTGGAGTGGAGCGGGACCCTGGCCACGGGACGCTTGGGGCTTCTGGACAGGTGTTGGTCCTCCTCCGCCCTCACACCAAGACACAGGGTCTGCCAGGGAGATGTCACCCTTTGCCTACTGACCCCACATCATCACAGGCTCAAAGAGCAACCCACCAACGCTGTTACTTCGGGAACTTTCCAAGGGCCAGGCACTGCACTCTTTGTGTGTGGCATCACCCTCCGGGTGGGCATTAGCCCTTTTCCAGAAGACACTGAGGTCAGAGACGTTAAGTTGCTCAAAGGCACATAGCCAGGAAGTGGCAGAGAGGGATTCAAACCAATACCCAAGTCATCTGATTCAGAGACACACATACCCGTCTGCCACACCAAAGAGGGCCCTCCTCTGCCCAGGCCCCGGCGAGGCCAAAGCTGGGTGCACGGCAGGCCCAGCTGGTCGTGAACCCAGGCTTCCTCCCGCCACGACAGAACTGGCAACTAAGCCCAGTTTCCCTGGGGATTCAAAGGAGAAATCTTCTCAGGAATGACAGGTCCCGGACCCAGCCCGGCTGGGAGATTAAACGTGGCTCAAAACACACCCAGCTACAGATTCCCCAAACTTTTAATGCCGTGGCTCTGGGAAGGGCAGCTGGAGGCTGCAGAGGGTCTCAGGTGCTGCCGACACCCCTCCGTCTCCGGCCCCAAGGTCCCCAAGCACCGAGTGACCAGGCAGCGAGAAGCCCAGGGACCTCACTGCCACGCTGCACTGCTCCTGGGACTGAGGGCTGAGCACCACCTAAAGCTCTCAGAGCTTCTGCGGGTGGGGTCAACAAGCTGTGGGTAAGGCCTGGCCCAGGCGGAGCTCGGCCTGGGGCTGCACGGGCAGGTGAGGAGAGACCAGGTTCCCAGCTTTACTGGCACGGGCCAGTGAGCTACCCTGAAGGGAGAGGAGGTCTCAGGGAGTCTGGGACAGGTATGCATGGGGCTCCTGGCCACTCAGGGCACCTGATTCAGGCAACCCCTGAGATGAGGAACAGGAGAACACAGTCCAAGGTGGGCGGGGCAGGGGGGCATCTAGAACACCATCCGAGGCGCGAGGAAGGTGGTGCAGCCTGAGCCGCCTCCACGGTCTGTCATACTGGCCCCAGGCTGGGGCCCGGCAAAGCAGCCTGGCTTCAGTACCCTTGCGGGGCGTGACCCCTGCTCTCCGAGCCTCCGAAAGGGTCTGTGGGCGCCTCTGGTGAGTCAATCGTCTGGTAGTCGCTGCGCTCCTGTGACGGTCCGAGGAAACCTAGGGGTGGGGGGATATGGGGGTAGGGGAGAAGAAATGAAGGGTGAGGACTCAAGATGTTCTACCCACCCACCCCCACCAGGAGGGCCCTGGGACAGGGATGGCGAGAGCACCGCCCCCAAGCTATTGGCACGTGTGCAGCCAATCCTCCCATATCCCTACAGGGCAGGCATCTTGTTGCCCCCACTTTACAGACGGGAAAACTGAGGGTCAAAGAGGTGGACTGACTTGCCTGCAAGCAGGGAGCTTGAAGCTGGGGACACTAAGAGTCAAGCCAAGGCAGCACGAGTGCTCTCGCCCACCACGCTCGGCCCTGCACAGTGCACGCTTAGCAACTCGAGGAGAGGGTGCCCGGCCCTGGGCCCACAGGCTCCTCTCCGAGGCACAGTGGACACCGTGTTACTGTGTCCAGAAGGCCCAGAGCTGGCACAGCCGCAGAGCCCAGAGCGCTGGGCTGGGGGTGCCAGGTAGGTGAGAGGGTTCGAGGTGCCCATGCCCTCACTCCCATCCCTGCCCTGCACACCTGTCCCGTGATCCGGAGCAGGTCCCAAGGGCTAAGGGCGCCAGCTCCTTCACGTGTCCAACGGGAGGAACGTTACTGGCTCCCCGCAACCCCCCGGCAGTACTGAGGTCAGCCAGGGGGAGGCCACAGGCCACCCCTGCCCTGGCCCGGCTGCTCCCCTGGGCGGGTCATGGGCCCCTCTGGGCCTCTCTTCTCCAGACAGAACAGTGCAAGACTGCCCCCCAGCCTCTCCCTACTTGTCTGAGATGAGATGTCAGAGAGAACAGGAGAACGGCCTGGCCACCATGAGAGGGGTACAGCTCAAAGCCGGTGTTGGAGGGGTAGCGGTGGGCCGGGGCGGGGGCAGGGTGACACGGATGTCAGCAGGGAGAGCACCTGGGGCTCAGCCGAGGCTCCCGCGGCCCATGCCATGCCAGCGCCTTCTTCCTCGGCCACCCAGACCCCACAGGGCAGGAGGGGAGGCTCCAGGCTGCTACCGCCCAGAGCTGCCTCGGAACCGGGGCACACCCAGCTGCATCCGTGCTCGGGCTAAGAGGGGGGGTCCGGTCGCCACCCCCAACTCTGCCCGCGGCCTGATGCCGGGGAAAGCTCCCAGCAGGCTGGGATGGGAGCACAGGGCCGGTGCAGCAGAAGCCGGAGCTTGTACGCCTCCTGGCCTGGGGTGCAGCGTCCCCGCCACACTCCTCCCTGCACCTTGAGCCTTGGTCCCCAGGGCGAGGACGGCCCACTCGGGCAGGGGCTGTGCAGGCTAGACAGAGTCAGGGGAGACGAGGAAGGCGCTGCCACACCTGGGCCGGGGACAGGGCAGTCAGGGAGCCGGCCGCAGGTGGTGGCCTCACCAATATGGAGCAGGAGCTCACCCCCGCGCTCCCGGTACATGTGGTAGACGAAGCAGCAGGACAAGGGCTTGAGGAGCAGGCTGAGGATGGCCATGCCGGCACCAAAGCGCTCCGTGTCCGAGAAGCCGGTCCGCTGGTAGAAGATGCTGATGTGGACGATGTCCAGGAAGATGGTGGCCGCCAAGCCACCCAGAAACTGCAAGACAGGCCAGGCGCAGGGCCCGTGGTGACCACGTGTCACCAGGGCTTAAGAGCGTGCCGACGCCCTATCACGCCCTCATGCCCCCCCCCCCCACCCCTCCCGTATACCAGACCGGAAGCTCTGTCTGTGCCCTCCTGTGTCCTTAGGCTTTGCTGCAAAACACATCAGCAAGCAGGCAGGACCCTGTGGATGAGGCGCCTGCCCGAGGACTGCAGCACCGAGCGCGGGGACGTGGGGACGTGGGGACCCGGTCCGGACCTAGCCTGTGGCTCCACCAGAGCCCCACCCCCCACCACTGCCCCTGTTGCCCTTGAGGCCATGATGGGGCACGAGACTTGGCTCCAGAACCTCCAAGACAGAGGTCCCTTGGAGTTCGCCCAATCTGTCTCCAGCACCAGGGAAGCCCTTCCTCGGTCATCCTGACGGGCCGGTGCTGGAGCGCCCACCGCCCGCCGGGGCGTAGCGGTTGTCCATGACAGAGCTCAGCAGGGCTGTGTCCACTCTGACCTCGTAAGCACAGGAGCTCCCTCTTCGTGGGTCTCCAGCCACATCCCTCCCCACCAGAACCTAGAGGCGGGTTACGGGAAAGGGGTCCAGTGCCATCGAGGAGCGGCCGCTCTGGGGCGCCTGGGGGGACCCCACCCGTGCCACTCTCTCGGGGGAGGCCCTGAGCAGACTCGGGGAGCTCTGGGCCCGGCAGGCCGAGAAGCAGGCCAGGCTAGTGAAGACACACGTGGGCTGGTAGCCTGGGCGGGCTTACTCACAAGGCTTTAGAGAATGGAAAACGGGGGCACGAGGAGGAGAGAGGATCGGGATGGGTGAGGGGGAGACCGGGGGGGGGGGGGCCACGACCACCCTGAAGCCAGTCCTCTCGCTGCATCCCCCGCCTCACCAGGCTTATGGCGTCGATGGAGTCCCTCTGAGCAACGGCCCACACGCCCAAGGCCAGGATGGTGAAGTTTGCCCAGGGATAGGGGCCCTCGAACGCTATGCAGCCCCTGTGGGAAAAGGCACCGGAGTCACATGAGGTGACCGCCCCCCAGGTGCCCGCCCCCTCCCGCTCCTGGGCCTCAGGGCCCTCTGACGTGCCATCTGCCCGGCTCCAGGGCACCTCCTCTGCCCTGGAAACGTCAGCAAGCAAATCCCCTTGGCGTCACTTCCCAAAGGGACCCCGAATCCGGCCATATCCCTCCAGCTCCAAAACACCATCCTCCCCTGGATACATCCACGGATTGATCTCTGTGGCCTCTGCCCACCGGTCTCTCACTTCCATTCCTGCCCTTCCAGGGGCGACGATGCGCTCTCCTGCTAAGAATTCTCCAGCAGTTTCCCGTCCCACTTGCAGTGAAATACAGACCCTTCCCGTGGCCTGAGGAGCCCTGTGGGATCCGGCCCGTGACACAGACTCTCTTACGGCCCAGCCACTGCCCGTGCTGTGTCCTCTACCCTGAACACTTGGCCCTGTTGTGTTACTTTAGTCTCAGCCCAAACGTTACCTCTGAGACTCTTTCCCCGACCACCTAATTTTAAGTACCACCTTGTCACTTTCTAACACAACACCCGCCCGTATCTTCTGTTCTGGGGGATCGTTACCAACTCCCGACGGATGCGTTTACGACTTGTCAACCCAATGACACTGTTAGCACAGAGGCCCTGCTAGCGACTAGCACAGTTCTAGATGCTTTAAAGGAACTCATTTATGTGCATTTATGTTCGCAACTCTAGAAAGGGAGCACAAATACCGGCCTCGTTTTTAAAAACGAGGAAGGTGAGGCACAGAGAGATCAGGTAACGTGCCCAGGGCCACTCGGCTTCTAAGTGGGGGAGCTGGGATTTGAACTCCAACAGCCTTAGCCCTTTTCCAGAAGACACTGGAAGACACCGCCATTGACGCAGGCAGTGTACCTTGAAGTCTGCAAAACGCACACAGAGGCTCAACTGTTTCCAGTCCTGGTTTGGCAGAGAAATCTCCCCAGCAGCTCAACCGTCATTTCATTAGGCGGCAATAATGAAAATCAGCCCTGCAATCCTCGAGCCTCCCTTTGTGGCCCCAGGGAGTGTGGGATGAGCACTGCCACGCCTCTCCCCCACAGCTCCTGAGGGGTGTGCCATCCATATACCCATTTGACAGATGGAAACCAAGGCCCCAAGAGGTGGGTGGGCCACTTGCCTAAGGTAACCCGGCTGGACCCTGGCTGAGCCAGGACCTGCCCGGGTCCGTCTAAATCCTGAATCTGCCATCATAGAAGAGTGAGGGTCTGCCCCTAAGCAAGTGACCACCCTGCGTCTCTCAGCTCATAGAATATCGACTTGCTGAGCCACTGAGCTAAGCCACAGAAGGCGCTCAGCCCAGCGGCTGGCCCCGAGACACCCTCAATAAATATTAGCGGTTATGACAGTTTCTAAAGCTATGCTTTCACCTTCCAATGATCTTACAAGGTAAGGAGGGGTGTCGGTAATACCGTCATTTTGCAGGTGAGAAAATGACTCAGGGGGTCTAAGTTTCCTCTGGAAACTGCCTGCCCCTCACACATTCTTGGGATGTGGGGAGCTTGCTGAGGACGTTCTTGGCAGAGGTGCTATTTGGCTTTGGAACTGGCCAGGAGACCCGCGGACAAGACCCAAGCGACACACGGACAAGACCCTGGCGGTATGTGCACCCAGATCCCGGGAGACAGGTGGACACAGAGCCGGGACACCTGTGGAGTCACTCACCAGGTCGTCAGCAGCCAGTGAACCAGGAGGATCGTCTGCGGCACAAAGTAGGGGAGAGGGAAAGAAAAGATCTATGAATGTGACCACCAGATGGCAGGGGCGTGGGGGGGGGGGGGCGCGGCGGAGCTTTTGCAGCCAGAAAACACGGGACGCAAGCCCCTGTCTAGCACCTAAGAGGGCTTCGCAAATACAGGAGGGGAAGAGCAGGGGGAGGGGTGGGGGTGAGGAGGCAGGCCTTGAGGGTCTTGGCAAGGAACGTGGATTTCATCCTCAGTGCATGGAGGGGACGCCACCAAAGGCTTTTCTGCAACAAAGTAACCTGGTATGGTTTAAGAAAAAAAAAAAATCCCTCTGGCGTTTTTCTAAATGTCTACACTGTTCCACCCCTCTTATTGCCCCAGATATCCTTAAAATCACAGCCCCCATAACTGGAACTGGTCTCTACTCCTGGTAATCAAAAGGGCCCTACTTGGAAAGCAGACGGAGGAGGGAGCAGATGCTATGGGGAGGGCAGGGCGGCTGTGAGTTGGCGTTTCCGAAGGAGGGCACTCGGTGCTAAGGGGTAAGCAGGGACCCGCCAGGCAAAGGGGAGGAAAGAAAGGTGTTCTGAGCTGGCGTGACAACAGGAATGGGGAGGCAGGAAGGGGAAGAGGGAGTGGCGCTGAACCCATGGGGGGCCAGGAGCCCCAAGTCAGGAGCTTCAATGGGGTCCCAGTGGTGGATGGGGGTCCCTGAAGGAGTTACTCAAGGGATTGGTGGGGGTCAAGCTGGGAGGGAGGGGAATGCCGAGAGCATGGGGAGGGGATAGCGTGCCCGCCGGCCTGGAGAGCGGAGAGCCAGGGCAGGCAGAGCAAGGGTGTATAGTGAATCGCCCCGGCTCCTGGACTGGTGAAAGGGCAGAAGTGGGGGTTGCCACCTGCAAGAAAGAACCCTGGCTAGGGAGGGAGAAGCCCCTCGAGAGGAGTTACCACTTACCGTGCACATACTCTGTGCCAAAAGCCTTACACAACCTCCTTGGGGCCTCAGAACAGCCTCTGGAACAGTCACTAAGCTCATTCCCATTTTGGGGGGCCTGGCTAGCTCAGTTGGGGGAGCATTCAGCTCTCGATCTCTGGGTCATGAGCTCAAGCCCACGTTGCGTGGGTAGCGATTACTTCAAAAAATAAAATAAAATAAAAGATCATTCCCATTTTACAGATGGGAAAACTAGTCTCCGAGGAATATCAAGTCGATCTGGATTCCATAGATGGCAAGTGGTAAAACCAGAGTTCAATTGTAAGTGTGCCTCCGGGGCACCCAACTTTGCAGCGGGGGCCCGGGCTTTCAGCGGAGAAAAGCCATTTGAACTTTCGACAAATGTGGACATTTTCTGCACATGGGGGAGGTGAAATCCAGAGCAGATGGCTGGGATGTTCCGCCTTCACCCCTCGTGCCCAGTGCGAGTGAACCAAAAAAGCTTTGGTGCCATGGCCCAAAAGCTCAACAGACTAGGAGAAGAGTTCTGTAGGGACTGATGCTCCTGACTTTATGGAGGTCCCAAGACTCTGAAAAAACCAAGTCTGTACAGTATGGAAGGCTGGCGCTAGAAGGAATCTTTGCGGGGCACCTGGCTGGCTCAGTCGTTAGAGCATCCGACTCTTGACCTCAGGGCTGGGAGTTCGAGCCCCACGTTGGGTGTAGAGATTACTTAAATAAATAAAACTTAAAAAAGAAAAAGGAATGTTCACGACTGGCTACCTTTGTTTACCACCGAGCGCTTCCTAAGTGTCAGACCCCCATACTAGGTACTTTCTATACATGAACGCACCTCATTCTTACAGTCCGTGGAGGTGCCATTTACAGTTGAGAAAACTGATGCTCAGAGGTAAGTCAGTGGCAGAGCCACTCAACAGATTCAAATCTGACCATTAGCCCAGTGTTGTCTGACTGCCAGGCCTCTCTGGGCCTGGGCAGGTGTGCTCTTCCCGTTACAAAGATGGGGAAACTGAGGCAGAGAAGTCTTAGTCTGCCACGGGTTTGTTAAAATGTTTTTTGTAATGTTTGTTTATTTTTGAGAGACAGAGAGAGACAGAGCGTGAGCGGGGGAGGGGCAGAGAGAGAGGGAGACACAGAATCCGAAGCAGGCTCCAGGCTCTGAGCTGTCAGCACAGTGGGCACGCAGGGCTTGAACTCACAGGCCATGAGATCATGACCTGAGCTGAAGTCAACGCTTAACTGACTGAGCCACCCAGGCACCCTTTCCTTTTATTTATTTTTTTAATGTTTATTTATTTTGAGAGGGGGGAGGGGCAGAGAGAGAGAGAATCCCAAGCAGGGTCCGTGCTGTGAGTGCAGAGCCTGACACGGGGCATAGAGTAGGGGAACATGAGAAAATAGAGGATCTCATGAACCATGAGGTCACGACCTGAGCTGAAATCCAGAGTCAGATGCTTAACCGACTGAGCTACGCGGGTACCCCTGCCATAGGTTTTTTTTTTTTTCTCCCCCAAAGGCTTAAGAGATGCGATCTCATGGTCCTACTTTTCTCAGGCATTTATACTTTAACCCAGCATCCCTGGCACCTGCTAGGCACCCGCCCTGGGGACTCAACGGTGAGCAAAGGAGATGTGGTGCCCTACTGCCCTTCCAGAACTTTTACATGGTGGAGGACACCTGCTGATCAGATCATCACCTTAGAAACGAAGGCTCCAGTGAGAACCTCTTCCAGAAGGAGGGTGATAGCAAAGGAACCGGAGACCCATTCTACAGCCGGGTGGGGTGGGGCCGTGGGGTGGTTCTGAGGGAGTGACTTTAAAACAAATTTTTTTTATGTTTATTTAGTTTTGAGAGAGAGAGAGAGAGAGAGCACGAGCAGGGAAGGGGCAGAGCGAGAAGGGAGACACAGAATCCTTAACAGGCTCCAGGCCCCGAGGTGTCAGGCCAGAGCCGACACGGGGCTCGAACTCGCGAACTGCAAGATCATGACCTGAGCCAAAGTCGGAAGCTCAACCCACTGGGCCACCCAGGTGCCCCCGGAGTGACTTTTAAGCAGGGGATTAACTAGGGCCAAAGATCAAAGAAGAGCCTTTCAAGCAGAAGGGATGGAGCCTGCAAAGGCTCTGTGGCAGAAGGAAACGTGGAACCTTCTGGAAACTGAAAAGAAGCCAATGCAGCTGGACAGAAGAGGAGAGCAGAGGACGGACAGGAAGCTGGGGGGTGGGCAGGGCTGGGCCCGGGAGGTGTGGGAAAGAAGTCTGATCTTTATCTCAAGAGCTAACCACCACCACCCGGTCTGTCTTAACAGGAAACCCTACCCACAAGAGGGGAGAAGTCTTGCCTCGAAGGCCACAGCACGTGACCAGTCGCGAGAGTCCTGGTGTCCGGCTTTTGGACTAAGAGAAGACACTGAGAAAGACAGCACAGGGGAGGCGGCTCACATCACCACCTTCCTCCTGAAAATCAACACCTAAGCCTTCCGCACTGCTGGCTTCTATTCCAGGAACCGTCTTAATTTCCAAGTGCTCGGCTTCCTCCATTCAGACCATGCACACAACGGGCCCTGCAGAGCTCTGCCTGATTAAGGTGAGCTGGATGAGGAGCAGGTCCCCAGGGTGCCCGCCGATGCCCAGGCAAGCCTGTGGGGAAATCGCTCTGTGTCACCTGTGAGATAAAGATTTCTCCTGGAGCCGAAAAGACCTGTAAATGCAGTGAGCGCCTGCCTAACGTCCAAAACTATGCCATCTGTTTGGGGAAGAAAAGAGTGCAACCTGGAAATACTGAGGATCCTTGAAGACACAGGGTGTCCCCACCATGTGACAGACATCACTTTTGTTTTATAAATACTGAAGAAATTAAGCACCTTTTGATCATGTCTCTTAAGCCCCCGGGAAAGGGAACCCGCAGAAGACTAAGCCTCAGTTTCCTCATCTTTGTAGCGAGAGGACATGCCCACCCAGGCCTAGAGTCCAGGAGAGCTCCAACCAGACACCGAGCCAAATGGGCCCTGCCCTTCCCGACACAGGAGGGAACAGTGACTCATCTCAGCACAAAGAACTGTCTGCCGGCTGTTGGGGAGGTTTCTGGGAACCAAGGGGACACCAGGGATTCTCAGGTACTGCCTGAGAGACTGGGGGATGGGGCGGGGGGGGGGGGGCTGGGCTCTGAGAACGTGCCTGGGCAGCCCTTCCTGGCTGGGCAAGAGGACAGAGACCTGAGCTCCTGGACTCTTCATACAGTGCTCGGCACAGGGGGCCTGCCTGGCTCTTCCCCAGGCAGCATCCAATGTGTCAGAAGACTGGGGAGGGGAGGGCCAATGGGCCACGGCAGCCAGGGGTCACAGGATGCTGGACTGGAGACCTGGGTTCTGAGCCAGGGGCCAGGTCCCTTTATGTCTGTGCCCCAGGGTCCTTCTCTGTGAAATGGAGGCAATACCTATGTCCCCATATGTCCCAGCGGGGTGCCTCAACTGTAGAGAGACAGCGTCTGATAGTTACTGTACGTATCCACAGTGATGCCAAGCACCCCCGTGAACAGGCATCTTGGAACAGTGTCAATAACACAATTCCTGTTACTGATGAGGACCTGTCTGCCATGTGTCTACACTGCCCCGAACACTTGGACCACGTCACCCTGCAACTGTATGGGGGAGAGAGTATGAAGGTTCTTTTACTTGTGAAGAAACGGAGGCAGTGAGAGATTAGGTCACTGGCCCAAACTGGAACACTTATAAACAAGAGAGCTCAGATGCCAATCTCCGAATCGGTGTGTCTGGTCTGAGTTTTTCTGCTAATAAAAATGTAATGCCCCAGGGCTCCTGGGTGGCTCAGTCAGTTAAGCGTCCGACCCTGGATTTCGGCTCAGGTCATGATCTCACGGTCCATGAGTTCGAGCCCCGCGTCGGGCTCTGTGCTGACAGCTCAGAGCCTGGAACCTGCTTCGGATTCTGTGTCTCCCTCTCTCTCTGACCCTCCCCCGTTCATGCTCTGTCTCTGTCTCAAAAATAAACATTAAAAAAAATGTAATGCTCCACCAACTTCTGGACCACTGGATCCTTCTCTTAGCACCCTAGAAGGTAGGGTTTATTTTTATCCTCTTTTTACAGTGAGGAAACTGATACTCAGGTTAAGAAACCCGTTCAAGGTCACACAGCTAATAAGTAGCAAAGTCTATGCTACACGGTCGGGATCTGGAGGAGAAAGGGAAGGGTGGATGGAAATGAGGTTTAAGCAGAAGGGAAGGCTAAGGGGAACCCAAGCGGTCACGTGGACCATGACTTAGACCCCTTGTTTGCCACTAGAGGGCCCATGGACGAAAGGGGTTGGGTGTGGGGGAGATTCCTAGACAGGTGGTAGACAGACCTAAGGTCAACCTACAGATCAATGTATGGAATATAGTTCTATTAGTCCTGTGTAAACATTCAGCAGCCTGTTACGTGAGGCAGTAAGACCGCCCAGGGCAGCTAAGGCTGAGGGACCCGCGTCAGGAACGCCACGGCGGGGAGGCAGAGTCGGGTGGTGGTTAACTGCCTGGGCAATGAGGCCAAAGGTTTGGATCTGATCCTGGCTCCATGATGTAGAAGCTGTGTGATCTCGGGCAAGTTACCAGATCTCCTGGAACTGCTGTCTGCTCATCTGTGAAGTAGGGACAATAGCGCTCGGGTCATAGAATTGTCACGTGGATCTAGCAGCACAGGGAGGTAGAGAGGTACGTGAAACACGCAACACAGTGCCTGCCAGGGAGGCAGCCCTCAGCACACAGCCATCCTCGTTACTCCCGTCAGGAAGTCGGCTTCCTAATTTTTAACCTAATGCTGCTATTCCCTGGCCCCTCCTCCCGAAGATCTTTTCTCACAAGACCTCATGGACCCAAGTCTACTCTGTTCTCAGCTGGCCGCAATGTCATTTCTGCAGCTCAGGACTTGCCTCTCGGATGGGGCTCGGTTAGGGGCTGCCCTTTGGGTGAAGGGCCTGTGGCAGCTGTTTCTTTCACCTGTCACCACTGACCACTCTGGCTGGGCTGGGCACAAGCAGGCATCCAACCAGTTGCCAAGGAATGTATGAAATGAGGGGGTGCGGGGCCACAGGGGTGCGTTTTCCCAGCTCCCCGGGGGTCCTGATCTCAGAACATCCCACTTTGGTGCCTCCAGGGAAGGAGTCAACAGCCGCTCTCTATAGGGTGGCCAGATTTAACAACAACAAGACAGAACGCCCAGTGAACTCTGAAGTTTGGTTAATAAACAGTTTGTTAGTATGTCCCGAATATTGCCTAATACTTATGCCTAAAAATTACTCGTTGTTGGTCTGAAATTCAAATTCAGCTGGATGTCCTGTATGCTACCTGGCAAACCTGTCCCCTCAGAGCCTCCTAGCACTTCCTTATCTCTGACTGGTAGCATCGGTGACCTTTGGAAGCATGGGATCTTGTTTCTGCCTAGGGAACAGCCAGCCATGTCACTCTGGGGCACCGAATACCAGGACATACCTGTGGGTGCATTTGGCCTGTTAGGCACATGAAGTTGCTCAAAAACAAAGGAAGCCCCAAAGGGTCTAAGGCTCCCCCAGTGGATGGAAACCATCAAGGCAGAAGTCAGTCCTAACTGGAGGCCAGGAAAGGACCTGGCTTTGAAGTCTGACCCCAGTTGGTCCAAAGCCTGACTCTGCCACTGAATCCCTGTGGGACCTCGGCAGGTTACTTATCGGACCTGAGCCGAAGTTTGCTCCTCTGTAAAAAGGTGACAGTATCGGCTTTCTCAGAAGGTGGCTGTGATCGAGCAAACAACCTGACGCCCGGGAATGAGGAGGGTTCCCTGCCCTCTCCATTCCCGCAGCTCTGCCCCTCACCTGATTCTCTCGTAGCAATTATTGTAGGCAAATCTGTCATCAGAGAAAAGGCAGCCGGCACTGACTCACACTGCCCGGAACACAGGGGATGTTGACCCCAACAAACCGCAGCTGCCCTCCTGTAAACCTCTTAGGCTGGAAGCTTCAGGGAGGCAAATGGCATTAAGGAAAACCTGCCCATGTGGAGTCCGAACACAGACCCCGTCTAACAATCCGCAGACGGATCACGTGTTGTCTTGTAGCCCTCTAGGCGTTAGATGCCTTTGGTGCCGGACGCCACGCGTGCTAAGTGCTTCGTCACTGGGGAGTAAGAGGCCATTCCTGGATATAACCTCAAGGGGGAGGGCGCCCAGACCCAAAATGGCAGGTTTGGCCCAAGGCTCACACCTTGCTGCCCAGAGCTAAAGGTCCCAGCCCCTCGCTGGCAAACTCAGCCCAGAAGCGGAGGCCGCCAGCGGTGGGCGGGGAGAAAATGAAGAAGCCGCTGGCATCTTGAGGAGCTGAGGACACGCCACAGGAAATGAAGACACCCCAGAAAGGCTCTCAGCGTCCTCCTAAGTGTATACGGTGGGGGTTTTCTGCTTTTAAGTAACTTCTCTCGGAGTTCCCGTTTTCTTAAGAAACAGGGACGCTGCACTGATCAACTTTGGAAAAAGCACTCGTCTGCGAATTTCGGCTTTTCTTAACCCGATTAAGCCAACAAAGCAGCAGGGCGGTGCTGGGCGTGCAGGTGAAAGGTCTGCCCCCCTCTCTCTGGGAAAGGGCAGGTGTCCAGCCGCCGAGACCCCCCTCGGGCTCTCAGCGCCCGCCCCCAAGTCCGCCCCTCCCACCCTCTCCGGGGGGAATTCTGGGCTCTTGGGCCGAAGCGATCCTCCCGCCCCCGCCGCCTCCAGCTCCCTCGCGGTCTTCCCTGCAGGCCCTTCCCTGGATCCCTTTCCTTTTCCGGTCTGCGTATCTCCTTCCCGGCTCGGCTCCACGCACTCTTTCTCCCTACTACCCCTCTTGCCCCAAGCTCTTGATCCCCTCACCTCTAAAATCCTTCTTGGAAAAAAAAGCAAACGCCCGACACACTCTGGAGGGCCCGCCCCGCCCGCGCCCCGCCCTGCCCGTCGCCACCTTCAAGTTCACGGTAGGCAGCTCCATCCCGAGCTAGGCGAAGGGCACCTGCGCCGCGGCCGCGGGGGCTCCTGGGCTCCGAACTCCGGGCGCAAACTTGCCTCGCCCCGCCCCGCCCCGCTCCGCTTCGGCCACTCCACCTCCAGAGCCGCTCCGGGCCACGTGAGGCGGGCCACGTGATCGCTGCCCCGTTGCTAGGAGACGGCGTCGGGCGGCGCCCGCCCTCCTGCGGGTTTCCTGCTCCCGCCGCCTCGGAGGCAGTCCCCGCAGGCGGTTGGAGAACGCTGGGATTTGTGTCGCAAAGGGCGCAGTATCTCGCCTGGTTAGTAACCTGACAGGTGGATCGAGGGGACCACCTGCAGCTGAAGAATTGGGGGGAACGTCCAGGTGCCCACAGCTGGTGTCTCGTCTCGTCCCTGCGGGTACCCTCCTCCTTGCTTCCTGGCGTCAAAGTGGAGACACTGACAATACCTACCTCATAGGATCCTGGTGAGGTTCAATGAACTGATTCCTGTCGATAATGAAAAAATTATTCTGACACTTGCTGGACCGGTAAGGAAGACTGTTGCCGTAGGGGTATTGCAATGGGGAAGCCTGAGGAAGCTCACCTCTCAGGACAGCAAGGACAGGCGCAGAGGGAGGGTCAGCGGAATGGAAAATAGCAAGAACAGACATCAAGGGTAGGGAGATTCTTGCTAAACTGACCCAGCAGGATTCTTGCTAAAGGCAGGCGAGGACACCAAAGGATAGGGAACTTGATCAGATATGGAGGGTGATCAGATATCAAGGGTGGGGAGAGTCTCACTAAATTGATTTAGCAGGGTTCTTAGGGCTCTGCAGTCCCAACAAGGATAGGCTGGATACAGAAGGCCAGGCCTAGTCTGGGAGAGGGCTCAGAGGAACCTAGCTAAAATTTGATCACGGATAGTGTCTTTGTGAAGGTAAAATGCCCAGAACAGTGCCTACCACTTAGTAAGTGAGCAATACACATGAGCTGTTGTTATTAGCGATACAGAAGGTTATTATCACTATACTGCTTGGGGCCCACTTGAGTCAGTATACCAAAAGCTAGCTGGAAAATCTAGCTGGAAAACCAGCAGAAAACCTACAGGACACAACTGTCTCCAGAAAGAAGAAGATTGGAGAGAAAAAGATTTTATCTAAACACTGTCTGCCCCTCAGCTGTAAATGGAAAGAATTGAGGAAGGAAAGGGCCATCTTACCTGGCACCCCTCTTAGACTGTTGACCACCCTCTCCCCAACCCAGACAGGACCATTAATTCTCCCTACCTCCATCCCCCTCCCCACCTCATCCTTCCCCCATAACCAGAGAAAATTTTCATTTGGAGAGCACCAGCTTCCATTAGAGTCACTTGGGGTAAGGGACCCCCTAGGATGCGTCTGAGTGCTTGTTCTTGCTTCTAGGAGGGAGAAACCTCATGGGAGGCTACAAAACTACCTGGGATTGGCGGTGGGGGGTGAGGCGTGGGAGGGTCCTGAGATCAAATCAAGACACATCCTCTGGAAGCGTCTGGGTGGCTCAGTCAGTCGGTTAAGCATTTTCGACTCAGGTCATAATCTCACGGTTCATGGGATCCAGCCCCAACTGGGACTTTGTGCTGCTTGGGATTCTCTCTCCCTCTCTCTCTCTGCCCCGCGCCTGCACACACGCACTCTTCCTCCAAATAAACAAACAAACATTAAAAAAACAAAAACAAAAACAAAAACAAGACACATACTCTCTTCGGACATGAAGGGAGACTTTTGCAAGACTCCAGGGCCCATTGGCCTAATTTAATGCCCTTTTGGAGACGCAGTCCTCCAGCCCAGGGGGCAGAGAAGTGCAAACTGGCCACCGTGGTTGAGAGCTGGTAAACGGCTACACCTAGTTTGATTTTTTGGGATTTAGCACACAGCGGAACAGGTGTTTCAATCCCGACTTTGCCACTTACTGTTTGAACTTGGGCAAGTTGCTTCACCTCTCTGTGCTTTATTTAGTTTTTGCAAGTGTAAGAGGAAGATCGTAATGGTAACTTCCTCAAAGGGTTGTCAGTAATTAATACACAAAAAGCGTTTAGAATAGTGCCTGGCAGATAGTAAGCACTAAATCAGGATTGGCTGCTATTGTCATTAAGTATTAGTTATTGTTAATTATTGCTGTTGGATACCGAGAAGAGAGTAATTCCTCAATAAATGGTGGATATTATAACACTATATTATTATTTATCAATTTTTTTTTCTAAGAAAAAGTCCCCATCCACCTGAGATCCTAGAGGTGTTTCATCCAAGCCTGCAGGGGTGTAATAAGACTGCAATCCCATTAGAAGGAGAAAATAAAAAACAACTCCTCGGATTAAGACTGACATTTATTAAGTACTTATTTTGTGGCCCACGGTGTGAAAAGCGTTCTGTACTAAATGCTCACAATGACCCCATGGTGTAGGTGCTATCCCGATCCTTATTTACAGTAAGATGATTGAGGTTAAGAGAAGTTGGAAAGATTATCCAAATCACTGGTGGGTATGAAACTGGCCTGGGGACCGAGGAGGTCTGGCTCTGGGACCCTCCCTGCCTCCATCTTGGGAGGGAAAATACAGCCCAGGCTGGGATGCAAAGGACGGAGGGAGGCGAGGAGGCAAGACAGATTGCGGATGAAGCACAAGGCTGGGTCTGTGGAAGGTCCTTGCCGCTCACACAGTGACACTGCATTCATCCCGACCAGCTGGGGCCAGAGGCATGGGGGAGGGGGCAGAAGACCCAGCTGGCTGGGGTTGGGGGGGGGGTAGCTCATAGGAACAAAGGAAAGTGACTATTCTCAAAGGAGTCAGAGTTTCTGCCATGACCCAGTCCCGACTATGGAAGGACAAATGCCCCCCTCCCCAAATCCTATCCCACAAGGCTTTGGGGTCATAGCTTTAGTGAGCACAGTTTTGGAATTCAAGTTTAAATCTGTCGCGTCCCTCACCAACCGTGTGTGCCTCAGCCAAGTTTTATCTTTGCACTTTCAGTACAGAGAGAGACATGAAGAACACCGAGTCCATTCATTCATTCATTCATTCATTCAGGGGAGAGTTATGGAACACTGTTTGGGTAAACATCTGGGAGCAGAATGACCAGATCATACGGCAGGTCATATTTACCTTTTGAAGAAATTGCCAGGCCGCTTTCCAAGGTGATTGCAGCGTCCTATCTTTTATTCTCCGTAGCACTTATCACTGTCGGAAGGTGTTGCCCTATCAGTGTCCTTGCTTACTGCTTATGATCTGCCCCCCCCACCCCCCAACTAGACTGTAAGCTCTAGGAGGGTGTGACATCCTCAGTGCCCAGCCCCCTGCCTGGTGCCTAGTAGGCACTCAGGGAATGGACCGACATACACCAACTGAACGAATATGTGTGTCCCACCCCCCATCACAGACATCTGAAAGACCTGCCGCCCAACCCCCTGCTTATCCTCAGCGTCAGGCTCCGTCCAGGAAGCCGCTGGGTCAGTGGCGCTAGTGGTGGGTGATGCAGATAACAGATAAAACACTTAAGGCAGCGGGGGAGGGGGGGAGGGGCTCTGGGGTGGCCCAGTGGGTTAAGCGTCAGACATCAGCTCAGGCAGGTCATGATCTCACGGTCCGTGTGTTCGAGCCCTGCTTCGGGCTCTGTGCTACCAGCTCGGAGGCTGGAGCCTGCTGTGTCTCCCTCTCTCTCTGCCCCTCCCCTGCTCATACTCTCTCTCTCTCTCTCTCTCTCTCTCAGAAATAAATAATAAAGATTAAAAACATTAAAAAAAACACACCTAAGGCAGAGAAGCTACTGGGACTCCATTTTGGAAAGGCTCATCATGGCTTTAATCCTCACTAGGGTAGAAACTTCTACTTTGTTGATGGAAACATTGTTGCAGTTTGGATGACTTAACCCAAGTTGCAATTAGCAAAGCTTGCATGGGAGCCCTGTAAAGAAAACATGCGAACCGGCCTGGAGGTCTGTCTTTGGGGGCCAAGGATTCCGTCCCAGGTACAAGCCCTTTCCGTGATTCTGGAGATGAAGCTGGGCATATGTACCCCCCATACTCCTAGAACAATGAGGCACGGATCAGGTGGATGAACCCGAAAGAGTCAACAGTAATGGCTGGTCTTTATTTTTTTTATTAAATTTTTTTTTTAATGTTTATTTGTTTTTGAGAGAGAGAGAGAGAGACAGAGCACAAGTGGGGGAGGGGCAGAGAGAGAGGGAGGCACAGAATCCGAAGCAGGCTCCAGGCTCCGAGCTGTCAGAGCCTGACGCGGGGCTCGAACCCACAAACTGTGAGATCATGACCGAAGCTGAAGTTTGACGCTTAACCTGACGCTTAACTGACTGAGCCATGACCGGTTTATAAATAGGCTTTCCTCAAATTCACTTGTGTGGTATGGGATGGGGGGAAAGGTGAAATCTCTGGAGAACGTTTTGAGGGGGTGATGCTGTTCAATCAGAGGCATTGCAACGTGGGTATCCCGGGAGGTCGCTCTCCCCGGCTGCCATCCGGGTGGCCTAGGGAGTATAGGGGCTCAGCCCTGTGATGTTAAAGATGAAGCCGGGTCTACAGTCTCCACTTGAATATTCCTATGGCTTCTCAGAGCCCTGTGGACGGTGACTGAGGGGACAAACCATGCAGGAAACATCTAACAAGAAAAAAAGAAATGGGGCGCCTGGGTGGCTCAATCAGTTGAGCGTCCAACGTCAGCTCAGGTCATGATCTCACGGTTTGTGAGTTCGAGTTCGAGCCCCACGTCCGGCTCTGCTCTCAGCACAGAGCCTACCTTGGATCCTCTGTCTCCCTCTCTGCCGCTCCCCTGCTCGTGCTCTCTCTCAAAAATAAATAAAGTTAAAAAAAAAATAAAGCGAGGCTCTATCTGCTCTGTTTTTCTGCTATGCCCCCTTCACTCCTGTTCTACACTTTGCCTCTGAACAAGCCAAAGAAGCGATGTTCCCACTTCTAGGGGGGAAGCAAAAAAGCTTTGTCCTAGGCCTCAAACACCTGAGAACACCTAAGAGGAGCCAGATCCCAAACAGGTTCCAGGGCATCAGCTTCGAACAAACCCCGGCTGATGTTGACATCAACACCTCCTCCCTCCGGTGGTTTATAAAATAGTTCCTGTTATTGGCCCATCACGCACCTCATCTTTGATCGGACCCTACCCTGGATTCCCGAAGGAACACGTACCCTAGACTCCTTTCCAGTATAACCCACGCCCCCGCCCCCACTCGAAGCAACGAGGAGACTCACTCTCCTTTGGTTTCCGCATCTCCCAGACACTCCCATCTGTTACACTCTGTCACTCATGCTATTCATTAAACTAAACTCTGCTTTCACTCTCTCTGGCATGCATTTGATTTCTATCCTGCGCGGAGCCAAGGACTCTCTTGGCTGGGTCTGCGGCGCCCCCCCCCCCCCCAGCCCCCGCCCCCTGCCTGCCTGCGTCAGAACCACAGCCATCGCTTTCCCAGGGTTGCTTGCTCCTTTGGGTAAAGGTGGGTGTTTTTGGATCCCTGCCTTGCCTCCTCCTGGCACAGCTCCTGGAACTTCATAAATGCTCAGTAGGCAAATAGCTACCCTCCTGCTGTGAAGAAAACCACAAGTGTCTTTCGGCGTCTCCCAGCACGTCTGGGCCCACAGTGAATGCTTTTGGAACAGATGCACCGGGGAAGACCCCTTTGATGGGGAGCAGATGCCCATCCCCCCCTTTCCTACTAGCAAAGACCTCGGCATTTCAGCCTGCTGCCCACCACCTTCCCAGCTTCGACACTTTCCCCTCCCCAGTGCTGCCACTTTGCATCTATGACACTTAATCCCTCCGCATTTTTTCTGCATCGAGACAATGGGGACAGTGATAATCAGTCCCCCCCCCCCCCCCCCCGGCGCTGTGTGAGGCACAAAGGAGGCTCCGAATATGAAAAGGTTTGGAGATGATTTCCCCCTGTCCTTCAGTTCTTAACCCATGGGAGGCCCACCGTTGTGAGGGGGTGCAGCCACTTCCTTTCCCAAGGGGGTAAATCCAGCTGGAAGAAAGAGAGCAGAGAACATCACCGAAACACCGTCTGAAAGTCACATGCGCCTGTCACAATGCAGAGCCCTCCGCAAGAAGCACATTAGAGAAGGGTCTGGAAGCAGAGCCATGGCCCCTGGTGGCACATCCCCCTGGGGGGCTTTGATCTGGAGACCCGTCCTCCAGGGCGCGTGTTAGCTTGTCACATGTAACCTGCCGGCTCTGTGTTTCTCAGCCTGAGGTCTGGCGGGGTTGAGGAAGGAGTGGGAGTTTTGTGGGTCAGTGCTGGCCTTTGGATCTGTGGTTATACTCTTCTTTCCCCTTCTGAGGGCCAGCTGCTGCCCACCGACTACAGGAAACGGGGCAGGAGCTGATGGAACCGAATGGAACCCTGTAGGACTGGGGTGGGAGTGGCTCTCTTGGGCTCCCAGACTTCATTCCCTGTCTTCAGCCCAGACCTCGGTTGATGCGCGTACCGAAACTATCAAATGCCATTATGACTCACCAGTAAAATCACTGTGTCCACAGCACCATTTACTCAGAGCCAGGAAGGGGACATGGTTCCAGGGGAGGCATGTGCCCAGAGGGAGTCGGGTTGGATGATCCCGCTACATCCCTTTTCCTGGATTTTCTGGAGGTGCCTGGACATTGCTGGGAGGTGGGAGAGGCCTCCACTCTAGAGGACACGTTTGTTTTTTGTGATTAGTCAAAGGGGGACTGATTCCAGGGTATTTGTCCCATTGGCACACAATTCGAACTTACAGCAGCATCCATGGCTGACTTTTAGAGGCCCCGGTCAGGCTCCTTGAAGACTCTCCCTTGAGCCTTAAAATGAAGCCCGTAATTCCTGATGGCCCTATAGCTTTGCCACCTCATCAGGGTCCTAAGAAAATTACTGCGGGTGAGCCCCACCCTGGGAAGGCCCTGCCAGACACGTAGCGATAGTACCCTGTCCCTCCAGACACCCGTGTGCTCAAGTCAGGCATCGGAGAACACATCAGAGCGCTCCATGGAACCCTTGGCGAGCGTGGGAAAGGCAGAAAAGGAAATTGTGTCCGGTTCCAGGAAACAGAGGTTGTGTTCGACAACAGCCAGAGGGAAAGCGCACCGAAGAGGCTGTGTTGCCCAAGACAGAGCCACGGCGCCCCTCCCCGCGGCTCTGTCTGTCCCGTGGCATTTTCTTCATTCGCCTCGTCCATACTCCAGCAACCCTCTTTATGCCATCGTGGTTGTGCGTTCCCAGGCTCTCACTATGCACCCCCTGCCTCCCACTGCCTGTCCTGTCCTGGCCTCAGTTCAGGCTGTCGCCTCTTTCCCCGTCAGGCTTCTCATCTCTCCACGTGCTCGGGGTGGAATTTCAAGAAAGGCATCTGAGGGCTCTGGCTGCACCTTGCTGATCGCTCAGATACACGCCCAAGGCCAGTTATGCGCCCTGGGCCCTGCAGCCCCCAAGATGCCTATCTGCCGTGGGGGGTTATCCTGGTGTTTGCTTTCACCCCCTTCTGCTGGGCCAGCTCAGAACCAAATGGCTTTTGGGTCCAGGTCTGCGGCAGGCTCTCTGAGGTCTCGCGTTCCTTGCCGGGAGGACAGTAAGGGAGGCTGTGAGCCATGCAGGGGGAGGGATCAGAAAAAGGAAGCAGGGACTGGGGTCAGGCAGGGTATCTCCGCAGGTTTCACCAGTTGGGAAGCCCCTGAGAGGGAATCTCAACCCCCTCCCCCTCCACACCGCGGGGCCTTCTGGAAGGCAGCATGGTGAGGGCATGATCTTCGGTTCTGGCAGCCCAGGGCTGGGGTCTGCCTGGCAGAACTCCTGTCCCCTGCCGGCCCCGCCAGCAGCCTTGGTGATGCCGGATGCACTGTGCAGCTCCTGTGACCCGGGGTCTGGGTGGGGGTGGGTGGGAGTGACCAACCCCTAGTAGGTGCTCAGCAAACTTGTGGCATTTGAGAGGCAGTGTGAAATCGGGGGACATAATCGAGTTTTGGAGGAGGAAAGACCTGGGTGGGGTCCCCGATACATCTACTTAGTTTTCCTGCTCTGAAAAAGGGGCTCTAATAATACCTAGCTACACAGGAGGAGGGTGCTGCTGGCAGTGAGGACCGCCCCGTAGATAGAGGCCACAGTTGTGTTTGGATGAATGTGTTCCCTCTCTAAACATGACTTCCGCTTTGTGCCGGGCACTGACACAAGGTCAAGGCTGGGGCATGGAGAGACAGTTCGGGACCACCATGCACAGAGCTGCCCAGGCTGCCCTGCTGGACTGACCAATCACCAGTGCGGAAGGGTCCCAGGTGTCCCGCCATGGTCCCCCAGGCACAAACATGTGGGTTTCAGGATACACCATCCTGGAGGGGGAGGGTGCAGAGAAAGGAGTTTCTCTGTTTAGCCATTTGCCTACGCAAGTGTCCATCACACCACCTTCCCCCATCCCACGCCCGCCAGGATTTCACGTCCTGAGACTAGGACTGGTGTGTCCGCTTACGTAACAGATGGCAGTCACTGCTGCCATCTGGCACTCAAGCTGGCAAAGCAGTGAGGGAGCCCAGAACCTCAAGACGCACCAAAGACAACTCTACCATGTGCCCGGGTGCTATGATCCAGAGCTGGAGAGCTGAGCTTCGCCTCTCCATCACGGTCAGCTTCCTGTGTCATCTTGGCCAGCGGGAGTATGTGAGGATTTCATCACACACTAATCTAGGTGCCGCTGTGAAGGCATTTTGCAGATTCAGTCAACATCTACAAGCAGGTGACTTCAAGGAAAGGAGAGTACCTTCAATAATGTGGGTGGGCCTCATCCAACCAGTGGAAGGCCTTAAGAGCAAAGACTGAGGTCTCAGAGCAGAAGAAATGTGGTCTCAAGACCATCGTATCAACTCCTGCCTGAGTTTCTGGCCAGTTGGCCTGCCCCATGGATTTTAGACCTGCTGGCCCCTATAATAGGGTGAGCCAGTTCCTTAAAATAAATCTGTATAAATAGATACAGAGAGAAAAGAGATATATAAATACACAAAGATATATAAATACAAATATGCTATTGGCTCTGTTTCTCTGGAGAACCTGGCCAATACACCCCCCGTCCAGCTACCTGATCCCCTGAGGGCAGCACCCAGGCTGCCCGCAGAGAGCTGAAATCCCTGTGGCCTTGAGTTCAACTGGCCTTGACTCCTCATTTCAATACTGCTCTAACCCCTCATCAGTAGAAATGGATTTGAGTAGACATCCCAGGGCAGGAGGGGTTTGTAAAAGCCTAGCATACCTTTCTGCAACCATGGACCCAGGGGTCAGCAGTATAGGTTTGGGGGTTGGCAAACCATAGATCATGGGCAGATCCAGCCTGCTGCTCTTTTGTATGAATAAAGTTTTATTGGAACACAGCCATGCGCATGCATTTGTGTATATCCATTCACAGCGTTGTCTGTGGCTGCCTTGCCCGGCAGTGGCAGAGCTGAGCTGCTGGGCCAGCAAGGGGAGGACTTTTGAAGCTTAGACGAAATGGAACTTTTTGGGCTTGATTCCCTAAAACCATCCCCAGAGAGAGGTTCGCCAGCTACTTGGGGCCTGAGTGGGGGAGGAAAGTGAGTTCTCAGGAAGATCTGATGAAGCAATTCTCATACCTAGGGCAAGGGGCTTATCAAACATGCAGATTCCCAAGACCCACCCTTAGAGATTCTGAGTCACAGGCCCGAGTGGAGCTCAGAAACCTGGGTTTTCTCCCTAGAGGATCCTGATGCTGGGAATCCCATGCCCATGCTGTGGGAAACCTTGGATTAGGGTGTTTCCCCCGTCCAGGCTGCAGAAGCCAGTCCCTCGGCGGTGCCTGGGCAGGGAGCGCCCCACAGGGACACCAGGCCCTTAAGAGCATCCCATATTGGGGCCCCTGGGTGGCTGAGTCAGTCAGGCGTCTGACTTCGGCTCAGGTCATGATCTCAGGGTTCAAGCCCCGCATTGGGCTCTCTGCTGTCGCACAGAGCCCACTTCAGATCTTCTGTCTGCCTCTCTCTGCCCCTCCCCAGCTCACGCTCTCTCTCTCTTTCTCAAAAATAATAAAATAAGCATTAAAAAAAAAAAAAAAAAAAAGGGCATCCCATGTCTGTGGTTACCCCGGCCCCCAGGAGAGTCCGGACCCTGGCTTGGCTTCAGGATGTGGAGTCCCCTAGAGCTGTTACACAGCCTTGGCCTGTATTATGATCAGCCAGGCCTAGTGGGGCCTGGTCCGTGGAGCCGGGCAGCAGTGGCTGGAGCTGCCTAAGAGACGTCTTTCCTGGTGTTAAGCCAGGCCACTCCCTGGCCCATTCATGCCCTTTCCCATGATGGCATCTGAGCCTGCTTAGATGGCGGCGCTTTGTTCCTTTCCATCCTGCTGAAGCTGGCGTCTGCTGTTCTCTACACGTGGCCACCCAGACCCCGAATGAGGGCCAGCCTGCTGTGACGAGCCTTGTGATCTCTTCGGGACCTCAGCTACCCCAACCCTAAAATGGAGAGGGAGGCCAAAATATGACATTCCCACCCAGAGGCCTAGTTAAAGGGTCACGATGAGGTCCAGGTGAGGACAGAGACTCTGTCTCGTTTCCCGCTGAGCTCAGAGCAAATGCTCAAAGATGTGGCTGAGGAGATGCTAGGCTTCCGGTCCCCTCCAAACGCCCCGCGTGTGCTCCCTGCCTCTGCACACACAGATCATCTCCTGGAGAGTCAGAGAGAGACAAGAAAGCAGCTGATGAACCATTGGCTCTTTATTTACAGCTCACGGGAGCACATGCAACACGTCATCACGGGACTACAAGGGCCTGGCACCTCCCCCCCTCCCCCTGCTGCCCCCACACTTTAAAGAGGAACCACAGCACCCCAGGGAAGTTCCCAAGAGTCAGAAAACCCAATGACTGAGGGCTCCAGGCCCAGGTGCTCCGCTTGATTTCCTCTGAAAATAGACCAGTTCCAGCCCTGCCAGGGCCTCAGAGCCTGGGGGTTTGTCCACCGCTGGTTATTAACTAGGCAAACCGGATCTCAGATCTGCCAACTCACACACCCAAATGTAAAGGCTCTGAATTAGCTAAAAGTCCCAGACCATCCCACTTTTCTGTTTCCCCCTATACATCCTAGACCCGTGTCTCTCAAACTCAATCGTGCACAAGAACAGCCTGGGTCTTGTTAAAATCCAGACGGCCATGCCCCCCTGCCACAAATTTTGGTTCAGCGGACCTGGGGTGGGCTCGGGATCCCACGCTTCTGTCAAGCTCCCAGGTGATGCCACGCTGCTGGTCCAGGACCACACGGTGAGTAAGGAGGGACTAGGGAGCCTCCTGCACCCAGAAGAGGCCGAGGATCCTATATCAGACGACCTGTCCTGACTTAGGATTCAGAAAACACATTCCCTGCCATGAAAGTCCCTGGTTCTGCAAACCAGTTCCTGCTGCCCCCTAACCCCCTCCCCCACGCTCCTCACTGTCTCCCATGAGAGGAAAGGTCATCGTGGAGGTGATGGTGCCAGTCCCGTGGAATCCCCAGTAAGGAGCCTAAGTGGTTTGCTTTCTGGCTCCTCCCAGTGTCCCTCCCAGCGCCCGCTTTCCTTGCTGTTCTGTTGTCTTACAGAGATGTCTTTGTAGGTTCCGTGTACGTCCACTGACTCTCCTGCTGCAAAGCGGGTCCATTTCCAAGGAGCTGTGGGCCCACCATCTCAACACTAGATTTTACTGGGTGTGTTGAATATGGCTTAGAGTCAGGATCCATCTGGGGGGAGGAAGGGGTTGTGGCTTTGGATTTGACTTGTGGTTCCTGTCATTCCTCAAGGGGCAACTGAAGCCGTCACGTTCCCTGTGAGGCTCGGCCCTCACGTCCTCTGACCCTCAGCCCATTCCCAGCAGGCTGGGGAGCCACTCTTGGCATCGTTGGACAAATCCCAGAAAGGAGTCATGTGGGAACCGTGGGCACCTCTGGGGAATGGCGTAAGCCTCCGAAGAAGGAATGCAGGAGGGCACAGGCCACCCAACAAGCAGCTGTTGGTTTCCACTTGACCTCCTGCTCCGCTCTCCCTCTGGTTGTATTTAAATTGATGAACCTGTATTGCAACGCCACTTAACACCTCTTCCAGCTCAGCCTCAGTGCAGGAATCTGTACATGGCTGCCTCTGGCTGAGTCCAGAATAGGTTTCCAAACTTCTTTGACCACAGAACCCCGCCCTCTCTTTTCTAAAGGAGCATCTCCTGGCCCCAGTGTTCCAGGGGAAGGAGCCTGAACGGTGACTTTGAAATGATCCTTGAGTATATGATGGATCATCGTCAAAGAACAGAACGCCTACTGATACTATCCTAGGAAACAAATTAGCCCACACTGGGGGCTTATTATGTGCCTGGCACTATTCTAAACATGCTCTAAGGATTTTACGTTTACTTCTGGCAACAACTCTGTGAAGGGAGAGTCATTAACCCAGTTTACAGATGAGGAAATCAAGGCACAAGTAACTTCCCTAAGGTCACCAAGGTGGTAAGAGGTGGAGCGGGCTGTTTGCTACCAGCTGCACTCCCACAGTCAAGAGGACAAGGGCAGAGTTCAGGCCCGGTTGTACATTAGAGTTGCCTGGGGGAGCCTTGGACACAAACGAAGCCCAGACGCAACCCAGATCAATGAAACCAGCACTGGTGCCACTCTGCCGGTGGGCCTGGGCATCAGTACCTTGGAAAGCTCCCCATATTCTTCTAACGTGAAGCCAAGTTTGAGACCAGTGACTGTAGCAGGAACCTGTAAACTAGCGCCCGTGGGCCAAATCCAACCCACCACCTGCTTTGGGATAATCTGCCAGTTAAGAGAGGTTTTTACATCCATAAATGGGTTTTAGAAGATCAAACGAGGGCTAATAGCTTGTGACATGTGAAAATTATATGAAATTCAAACCTCAGTGTCCACAAATTGTTTTATTGGAACACAGCCTAAAATATTTAAGTGCCCTTTATGGTAAAAAGTTTGCCGAATCCTGGATTAGGGAGAACTGACTTCTGTACCAGCGAAAGAAATGTAAGATAGACCTAAGGAAGAACTTCCTGGCAGAGGGGTTTGTTAAACACAGGGGGCTCTGGGATCCCTAACTCTGGTGTTAGGAGCTCTGCACCCACAGACCACCTTGCAACCGCGGCAAAGAGCTAGACTCCTCTGAATTTCCAACCGTGGAACTCCCCTAGTAGACAGGGATGGTTCCACGGGGCCTTCTGTGTTTTCCATTGCTGATGTCCCCGGGCCATCCTATTAGCCCCCAGACACAAGCGATGCCAGACATAAGCAATGCTGTGCTTCCTGCCTGCAGCCACCCCCTTAGGGTTCAATCACAATCTCAGATCAGCCACCCCAAGTGAAGCACACACAGCACAGGCGTTGTCTGGTCTTAGCCAAAACTGCTGGTGGATTTCATTTCCAAACAGCCGGCTTTGATCTCTTTCAGTTCCCCTGCCCCGCCCCCACGCCCAAGATTCCTTTGCCCAGAGAACTTGAAAGGGGAGAAATGAGCAAGGATATTTGGTTTCTCCTAGATCTGTCTGCTATGCTTGGTGCCAGACCTCTGACCCTGACTGATTTTCCCAATGGAGTAAACAGCCCTGGCATCACGGGTATGGTCCCTTTGGCAGGTGTCCAGGCCAGCGAGGAATTTGGACAGGGAACGCTTTTGTCATTTGCAACCTGGTTTGCCCTGGACCAGAGGGCTGACCAAGAATGAGGTGCCAGGTGTGTATAGGGGGGATTTAAGTGGCTCTCCCGAAGTGGCCCTTAGAGCCAGATCTGCTGGGAGAGATGTTCTGAGGGCATCGTGGGTCTAGCTTATGGGGGGGGGGGGGCAGGTAGTTTCAGACAGCACCTTGACCTCAGAGGTACCTCAACTCCTCAGTAGGCTTTGCTGCAGAAGTGTGGTGTGGGGGTCTAGAGATGTCTGTGGGAGGCCTGGAAACCACTAAGGCAGCATGCAAAATGGGTGCATATTTTGAGTCCATATTGGCATTCGATTCTCAAAGGGCACGAACCACAGAAGCTTAAGAAGCTACCAGGGCAACGGCAAAGCGCATGTCCTGGGACATGCACTCTTGTTTCCCCCAAACACATCGTATCTCAGAATACCAACTCCCAGAGGGCAGCGACCAATCTTCCCAAGTCATGCCTTACCGGCAAGCGGGAGCTTAATGCATGTTTTGTTTTTAAAGATGATACACCTTTGTCCAGGGAAGGAAGAGAACAGTTAGTTTTTGCAGACTTCATCACAGGGAAAGGAACTGCCAGGGAATGCTTCTTTCCCACTGAAAGCCCTGGAGAACCTGGGATAAATCCTTGGTTGTGGACAAGCAACCACCCTTGGGGCCTGGGGAAGGCGACAGGCTTGACCTGGGTTCAAATCCCGGCTCTGGCGTTTACTCCCTAGGACCTGGGTGCTCTCAGTGGGGTCCCCATCAGCATCAGCAGCATGCCCCCCCCCCCTCAGAGCTTGTTAAAAATGCAGAAGCGACTGAGCCAGAATCTGCATTTGAGCCAGATCTCCCCAGGGGTTCTTACACAGGTTAAGGTTTGAGGAGCATTGATCTGGGACCCTGGACAAGTCATAACTAACTCTGCCTCGGTTTTCCTCACCTATAAAACGGTGATAATGCCCACTCTGAAAGGTCATTGTGATAACTAAGAGAGATAACGTATGGCACGCATTTAGCACAGTGCCAGGTACGGCAGAGGTGTTCCCGCGTTCAGCTCCTCGGGTTCTCTTGTCTCTGGGAGTGGTCCCTTTACGCGCTCAGAAACCTCTCCATTGCAGTGCTGAGGTCGGGCAGTAGAGGGCAGTCTCGACATTGCCATCGCGGAGTACGCGGTTCCCCCCGGGGCCGCGGGGGCCTCGTGGGTCCTCCGGAGGCCGGGAGGTGGGCGCAGGTGTGCCGCAGCTCGGCTCCTGGGCGGGGGCAGTTCGCCCAGGGCTCCCCTGCCGGGGCTGAGTGTCCTGGGCTGGCGCCTGCAGCCTCGATCATCTAGTCCCCATCCGATCTCGCACTGCTAGTTCTGAACAAATTGCCCGGCTTCTCCAAACCTCGGCGCGCGCGCGGTCCCCAGGCCGGCGGGGAGGCGCCTCGCGCAGAGCCGCTAGACGTTGATGAAGGATCCCTGGTCGCCGTTGGCCGTCTCCGGCTCCACGCAGCGCCCCTTCCTCCGTGTGACCCTGCGGTTCCGGTGGAATTTGGCATAGCAGCGCAGCCCTGAGCGAAGAGAGTCAAGGGGGTCAGGGGGGGGCCCACCGCCAGGGCCCGCCCCTTCCTTCCCCGCATCGCATCCTCTGGGACCCCCGCCCCCACCGCCCCGCACACTTTCACCACCCCTTCTTTGTGCTGCCCTAAAACCCACCCACTCAACACACGGCAGCCGGAGTGGGCTTAGAAAAGACAATGGGCGGGGGGTGGGGTGGGGGAGGAAGGATGCAGAGACGGAGCACAGCGGCTGTTCGGGGCCGTGAAGCTGTTCTGTGATACTGGAATGGTGGACACATGATGCATTTATCAAAACCCGTGGAATGCTCAATGCCGAGAGTGAACCGAATGCAAACCATGGGCTTTATCAAGACAGTTCTTCAACTGTAAAGAGCATACCACACTAATGCAAGATAACAGGGGAAACCATGCAGGGGGGTGGGGGGAGAGGGCACAGGAGAACTGTATTTTCTGTGCAAGTTTTCTGTAATCCCAAAGCTGCTAAAAAAGATGGTCTATTAAAAAATGTGTAAAATGGGGCGCCTGGGTGGCGCAGTCGGTTAAGCGTCCGACTTCAGCCAGGTCACGATCTCGCGGTCCGGGAGTTCGAGCCCCGCGTCAGGCTCTGGGCTGATGGCTCGGAGCCTGGAGCCTGTTTCTGATTCTGTGTCTCCCTCTCTCTCTGCCCCTCCCCCGTTCATGCTCTGTCTCTCTCTGTCCCAAAAATAAATAAACGTTGAAAAAAAAAATGTGTAAAGGGATGCAGATTCTGCCCTCCCCTATAAACCTCCTGTGGCTCCCCCTGGTACTCAAATAGAAATCCAAACTTCCCACTCTGGCTTACAAGACCGCCTGGGACCTGGACCCGCCTCCCGTCTGCCCTCTTCACTTCCCACTCTCCTCTTGACCAACTCCAGCCACACTCAGTCTTCTTGCTTTTCCTCAACACCCAGTCATGCTCTGCCCCAGGGCCTTTGCACTTGCTTTTCCCTTAGCCAGAATCCCTTTCCCAAGCTCTCTGCATCCCTGGCTCCTTCACAGCCTTCACGTCTCAGAGACCCTCCCTGACCACCCAAATTAAAGTCAGTGTGGCCCTTCTGGCCCACCAGTGGGAGGGTTTCTTAGCTGAAGCTCTCTCTGTCATGGCCACCAGCATCTACTGGGATACACGGCAGGTAGATGTATTTTTCATTTAAGGCCTCAGAAGGCCACATCCTCCTGGTGGTGGCAGGTGGAAAGAGATGTGAGTGTGGCCTGAGCAATCCCACCACTTCAGGTTAGGAGTGACCTCAGGGAGAGAGGACATTGCTACTTTAAGATTCACTTATGTCACCTTCCAGAGAATAAAGGAGCAAGCTGCTGGGTAGAGTTTGTGCTTAGTGGCCTAGAATTTACACCTGGGTCACTGGGCTTCCAGACCTGTGGCCACACAAGTGACACTTGGAAAGGGGAGGGGATTCATGAGCAGGAGTACCAGGTTCCCACAGAAGCCCCTTCAGAACCCTCCAGAACCCAGGCTGGCCCTGACTGCTGGACTTAAGCCCTGGGCCCCGTGTTCAGCATTTCAGGATCTCTCAGAGGTCCTCAGGACTCTTGGTCCTCAGGAGGGTTCCTGGCCACCGCCTAGATCCCTCTGGTGTGGCATCTTGGTGACAGCCGCCTCCCGGGCCATCTTTAATGAGCTGCCTGAGTTGTCACTTCTGTTCTTTTTTTTTCTGGAGCCTGAGTCTCCCAGGAGGAAGCAAGCGTTCCTTCCAGGACCGACCAGTGCCAGAGGGATGAGAGGAAAGGAGCAGATGGGGCTTTGGATGCCGACGTATCTTCCGGATGCCTGGAAAGCTGCCCCCTCCCGCCCGAGGCCCAGGGGAGGAAAGAAGGAAGGATTCCTGGATGGTGGGGCCACCCCCTGAGCACCCGGCCAGGCACCAACCAGGCCGGTGCAGCTCAGCAGGGCCGCATCCCCCCCACCTGGGCGCTCGGGGTCGGACCTGAAGGCCAAGGATTGAGATCGGACCTCAGAAGTGTTCTGGCCAACCTGGACTGGAGTGCCCTCCTGCCGGCTCCATACCTCAGCCTCCTGCTCTGTGAAATGGGTCCCCAACCCTGCCTACACGTAACAGAAGGCAGTTTCCCTGCACCCTCCCCACCCTGCCTTCTCCTCACCTCCCTGTCGGTCCCGTCTATCTCCACTCCTGTCCCTCAGCATCCTGCAGCAGGGACCACGTCACTCTCCCACCTAACACCTGCCTACGACTTCCAATTCTAACTCAAACAAGGCTGACAACGTCCCGTGTGATCCTCCCCGCTAGCTTCTCCCACCCGGCCCTTGGGCCACCTTCTCTGTCGGCCACTGTATGCCGGGCCCACTCAAACACACCAGCCTTGTTCCTGCCCAAGGTCCTCGCCTTTGGCCTGCTTCTTGCCTGGGGCTCTCTCTCCGTCCCCACACCCTCCATCTTCCGGAGGCTGGTCCCCACTGTCCCCTCCAGTCTGTCCTTCCTAAAACAAATCTGATCCTCATCAGACCACCTGGATTATTTTCTTTACAGCCCTTATTACTTTCTAAAGACACCTTATCTCTATTTGCTTCGTATCCGCTCATCCCATTAGAATGGAATCCGTGGGTGCACTTTGCCGGTTCTCTTCGCCGCTGAATCTCGAGTGTCCAGAACGGTACCTGATACTCAATAAATATTTCTTGACTTGGGGACGCCTGGGTGGCTCAGTCCGTTGGGCGTACGGCTCTTGATCTCGACTCAGGTCATGATCTCACAGTTTGTGAGATCGAGCCCTGCGCTGGGCTCTGCACTGACAGTGTGGATGGAGCCTGCTTGGGATTCTCTCTCTTCCCCCCTCTCGCTCTGCCCCTCCCCTGCTTGTTCTCTTTCTCTTTCAAAGCAAACAAACAAAATATTTCTTGACTGACTAGACCGTGTAGCTGTATTGCTTTCACCGCAGATAATTTTTGAGGCTAATCTGAGTAAAAACAGGGCTTGTATCTCAGGATGGTCCGTAGAGGGACTGAGACCAAATTCTCCCACTCAGAACACGTGAACACTGATTAGCTAGTGAATGATACCGAGCAACTATTGTTCACATTTGGTATTTTATCTTTAAAAGCGTACTTCTCTTTTAGAGAGATATACTGAAGTAATCACAGGTGAAATATCTGTAAACTCCCAAGAGTTGCTTCAAAATCACACTGGGAACTGAGTGGGGGGGGGAGAAGTGGCACAGATGGGCATTGAGTCTGTAAATCCTGATGCAGAATGATGGGAAATCACTCTGGGGGGGCTAATGGTTGTAATAATGATTTCTAACACGTACGTTTGAAATGTTTCAGAATGCAAAATTAAAAGCATTCCCCTACTTCTCTGGCTGTGTGAGTTCGGGCAAGTCACTTAACCTCTCTGTGCCTCCGTTTGCTTATGTGCGGAAGGGGGATCATAATAGCTCCCTTTCCCGGGACGCTTGTGCAGATTATGGGAGATGGTGTGAGTGAAGTTCTCGGCACAAGAGCCCGGCACAGCGGGGCGCACCTGGGCAGGCGGGAGCTCAGAAGAGTTAAGGACGTAGCTGGCCAAGTGCATCCTCCCCTGGGACAGTGCTGGGAAATCCACCCCACCCCTTGTTATCACACTTGGAAGGCCTCCCCAGGGATAGAATTCTGGTATGAAAGTACCAGCCTTCTCAGATGTGATCTTATTTAAAGAGATGCGCGCCTCTCCTCCCTTCTCCCACCTCCAGATCACAGGAGATCATGCCAGCTTGTATTTCAAGAGGTGAGAAAAGCACATCTGAGAACCGATGCCAGGAATCAAGACTAAATGAGTTCACAGATTGGGAAGGCACCGAGCAAAGCTGTTCTTGCTCATGTTTTCAGCTCCCAAAGCCCTCTTCCACCCTCTCCTTGGCCGCAGGCCCCTCTGCCCACCCTCTTCAGAGCCCAGGGGACCCCCGCCCCCCAGGAGTGCGGGCTCACCTTCCATACACATGCAATCATCAAAGCATTTGTTGTTGAGGCCGCGGTTGTGGGGCGTGCAGAGATGTTCCCGAAGGTCACAGCAGCTCCCTGCTCACACAGCAAGTGCGCGGTCGGCCACGCTTCCCCGGACCCTCCCACCGCCGAGCCCGCCGTCCCACTAGACAGGAGATCTATCATCTCCGTGGCAGGGCCGTGGCCCGGCAGGGTGGGCCATCTGGTGCGCAAGGCTCCCTACTGGGACCACCTATGGATGCCATGGCCGAGGCCCCCCAGGGGCGGGTGGCAGAGACCCCAGCTGCCCCAGATGGGCAATTGATAGAGCACGGGCAGAGCGAAGGGGGTGTGGGATGGCCTCCCAGGGAGAGGGGGCAGAGCAGCTGGGGGGGGGTGTGGAGCTGGGAGGGGCTTCAGGGACCATTGCTGCCAAGGTCCACTTTGACAGATGGGAAAACTGAAGCCCCTCCCCCCCGCCGCCTGCCTGGTGGGGGGGGGAGCAGCAGGGGGGTGGGGGGGCGGGGGGGCCAATGTAGACCCGAGACAGGGCTTTGCCCACCACACACCGAGCCAGCTCTTAGGAAGACTGTCCAGCTGACCCCAAATCAA
Organism: Lynx canadensis; assembly: GCF_007474595.2. Taxonomy (NCBI): domain Eukaryota; kingdom Metazoa; phylum Chordata; class Mammalia; order Carnivora; family Felidae; genus Lynx; species Lynx canadensis. The sequence goes on along the minus strand of NC_044310.1, from coordinate 8,380,216 downwards.
GCCTTTTCTTTGCACTCAGGGTGAAAGCCATGTGTTGCAGAGGAAACGGCCTGTCCGGGAGCTGGTGGTCTAAACACTGGGGATGACAGGGTCCCTTTCCCTGGGTTGCTATGAGGAGCAAATAAAGTATGACAGCGCCACTCAGGAAAGAGGTAGCTCAGGTTTTTGTTATTTCTCTCCCTTTTAGGGCCACGGACCCACAGGCCCTGCTCACGTGCCTGGGAGCGTCCCCACACCCGTGCAGCCTCCCCTCCACCACCCCAACCCTGACCCTGCACCCAGCCGTGTGCCCTGGAGGCGGATGCTGGCTCTGTACCTGGCAAGCAGTCTTGATGATGGTCGCACGGCTCACCCTCAGCCGGTGACGTTCCGTTACCATCGCTGGAGAGTTTAGCCCAGTGTTTCTCTGGCAACGAGAAGTTCTGCTGTCAGAAGCTGACGCCAAGCAGAGCAGAGAGACTCGGCACGTGGGTGCCGGGGACTGGGTGCTCACGCTGCCCCCTGTACGGTGTGACGTGGACAGGACTGTCTACCTCGCTCTCTCTGCCTTCGTCTTCTCCTCTCTAAAATGGGCTCAACAGCAGGATGGGCCTAACAGTTTTGTTTTGTTTTGTTTTTTCGGGTAAAACGAGCTGGTAGAGGAACACGTTTGCCGTGTGATCGGCACTTGAGAACAGCCTTTGCCTTGTGGGTGTCAGTGCCAATTTAGACGCCACGCCCTCCCACTCTGGACACCTGTAGGTCAGGCTGGGCTCACCGGGGCCCCCACCGTGACAGACAGTGAGGGGGGTGAGGGAGAACCCAGGAGTGGGGGTGGAGGGCTGGGCGGACGTACCTTTCTTCTTTGCAGAGGGCCAGACCTCAGGTTTTAAGTCTTCATAATCGGTCCAGTCGAACAAGGCCATGTCCAGTGTGGGCATCACCTCCCCATCAGGCCTGGGCTGAGCCTGCAGGAGGGACATGGAGAGGAGGGAGCCTGGAGCTCCCAACAGGTGCGAGTCGAAACATGGGACCCCAGAACCAGGGGGTTAAGGAAGGGCTCCTTAGAGGCCAGCTCGTCCTCTGCTGGGCAGCCTGGAATCCCAGCCCTGGGGACACGGGGACAGCTGCCTAAGCAGTTCTCTCACTCTGCAGCCACCACCCCAGCGGGATGGTATTAATGCAGACAGGTCAGTTATCCGCCAGGCCCCTGAGGGAGGGACTGGGAAGGCATTCGTGCCTGCTCAGGGTTTCTACACCTATGCAGCCGGGGAGTTGGGTGAAGCCCAGCCACTCGCTTTCCTGTCCCTTCTCTCCTCTGACAAGTCATTGGCTCTGTAGCACCGCGAGGCCGCCGCTCAGTTCACCTCGCAGCCAGCGGTCTCGGGGCTGGATCAGTGCACAAGGACGTGTTGGTACGTGTGAAAATTTTTCCCCGAGGTCCCTGCTCTTTTCCATGTGGACCCGGTGTGCTGAGCTGGCACCTGCTCTCTTGCCTGTCCCTGGAGTGAACCCTAGGACCCCTTTGTCCCAGACAGTAGCAGCGCTTTTAGCACAGAGCGTCTGCCGGGCTGCAGCTGAGTTGGACAGGCATCAGGAGACCTGGTCTGCCTCTAGCCCCGGTGGCCTCATCCCGCTCCCTCCCACCCCTGTGCCTCGGTCTCCCTAAATATACGATGAGGCTCTTCTGGGACCCCTTACCTGGGGCCACAGGGATGTGACAGGCAGGATCAGGGACTCTTCTGTGGCAGGTGCTGCCTCAAAGGTGGTTAGGTAGAGGATGGTGGGGGCCAGGCTGGTGGAGGATTCCTCCATCGTGGCATCCGGTGCCTGGTCTTCGGACGGCTCTGCCTTCTTCATCAGGGAGCTAGGACCTCGGACCAAGGCTCGGCCTGAGACACGGAGTGGGAAACACAGGAGCTTTATCTGCTCACCACCCTGTGTCAACCCACAGCACAACTCACATTTCCATCTGCAAACAAGGAGGCAGCAGGGACTATGTGACAAGCCATGGGCTCAGCCAACTCTCCTGTTGCCCACCTTCCTGGGGAGGTGGAAACGAGGGACTGGGGTGGTGGGGAGAGAGGAGGGAGGTCTTGAATGAACTTGCAGTGTTGCCCCCAGGAGGCAGCCCAAGGATGCTCTCTCTAAAGCAGCATTCCGGCCAGTTCAAGTCAGGTTAGCGGATACAGCCGGGGCCGTAAGTGCAACAAGTGGGAACTGGTGGGATTGACCACGGAAGGCTTCCCGGAAGAGGTGAGGTGTGACTAGGAGAGGCTGAGAGGCACTGCAATGGGGAGAGGTCTTTGAGATGGTAAGATCCACAGTTTGTCACGTACAAGCAAGGGCTTCCTATGTGGTGATAACCATCGCCCTGTTATATGCTGGGTCCTTCCTTACAAGCATTATTTCATCTAACTACGGTAGGAACTCTTAGGAGATGGGTGCTCCTTCAGGCTTCATCTCTGGGGGGGTGGTGTGGACACGGAAGCACAGAGAGGTTAGGCAACTTGCCTCAGGACACACAGCTAGGGGACAGCAGAGCCTGCATTCAAACACAGGTCCATCTGAGCACAAGGCCGATGCTTTGGCCGCAGATGCCACCCCCCAAGACCCGTGGGCATTGGGGTAAGTTGAGTGTGAGGGGACAGTGTGCAGGATTGGAGGTGGTCAGGAACAAAGGGGCTCTGAGAGAAGCTGGAGGCCCCGGGCTCACCCTTGCCTCTTTTTTCTCGGGCAAGATCTGACTTTGAGTTTGATTGGGTCAGTCGGGGCCACCCCACCCTCCGGAAACAAACCCCAGAGAGTAGAAAGGGGACTTAGGGACCATTGAATCCACTCCATTCATTTTACAGACAAGGCAACTGGGGCCCAGTCAGCCAGAGCTCCCCAGCAGGTCGGCAGTACCGGGCCTGGCCTCCAGCACTGTCCCCTCCTCCACTCACCCGCCACACCGACTCTCTTGGGGTGGGGGATGGGGGCCCTTGGTCCCATGGAGCTGGGGCCTGGAGTTGAGCCAGGATGAGTTCATGCCTTGTGAGTCCTTGAGGATGCCAACCTCCCCCACCCAACCTGACCGTGACCTCCAAGGGGGTGGGAGGCTGAGTCTAAGTGGGGATCTCTCGACTGTGTTCTGTCCACTTGGGGGGGGGGGTCTCAGGAGGCCTAGCAAGGAAGACCCCAGCGGTTGCAGGAGGTGGGGTGCCCAGCCTCCATCACGCTCCTCTTGGAGAACACCTGCCCCACATTTGTGGCACTTGGTCGGCCCCTGGTGGCCTTGGGGCCAGGTCAGGCAGGAGGAGCTGCCTGGGCCCAGCTGTTGGGACATGTTTGTTCAGGGACCGAGTGGGCAAAGGAGGTGGCGGCCGGGGCCAGGGGGCGGCTAGGCCCTCACGGGGATTTGGGGATGTGGGAGAAACTTAAAGAAGGTGACCAGGGCCACGGGGGAGCACCCCAAGAGACAAACAGGACAGAGGCAGGAGGGATAAGGACGCCACGTCTCTCCCTGGGTCATCCGTGTCCGGGTCAGGGGACCGTGACTCCACACTGAGAGCAAGTTGAGAATCAACTAGTAACAGCTACTGCTCACGGCACGTGATGCTTGTCAGGTGCCATTCTAAGCATCTAAGTCCTCTATGAGCCCACACTGAGGGTAGATGGAGCCCTCACCCTCGTTTTGCAAAAGGGGACACCGAGGCACAGAAAGGGGACTTGCCCCGGGCACGCAGCTAGTAAGCGGCAGAGCCACAGCCGAACTGGGGCAGACCTAGCTTCAGAGTCTGAGCTCTCAGTCCCCGCTCTGGGATTCAGAGTTGAGTAAGTGTTAAGTCCCCTGGTTGGGGACCGAACTAGTCTATCTCTAATCCGGGCTTATAGTAGGGTGGATTTCGGTCAGACACAAGGCAGAGCTTCCTGACCTAGGAGAATCATTCCCACGCTCCACCACCAAGGCTCTCCCAGCTCCCTCCTCTTACCAGATCACTCCGACTTTTGAGAGACCCCCTCCCCTCCTCTGGGGGTCCACTGCCTGCCCTCTATGGAGCCTCTGGACACTTCTCCACTTCCCTTGTGCCCGCCCCCACCCCCCTCTTGGAGTCCCCTTGGCCATTGGGGTATGCCCTTCCCTCATCCCCCCACCCCTCCTTTCCATGGCAGGACCCCACCCCCTCGCAGACCTCCGGCTACCTCTGTGCAGTTTCAACCTTTCCCTGCGTCTCTTGAACTCCCTGCCACGTTTCTTGACCCTCTCTGACCCGGGAGACCGGTTCTCCTTCTCCGGGTAGGGCAGTGCCAGCCCCAGGAGCGGGCCCTTGTCCTCCAGCAGGCCTGCAGGACTCTGCCCGGGCAGCGGCTCCCCTGCCCCTGGCAGCCTGGAGGCCTGCCTGGTGGTGGTGACCACAGCCCCATCCTGAGCCCGGCCGGGCATGCCTGGGCCCCGCTCCTTCTTGCCCAGGCCCCGCCGGCGGTGGTGGCTGGCCTGAGGCATCCACAGTGCTGGGCCCTGGAGGTCGATGTGATTCTCAGGAAGGTTCCGAGCCGGGGTTCCAGGTCCCAGGGAGCCTGCCAGGCTCAGCTCCGAGAGCACCAGGAGGGCGAGGAACAGCATGGGGACAACGTGGGTGCTGGGCCCGGCCATGAGCTCTGGTCTGTAAGAAAAGCAGCACCATGAGCAGACAGCTCAACAGCCCTCCTCGTCTTCTGCTCCCCCACTTCTGCAAATCCCCTCACCCACATCATCATAGCCCGGTGTCTCTCAGCAGGGATGGAGGGGGACTTGGCCCCCAGGGGACATTTGGCAATGTCCGGAGACATTTTCGGTTGTCATAGCGGGGCAGTGCCGCCCCTTCTGGGGTCAGGGATGCCGCTAAACACCCTACAACTAGCACAGGATGGCCCACGAAGGAGGCTTGCCGGCCCAGGAAGACCACAGCGCCGAGGCTGGGAAGTCCTGGTTTGATTGGCTTTAGCGGCATCCAGGTTCCAGATTAGTCTAGAATTCTCTTTGCACAGACCTCTGCCCTTTGCCAAGTCCCCCGCAATGAGCTGCGTCCTTCCAAGCTCAGAAACAGGCCTGTCCTGCCCGAGGCTTGACTCAAAGCCCAACTCCGAACAAACAGAACAGCCTCTTTGAGCGCGTGCCACGGGCAGGAATCGGGTTCAGAGCTTTGCGGGAACTCATATCACTTCGTCCTTTCAACAAGCCTCTGAAGTGGCTCCTAGCATTTTCTGGAACAGCCACTAAGGCCCAGAGAGGTTAAGCCACACCTAGTAAGTCTCATACATGTAATTGCTACGTCTGTGCTCTGCACCTCCCTCGTGGCTGTCCCAAGACCGCTCTGTCCCTGTCTTTGCTCTTTTCTTTTCCTCTAAGGGGCCGGGAGGTTCTGACACAGCCCTGTCTCTGCCGGCGCTGAGCAACTTGGGAAGAAGCTTGGCTCTGACCCCTGCAGGGTGGGGTGAACTGACCCTGACCTACCCTCAGGATAACCCTTCATTGCCCACCAGAAGTGGGGCCTCCTCAGGGCACACACTGCTCCCCCCGCCGCCCCCCTGTGGGAGGAGGAAGCAACCCCTGGATGTTCCAGAAGACGTCGGAGCTAAGGCTCATGAGGCCTGTGGCTGGGGACGGTGGGGCAGGTGCCCAACTCTGGCGACCACCCCCTGTGGCCCCACCTGCCCCCCACAACCTCCCTGCCCCCGGCTCCCCCACCCACAGCTTCGCCTTTAGCCAACTCCCAGTGAGGCTCTCGGAACGGGCGGGGAGGGCAGGCCGGACAGGGAGGCCGGGGCCCCGCCAGGCTGACCCACTCTGAGGGGGTGGGGGGCCGAAGCGGGGGAACAGCTCCTCCCACCTTGCCTGGTCCCAGGGTCCTTTATCCTGCTCTCCTTTCATTCCAGCCTGGAGTGCCCTGGTCCCCTGCTAGGCCCAGGCCCTGCCTCCGCGGCCTGTAGCTCCGATCTTGCTAGAACCACCGACTGAGAGAAAGAGGCCTTCCTATTTCCTCCCACCCCGGGGAGCCCCCTGCGCGTCCCGGGAGAGCCTCAGGAGCCGTGTGGGACCCTGGGATGGCATGGCGTGACAGCTCCTGTCTCGTCACACAGCCTTCCGTGCCTAAGACGGTAAACCATGAAGCCCTGGCCTGCCTTGCTGTCCACCTCAGCGGCCACACGAGGATTCGGCCCCATCAACCTCACCTCCAGCCTTTCCATAATGAGGGCTCTGGAGGCCGGGGCTCAGGCAGCCGGGGCCTGTGCTCCTGGGCTCCGGAGGCAGCTGGGCGGGAGGAGGGGGACCATTCTAAAGGCCTGTCAGTCAAGTATTGTTCTGCCCCCGGGGAACCCCTTGAACCCTGTTTCCGGGCCCGAGGCAGATGCAGACTCCTCTCCAGGCTGGTTGGCCAGGCTTCGCTCTGCCTGGGACTGAGAAAGGCTTTGAGGCCGTGTGGGATGCTGTCCCCCACCCCACGCGGCCCTTCTGTCTCACAGGGACAATAGCCTGAGAGAAGCCCACAGAGTGCCCTCACCGGCAGGGGTGGTGGGAACAGAGAGGGGTGAGGCCGGTCACTCCAGAAGTGCAGGAAGAGGCCAGATGAGGCAGAGGAGGAGGGGTGGGCAGACCCACAGGCCCTCGTGGGCCAGCATGCTTGACGCGAAGCAGGTCGGTGACTCTGAGAGCCAAGGTGTGAGCTCGCTGACCCGCCCGGGGAACTGTCTCAGACGACAGCCCCTCCTCTGCAGAGCCGGAAGAGGAAGCCCATCGCCACGCCCTCAGGCATCATGAGCCCACCCATTGGCATCTCTCTCTCCCACCGGGGTCCTGTTGCCAAGAGTCTTCCAATGGCCGTGGGTCTGTTTACGGTAACCCCAACTGGCTTCAGGGCCATCTTTGTTCCCTTCCCTTCCTTTGCACCCCATAAATCACGCGCGAGTCAGCCTGGGACAAGCAAGAACGGATTTCAGTGTGCAGTGCCGATCGATGCACCCACTGGGAGTCATTTCTCTCCCCAGACCTTATCGGCACCGTCCTGCCCCCAGAGCAGCTCGTACTGCTGACAGATTCCTCTGACCGTGACCCTCGCCTGCTCAAAACTGTCCTTGGCTCCCTATTGCCTTCCCATTTAACAGCGACTCCTTACCTCGGCACTCAAAACCTTGTATAACGTGGCCCCGACCTGGCTTTGCAGCCTTGACTTCTACTTCCTCCCCCTCACGGTCAACAGAGACTATTCTCCGGGCCCCAAACACACCCCACCTTTCCTATCTCTCTTCTCACTTGGGCTGTCCCCTCTGCCTCAAACAACCCCCTCTCTCCACCCGCGCCCCCCCCCCATCTCTCTCTGTCCAAATCCTGCCCGTCCTCTGGGGTCCATCCCAAATGTCCTCTCCTCCAGGAAGCCCTGTCAGTCCCCCAGTTACAAATGCTCCCCACCACGCCCCTACATATGTGTGTCCAGCTCCTGAAGACCTCATGTGCCATCTTGTGCCGGGGCAGGCTTTTTTAAAGACTGACTGGACAGAAAGATCCTAGGGGGCTCTGTCCCTCTCTTCCCTCTGTTCCTATCACATCTACAGGACCCTGCAAATAACAGGCACTGACAGTGGATGGGAATGGAAGTGGACTGAGCGCAAAGTGACCCTGAGCAGAAGAACATAAGTAAATTCCTAGGGTGGTGTGTGTGTGTGTGTGTGTGTGTGTGTGCGCGCGCGCACGCGTGTGCGCATGTGTGGGTTTGAGAGAGAGCATGAGTACTGGAGTGAAGGCTGGGCATCCTGGCACCACTTTGCCCTGACGACTGCATGAAGCCCTCTCTCCAAGCCCACGGGATTTGTTCGCGGATCTTGGCACAGCCCAGCAGCTGAGATGCCAGCCTGGCAAAGCGCCTCAGGAAACGTGGGCTGCTAACAGAAGCCGTGCCAGGGATCCACAGCGATGAGGGGCTCCAATCCATTTCTGTCACTCTGAAAGCCAGTTGGAGGCTGCATCACAAAGCGCCGAGCATCCAGGCAAAAAAGGGGCAGCAGGCCCCCCTCCCCCACCCCCATCAGCCCTGGAGGGTTGTCCCCGCCTGCGGCTGGCTTGCTCACAAAGTCCGCCCTTCCGGGCCCCCGGGGCGGATCCCCTCCCCAGCAGCCTGGAGTTGCCCTGGATGAGAGTTGTCGAGGGGACTTCAAGACCATCCGCGACCCAGAGATGGCCCTCTCGTAACTGCGATCTAAGTGACTCATTAAAAGCAAAACAGAACAAAAGCAAATGTGATCATAGGAGCTGCTGCTGAGACTGATTTCGTCCACTTCTCCCTGCGTCCCTCCCCGCTGCCCTGCACAGCATGTCATTTTCTACATTTTTAAAATGAGGAAACCGAGGCTCCGGGAGGGTAAAGCCACACATTCAAGATGATGCAACTCACCCAGTGCACATGGATGGTCCTTGCACACCACCGACCATGCACTGAGCTTCATCAGGGGTCACCTGCCTCCCCCACATAATCTGTCATTGCTGTGAGTGCAATCGAGGCCCAAGAAGGGGACCAGGCACTGGCTTAACACAGTGGGGACAACTGACTGGGAGCTGTCTCCATCCAAAGGCTGCACACGCGAACGAAGGCAATTAATTGAGGCTGGAGTCTACCGTGATTCCTGAGCCCCTCCCCTCCCAACAGCCTGGCATTTAGGGCCAGGAGACTAGGGGGTTTCCTGCCCCACCTGCCTGGCAGACAACTGTGGAGCTGGACCACCCCCGGGGCATCCCAGGACATCCCGGGAATGTAGGGCTCACATTCCTGCCTTGCTGATCAGCTCACCAGCCACACGGTGGGTTGGGATGGGGGGAGGGGGGAGGGAGGAAGAGGGAGGGGAGGGTGGGGTAGTAGGGCTGGCGGTGGGGGGTGGGTCTGATGGGGATCCTGGGCCAGGAATATCAGTGATGCTCTGATAGAGCAGAGGATTGCCGAGCTCAGTCCGGGCTGTAAGCCAGACAACCACCCACTGGGAGAACTTGGCCCATCAACCCCTCTCCCTGACGCTGAGTCTCCTGCTCACGTGTGAAAACGAGACATCCGAGCCACCATATTTGGTAGAGATGCTTCAGGGCTTTAAACGTTTGATTCTAACATCACTTTATTTATTTTTTTTAATTTTTTTTTTCAACGTTTATTTCTTTTTGGGACAGAGAGAGACAGAGCATGAACGGGGGAGGGGCAGAGAGAGAGGGAGACACAGAATCGGAAACAGGCTCCAGGCTCTGAGCCGTCAGCCCAGAGCCCGACGCGGGGCTCGAACTCCCGGACCGCGAGATCGTGACCTGGCTGAAGTCGGACGCTTAACCGACTGCGCCACCCAGGCGCCCCCTAACATCACTTTAAAAAAAAAAAAATATTTTAAACTATTCTGAAAGCTGTAGCAAAGACAACACACACTCTCAGACACGCTCTCTACTCAAATTTTAACACGAGCACTGCTCCATCGTCACTCGGGCTTCTCCTGGGTCACCGAAGAGTGTTCCAGGGGCTCAAGGTGAGCAGTTGAAAAGAACCGTTATGGGGGCGCCCAGGTGGCCCGGTCAGTTAAGAATCCGACCCTTGCTTTCGGCTCAGGTCATGATCTCATGGTTTGTGGGTTTGAGCCCCGTGAAGTAGGGAGCCTGCTTGGGATTCTCTCTCTGTCTCTCTCTCTCTCTCTCTCTCTCTCTCTGCCCCTCCCCCACCCCTCTCAAAATAAATCAACTTTGAAGGGAAAAAAAATAATAAAAGAATTGTTGCCATTCGCAACTACTTATGTACGCGTTCCAGAATTTTCTGGACATGACCGGCCAAAGCCGGTTAGAGGCCCCGTCTCCCACAGACCAGTGCAACCAACATCCACTGCATGCTTTCATGTCACTGAGGACGAGTTCTTTTTTCTTGCTGATTTACTTTAAGGCAATATGGTAAATCGGGGGCAATGATGGTTGATCCCCTGGCACATCTCTGCAGGAGGCTGAAGGGAGTCTGGCTGCAAGTGAGGCTTGAAGCTCTGTCTGCATAAGATGGAGAAGATTTTGATTCGGGGAAGAGATTATTGGTGGGGGATGTGGGGTGCTCTGTTCGTAAAAGGCTGTCTTTATTGGTTTTATGTATTAGGATTAGGGATCAGATTTCATGGGAAATGATGTGCACTGCTCAAAAAAGTTGGGGTGAGGGGAGCAGGGGAAGAAGACCACCGTATCCGCAGGTGGGGTGGCCTCAAGGACCTTGTCCGCCCAGGGAGCCTGGGAATTTATGACCTACAGTGACAAGCCTTCTCCATCTGTCTGACAGCCCCCCTGTGGGGGAGGGGTGCCGGGTAATATCCTCTAGGATTCGAGTAAGCCCCCAGGGGCTAGGGGCATGAATTCAGAGGACATACTGGTAAATGCTAAAAGGTAAAACACAGTTATATGATTAACAACCCCATGCCAGGGCTGGCCCTCCCTCTCCCTTGCTCTTGGAGGAGGCCTACTGTGCTCTGTCCATTTCTCTAAAGGTGGCTGACCCCTTGGGCACCAGTGAGACCCTAACCCACAGGGCTTCTGGGATGGGCACCTTGAGACCAGTACAGGGTCTCTTCGGGACGACCGTGGCATTTCTATCTTTTTAGACTTCTGCAGAAAAGAATGCAAGGTGCTGGGGGTGGGGGCTGGACAGGGAGGTGTCTTAATTCTGGCTATTCCTCTGGCCACAGCTTGGGTCTTGAAATGACCCTTTTCATGGAAACACCCTAACCCTCTCCAGCTCATAAGAAACTTGCAGGCAACCACCCACCGCTAAACCTGAGCAGGAAAGGACCTCTGACCCCTGAGAGGCCAAGAAACATCTCTGAGATCTTCCTTCCTCGAGAGAACCCAGCTGGGAAGGGACATGCTGAAGTCACCCCAGACTCCCTTACCCTGGGGCTCGCTCTCTCTCTTCTCAGGCTTCGGTGATGAGCCCTCAGGCTCACGGGGACATGGCCCAGATCCTGGGTACTGAGGGTTGGATCCTGTTCTTCTGAGCAGCAGCCTCGGGCAGGCCCGGCCTCTGTGTGGGTGCCCGCTCGCCACAAAACCCTGGCCATGTTCCCTGCCGTGCTTTGGGTGACTGGAACAGCTTCCCATGCTGCCCTTCTGCCTCTGCTCCTGCTTTTCACCAAAACATTCTCTGTTTTGTGGTCAGAAGAACAAATCTGGGGGCGCCTGGGTGGCTCAGTCGGTAGAGCGTCTGACTTTGGCTCAGGTCATGATCTTGTGGTTTGTGGGTTCGAATCCCAAGGTGGGCTCTGGGCTGGTGGTGGGGAGCCTCCTAGGGACTTCTCTCTCTCTCTCTCTCTCTCTCTCTCTCTCTCTCTCTCTCTCCCTCCCTCCCTCCCTCTCTCTCTCTGTCCCTTCCCCACTTTTTCTCTTTCAAAATAAACCTAAAAAAAAAAAAAGAACAAATCTGATGACTGGCTCTACGGCTTAAAACTCTTCAGTGGACATTTTTACAACCTATCCAGAAGACAAGGGATTAGCTCCTTAATGTTTAAAGAGCTCTCCCTCACGCCCAGCCCTTGACACCCCGAGCCTGGGAGCCCTGGGGCAGCAACTGTAGGCCTAGAACCCCGACTCAGCAGTGCTTAGGACGGATTTTTCTCAATGCAGGAATCATCTCTGGTTTTACGTTCCCATGTGTCCATGAAGATTTTAGGAATGTCCTAACTTAGAACGGATCTGCCTGACTCCTCCCTCTGGTGCCTCGTCCTCACCCAGGAGGCTGGACACTTTCTGGAATGGCTAGAAGTGGAGAATGGAGGTGGCCATCCCCAGGCCCTCCTCTCTCTCAAAATAAATAAACTTCAAGAGAGAGAGAACAAGCTGGGGAGGGGCAGAGAGAGCGGGGGACAGAGGATCCCAAGCAGGCTCTGCGCTGACAGCACAGAGCCAGAATTGGGGCTCGAACTCACCAAGCGTGAGATCATGACCTGAGCCGAAGTCGGATGCTTCCTTCACCAACTGAGCTACCTAGGCGTGCCCCTCCTTCTGTCTTTGAACAGTGGGGCTCCAGCGGAGGGGGGGCGGGTCTTAGAGCTCCTGGCCCCCTGGGAGCAGATTCCTGTCTTCGTTAGAGGGACCTGATTCCCCCGGGGCTGGAAAATGAGTGATTTTGCTGGTTCAATCAAAATAGTCCCAGTGTAGATGAGAGTGGGGGGAGGGGCAGATGGGTGGGCTTTTCTCAAGGCAGTTCGGAAATAGACTTTGTCCCTCTAGCTGTTCCCACCGTCAGAACTCCTCGGGAGTCATGACGTTCCTGTCTGCGAAGTGGGTTCATCAGGCTGTCTTGAGGTATGATTATTTAGGAAATCAGTATTTCTTCGTGCCGCGTGTAGGGCAGAAGAGACTTCCGGTGTGCCTGGAAGCCAGGCAGTGTACGTGGGGTAGAAGGCAGCAAACGAGCTCCCTGGCTCCTCTTTTTACAACCTATCCAGCAGACAAGAGATTAGCTCCTTAATATATAAAGAGCTCTCACCCACTCCCAGCCCTCGGGTTGGGGGGGGGGCGAGGTGCGTCCTGATCTAGTCCCCACCCTCTCCCTGTCCAATAGGAAGAGGACACAGAACAACCAGAGCCCCACCTACCCTTCCACAGGCCTTTGAGCCAACCCAGCCTCCCGCAGAGGACTCTATCTTGAGGGAGGCAGTGGGAGGAGGCCGGGTGGGGAAGCACCGGCTGCTGCTTTGCAGTGGAGACTGTAGGGGAGAATGACACCAGGCGGTCACCACCGGCTGAGCCCCTCTGGGTGCAGGACCTGGAGGTCACGTAAAGGAGCCCGCTCCAGTCTCAAGGAAGAGAGCTTCGTCTCTGCTCGGGAAACTGCCAGTCCAAATGGGGATACTAACCCTGGCCCTAGGGGGTTCCCAGTGTCACAGGGGAGATCCACGTCTTGCCTTGGAGGGCTAGGATCTAGGGAGGACTCCCAGACGGAGAAGAGAGACACCCCTCCTGCCCACGGGAAGCTCTCAGTCTAAACAAGGAAAGCGACTCCTGCCCCAAGGAAGCCTGCAGTCTGAAGAGGTAGACTCAGGGGCGCCTGAATTCATGTCCGACTTCGGCTCAGGTCATGATCTCAATTCACGAGTTCAAGCCCGGCTCGGCTGCTGTCAGCGCAGAGCCTGCTTCGGGTCCTCTGTCCCCGCGCTCTCTCCGCCCCTCCCCCACTCACGTGTGCACAAAACCAAACAGACCTTAAACAAAGAAATCAAGAGGTAGATTCATTTGCTGCCCTGAGAGGTTCCCGATAGGAGAGACATACCTCTGGCCTTGGAAGTTCCCATAACATGGGGGAAAACATACCCTTTGCTGGAAGGAGCTTCTAATCTGCAGGCAAAGACATAGTGCCTGCCCTCCAGGTGTCCCCACTCTGACCTGCTGGAGAGGCCGGAGGTCCAATGAAAGCTCGAGGCACAAACTAGTGCTGATTCAAACAGGTGTCGGCCCAAATCCATCAAGCTGAGCCATGGGAGAGCCCCACGGAGCAGGTGGGAAGAGCTGTGTGACCTTGGGCAAGTCATTGAACCTCTCTGAGCCTCGGTTTCGTCTGTAAAATGCCAGGGGTTGTGGAGGAGGAGAAGTAAACGTATATAAAGTGAGCAGAACCCAGTCTGGGTGGGATAAGCAGTAGCCCTTGTTATAATGGGGCTCTTTTATAAAAAGAGAGAGAGTGGGTGGTGGGTGGAGGGGGGGAGAGGGGTTGGTCCTGGAAGCATTTGTGCATCTGTGCCTGTGTGGGTCGGGGGGGGGGGGCAAGCGCAGGTGGCCATGTCCTCAGTCCTCAGTGGGGTGATCGATGGTTTCCTGTGGGGTGGGACAGGACAGGCCCAGGCCAGCCTGGAGAGGACCATTGTCTTGGTAAATGAGGTTTGGCTTCCCCGCAGGGGCGGCCCCATCTGCTTTTATTGTTTCCAACAGTAGCCTTGGGAATTCGCAGCCCCCCCAAGGCCTCACACCTCAAAAAACCTACATAGGGGTGTGGAGTTGGGGGCCGCCTCAGAGCCTCCGCCCACCCACCCAGAGGCTCCCGGCCTTGGGCTTTTCTCTCCCAGTGTCCCACGTCCACCTCCTGAGCCAGCGTCCTGCCTCCTGCTACATTATAGGTAGCCACTCCTCTCCCCGCTCCCCAAACAATCCTCCGCCCACCCCCCCTTCCCCAAACTTCATTATCTCGGGACCCAGACAATTTAACACCACTTACTGTTTGGTCAGACCCATCACTTAATCATCAAGTGACAAAAATGCCCGCTGTTGGCTCTGGCACAGGCCAGCGTGGGGCAGAAAGACACCTGGTGTCAGACAAGCCTGGGGATGAATCCTGGCTCCAAGCACTTAATAGCTGAGTGACCCCGAGCAAGTCAATTAACCTCTCTGGGCGTCAGTCCCAGGTTGTCTGAGTATCATTTATTGGCCATTTACTAATCTGGGCCTAGAGCGTCAGGTGCATTATCTAATTTAGCCCTTTGAAGTGGGCAAAAAATGACTCAACATGGGGCCAAATTTGGAGGGATTTGCCCAAGGTTACACTGCAGAGGGAGTGGTAGGGCTGGGACTTGATCTCATGGTTGTCTGAGAGGCAACCGTGCCTGTACTGTCAAAGGCAGGGTCTCTGACCACTCCTCATGTTACCCCCAGTGACCCTCAGTGTAGACGCTGTGACTGTCCAGGACCTCCCGTACTGGAGGCCGTAACACAGAGCCCGGCACAGAGAGAGCCTCTAAGAACTTGTAGTTTCTACAATGACTTCATCTCAACTGCTCTAGATTCTAGGAGGGGACTTATTCCTTGGACCCCCCCACACCCATCCAGTGACGTGTACCAGATGGTCAATGCCGGACCATGGTGTTGTGTATGGAGAGCTGTCAAAGCTGGGACCTGCTGGTGGTGAGGGCGGCCTGGCCTCTAGTGGTTCAGCCACCCTCCCGTGTCCTTCCTGGGGATGGCCTGTGTCCTTCCTGGAGATGGCCTCTGCTCAGTTGGCCAAATGGCCCACTCAAGAGGAAGGGCCGACAGAAGACGGGCAGAGGGGCTGCAGTGGGAAAAGAGGCAGGTCTCCTCCGAAAGAGCCAGAATAGGGATGCTCATCTAACAGCCCCCTTGGGAATATGCCCAGGACCCTCTCTGGAGGGAGCGCCATTCTCCCCAGGCTGTAGAATCAGGGAGGCCAGGATGCAAATCTCTGCTCTACCAAATTCCTGGCTGAGACCAGTGAAGGAACTCCCTCCAGGTCACGTAGCTAGCAAGCCATCAGCCGGAATTCAAACCCATTCTGCAGGACTTGGGCAATCACTTCCCTCTCTATAATCAGGCACAGATATCCTCATCTTCCAGGGAGAGGAAGAACCCAGTACCCCGGGGGTTTTCCAGGAGGCTCGTTCCCCCTCTGACCTCCCCAGCTACGGTCTTTTGCTTCAGGGTCACCCCTGCCCCTGGCCTGGCCGGCAGGACCCGGTGGGACCCAAGGATAACCTGTGGCTTGCAATTTTCAGGTCACTCCCATCCCCTTGACCAAACGTTCCAGTCGGTACAACACGTGTGCGTGGAGCGCCCACTGGGTGTCCTGGGACCACGAACGGAACGAGACCCAGCCCCGCTCAGGGGAGTGCAGACCACGCGAGAAGGGGAGGCAAGGGGGGAGCAAGAGGGCTTCCCGCAAGAGGGGACATCTGACCTTGGCCTGCAGGGAGGGCAGGCTTCGACTGAATACGGGCAGGGGAGGAGACGTTTCAGAAGGAGGGAAGAGCCAAAGACGCAATGAGAGTGTTGTGGGTGGCAGGTGGAGTTGTTAATTTGGTGACAACAGGGAGCCATTTGAAGGATTTAGGGCTGGGGAGAGGGGGCAGGTTGGACGGGCGGAGGAGGCGCCGTCGTTTTCGTGTGGGTGAGGGGCAAGGAGCGAATTTTGGAGGGGTCGCAGAGGCTGCCGAGCTGGCTTTCCCGAGGAGGCAGAGCCGGCAAGGGTGCCCTGGGTTGCCAAAGCTGGGCCTGTCCGCCAGGCGGGATCACGAGCAGGAGGCTGGATGGGGTGCGCCTGTGTCCCTAGTCCCTAAGTGCCAGCTCTGGCCATGGCTGAAAACAAGAACTTAGCCGGGGGAGCCTAGAACGTGCTGGCTGGGAGGAGGTTACCCTCTGCTGAAGTGGTCCTCATTGAGCCACTGCTGGATTCTGGGGGGGGGGGCGGTGGTGTGTCCCCTGTTATGAGGACACAGATGATCCGGTGGTCAGAGGGTTTGGGCAATTACACAGCAGGTCCAGGATACAGCAAGACAGTGCCCCCAGGGGGAAGGAGATGGCTTGTGTGCAAGCGCCATTAAAAAAGAAATCGGTGCAAGACAGAGGTTCAGAATTGGGAATGAGTCACATGGACGCCTCATGATGAATGACCAGCTGTTGGCAACATTGTCACAGCGACACTCATCTCACTTTGGAAGCAGAGACCCTATTCACCCTGACTTTTTAAAACTGCTTTTAGGACAAGCAGAGAGGAGGAGCGAGAAGAGGGGAGGGTGCCTGTGACAGCAGGAACCCTGTAAATGGGTGGGGGCGGTTGCAACTGTGACAGCCACGCTGGGGGGGGGGCGGGGAACATTCAGGTTTCCCTGCAGTGTCTCTAAGCCTTGAATTGGGATCCATTTCCCCCCCTTGCTGGGGAGTCTCCTCCCCACCCCAGCCAGGGACCAAAGCCTCCCCCACGGCCACCAAGTGTGTCCTGTGCTGGCATCCAATCTGCTTTTTTTTTTTTTTTTTTTCCTCACTGTTTCAACACACATCCCTATGGGTAGGTGCTGTTATCCCCATTTTATGAAGGGGGCTTCGAGGCTCAGGAAAATGCATTCCTTTGTCCAAGATCACTCCCAGGGCCTCTGTCTGCCTGATCCCTGGGGGATGATGCTGAACCGCACCGGGACACTTCCTGCGGGCCCCCGGCTGGGAGGAGGGCAGCGGGGAAGGTGCGCTGGGCAGGAGACCCGATGGAGGCGAAGGCCGAGGGAACCCGCAGTGGAGGAAAGCAAGAAGACTTGGCGGGAAACCCAAGAGCCCTGGCATCTCAAACCCCGCAGGCAGCCGAGACCCCGGTGCGCAAATGGAGAAAAAGCCAGCGGAGGAAGAGGGCCAGAGCGGGGCCGTCGAGGTTGCTAGGGCGCAGAACCGCCCGGGCGCGTGGCCGCCGGCGGCGCTGGCAGAGGCGCACGCCGAGCCTCCTTCCCCCGGAACACACCTTAGCCCCCCAGGCAGCCTCGAAAGGGGCAGGAGGACACGCCTGTCAGCTCTGCCCGGGGCGCAGGGAGTCTTCGAAGCTTCTTCGAATGGTGGCGGATTCTCCGGTCCGCTCCCGCGTCCTGGAGACCGCCCAGAGACTCAGAGACAGAGAGACAAAGAGAGACGCGGTCCCAGAGGGAGAAGGGCTAGCGCGGAGGAGGAGAGAAGGCGAAAGCCGCGACCCAGAGAGGGCGGCCAAGGCGCGCGTGAGGCAGAGTGTCAGAGCGTGGAAAAGTAAGCGTCCGGCGGAAGGTGGGCGGACGTGGGGGCCGGGAGCAGCGCCTGGAGCCCAGCGGTGACGCGGCGAGGGGCGGAGGCGGCGGACACACGGACCGACGGCTTCGAGGGCCGCGAGGGCAGGGAGGAAAGCAGCATCCTCACCTCCAACCACAGTCCCCCGCGCGCCCTGCCCCTAACCGCGCCAGGTAGCCCACCTTTGTCCGGGCACGCTACCAGGTGAGGAGGGAGGGCGGGGCCAGGGGCGGTCCAAGGCCATGCCTTACCTGTCCGGCCGGCGGGGCGGGGGCCGAGGGGCCCGGGGCCGAGCGCCTGCGGGAGCCGAGCGCAGCGGAAGGCCGAGCTGCGAAGCGGGGACCGCGAGGAGAGGTGCGCGGGCGGCTGGAGGATGTGCCCAGGCTGAGAGGGGCTGGAGGGAAGGGGAGGGGGCCGGCGCGCGGGAAGGGGCGGGCGCGCTGGGAGGAGGCGGGGGAGGGGCGGTGGGAGTTGGCCCGGTCGCCCCCGGCTGAGGGGCAGCCCCCGGCCCGGCTGGGCCCTGCGCGCTCCCGGCCGGCGCGCCCTCGCCAGCTGCACTTGGCGTTCCGGGCCCGCTCCCCAGAGGCCTAGCCGCCGTCGCCGCGAGGGCGCGGGGCAGACAAAGGAGGCAGACAAAGGCGGGCGCAGCCGGGCGGCCGAGCGGGCACGGGGCGAGGCGAGTCCACTCCTCCCGGTGCGTAAGAGCCGCCTCGGTACTGCCCGGAGCGCGTGGGACGGGCGGGGCGCGGGCAGCGGTGGCGCATCTGGAGCGGCCCCGCCGGGAGCGGGCGACAAAGGGCCGCGGCAGGGGGTCCCCGGCGGACCCAACAATGGATCGGAGCTGAGCGCTCAGCTGCGGCCGCGTCTGGCCGGGCAGGGGCCGGCCAGTCCCCAAAAGGATTATTCCGCCCTGGCTGTCAAATGGGACGGAAGAAATGCCCGGTGCGAGGGAGGCGGGACGGGGCACCGCGGAGCCTTTGTAGCCTCGGAAAGTGCGCGGAGCAGGGGGCGGGGTTCTGGAGAGGTCGCTCTTGGTTGTGGGGGTATAGGCGGTCTTCAAACCGTTACCAGGTGAGAATCCCGGGCCTTGACGGCCGCACTAGTGTGTCTCCCCCGGTACACACCCTGAGAGGGAAGGGAGAGATACAATCCTCCTACCCAACACGCGCGCGCGCGCGCACACACACACACACACACACACACACACACACACGGTCTTCCTCTCGCCACGCCCCGTCCAAAGTCCTGGTGGTGTTCCCTTAGCCCGGCCCAGCTGGGACAAAGCCAGCCCTCAGGGCCGGCTCATCCATCACCGCGCGGGGCGCCGTGTCCTAAAGACCCTGGGAGTCCGGGAATGCTGTGTTATGAGTCCCGCGGCCCCCATAACTCACGGCGGGGTCAGCGGGGCCACAGGCACTGCCAAGATCAAAGAGCTGTTGGGCAGGACCCGGGCGCGCGTGAATCGCGAGTCTCGCCTGGAGCCCAGAGCTCGCCCAGCGGCTTCCATTTCGATTGTTTTCCTCTTCCTCCAGAGTGTGGCAGTTATGGTTCAGAGGTTTAAGGAGCTCCGTTCTTGGGTCAGGCCAGATACCTGGGCTCATCTGCTGATGCCATTCCGGGTCACCTGGGGCAGTGGCCTAACCGCTCTGAGCTCATCATCCCCAACCCTTAGGGTTCAAGGATTCTGTTGGATGCAAGGAGATAGCGTTCCTAAGATCCTGGCCCCATGGGAAACACTCTAGAAAAATGACCTGCTATTGTTATGTAATAGTATCAGCCTGATGGGCACTAGGATGGACTGTGTTCTGAGCAGAGACGAGACATGACCTGACTTGGGCTTTAGGGACGAAGTACCAAGACATGCCACAATGTGGGTGAATCTTGAAAACACTATGCCCAGTGAAACAAGCCAGATGTGAAAGGCCACATGTTGTATGATTTATATGGCATGTTCAAGATAGGCAAGCCCATAGAGACAGGAAGTAGACTAGTGGTTGCCTGGGGCTGGGGAAAGGGGAGACGGGGTTTTTCTTTTTGGAGTCATGACAACGTTTTGGAATTAGATGGTGGTGATTGACGCACAGTGCATTAAAAACCACTAAATTGCATATTTTAAAGGGTGAACTTTATGGTTTGTGAAATACATCTCAATAAAGCAGTTATTATTATTATTTTTAAAGTAGTAGTCAAGTCGGATCAAGGGTTCTTACTGTGTGGTCTGGGATGACTTCAGAGAGCCCGGGAACCCCTGAAATTGTGGAAGACGTTCCATGTCTATGGGTGGAAGCTCTAAGCTTAAGAAGAGATGATTTGTAAGATCCTCCTGACCAAAAAGGGGTCAGCAACATTGGGGGGGGGGATCAGCAAAACACTGGGGAGGGAATGGCATGTATGGGCTCTGCCCTGGCTGAGGTGTTGGAAGTGCCCAGTGCTGCTGGCCTAAGGTCAGGGCCCTGGCTTGGGTCTGAGGTCGGCCGTGGATCTGGGGAGCTGTATAGGTCATGCCTCGCACCAGAAGACCGGGTGAGGGAGGGGAGGAGCTGAGTGTGGGCCACATTCCCTTGCCTTTAGGCATCTCTGGCAGGGGGGATGCAGGTCCTTCCTTAGGGCACCTTGGGGACTGCCTTGGGAAATGGAGATGGGGAGGGGGTGCAGTTGAGGATGTTTTAGATGGGGTTTTGAAAAGCATGGTGGCTGGTCCAGAGGGTTTGTTCTAGGGGCTTAGACAGTGTGTGCAGATGTTAATATCATTGCCATAATAGCACGAATTGTGCATTTATATGCCAGGCATTGTGCACTTTATATGTATATAATTACATAACATTAATATATTAATTAATATATATAGTTATATATATAGTTTTATTTTTTATTAAAAAATTGTAATGTTTATTCATTTTTGAGAGACAGAGACAGAGAGTGAGTGGGGGAGGGGAAAAGAGAGAGAGGGAGACACAGGATCTGAATCAGGCTCCAGGCTCTGAGCTGCCAGCACAGAGCCTGGCCCTGGGCTTGAACCCACGAACCATGAGATCATGACCTGAGCCAAAGTCAGACGCTTAACCCATGGAGCCACCCGTGTGCCCCATATATATATATATATATATATATATATATATATATATGTTTATTTATTTATTTTGAGAGAGACAGAGATAGCAAAAGTGGGAGAGGGGCAGAGAGAGAGGGAGAGAGAGAGAGAATCCCAAGCAGGCTCTGCACTGCCAGCGCAGAGCCTGATGATGCAGGGCTTGAACCCGTGAATCTGTGAGATCATGACCTGAGCCCAAACCAGGAGTTGGATGCTTAACCGACTGAACCACTTAGGCGCCCCTGTGCACTTTATATTTTTACAACCATCTCACTTGTTTCCCCCCCCCCCAACCCTATGGAATCGGTGCTCCCATGATCCCATTTTACAGGTGAGGAACCTGAGATTCAGAGAGGGAGGGGACTCACAGCTGGTTAAGGAGCAGTGGTGGGGAAAGACAGCACGTTAGAGGCGCGAGCAGCCCGGTGGGTGCAGGGGGTACATAGTGAGCATTCCCCAGCTCTTGTTTCGTTTTTGAAAACAGCTCTTTGCACACCGCTACCTGTAGCTCGAGCACTGAAATCAGAGGCCTTTGTTCTCATTCAGAATAAGTTAGGATTCAAGTCAGGCAAATGGCAATGAGCCACTGTCCGCCGTCATTTCATCTGTTCTTTCTTTCATTAATTCATTTACTTGCACTCATCGAGAACCTGGATTGGGCCAGGCACTGGGTGAGGGGCTGGACCAAAAGAATGAACAAGGCTGAGGCTCTGATCAGGAGGTGTCCCAAATGGCTGCATCCTTGAGCATCGGGGTACCAGTGGGATTGTTACTAGGCTATATGTGGCTCACTCTCTATGGCTCCCCCCACTCTCCTGTGTTTGGTGTCTTAGGAACCTTAGGCAGGGATGGGATAAATGATCTGTCATGTGATCAGCCTAGTGGGTATGAGGGGACCTTGGCAGCATCTTAAGGGGCTGGATACTTCATTGCCTATTGTTTTACTCCGTTCACTTGTTGCATATTTGTTCAGTGAACTCCAGGGATCCTCCTTTGCCCACGCAGGCCTTGGTCTTTGCAAGACTTTCTTACATCTTGCTTTCTCTTAGTTTCAATTTAAATGTCTCTTGGGAGTGATTTTCTTTCTGTCCTCATTGCAGACCCTCAGGGACCTGTTCCAGTTGGCAAATAAGCCCTCTCTCCTCCTAAACATCCATCCTTTTCCTCCCAGATGCCCTCCTACATATTGTTATTATGGTGAAAAATATGCAAATAACTTGGAAAAACAGCCTCCCAGCAAATGGGTATTCAAAAATGTAATAAATTAACCCCATAATGTAATCTTGGTCCCAAGACTATCCATCATGCTGATGTGCTCAAGATCTAGAAACCCAGATGCCACAGAGCCCTATGGATAAAAATGACAGATGTCTTCTTAGAGCTCCCCTGCCCCCTCTCCAGCTTCTTGGCCCCCGTGGAACCCAAGGCCATCAGAGGTTTAGGGAACATCTGTCCAGCCTGTTCATTTCAAAAATGAGGAGATAGAGGCCTTTTTGGGGTTAGGGGTCAGATCAGTTTGAGTCCCTCCTCGCCTGACTCCCAGCCTGCATTCCTCTGCTTGTGGCTGACTCTGAATCCAAAGCCCCAAATGTAGGCAATTTTGTCCATGGGTTTCTAGTTGACAAGGCAGGTACCCCAGTGTCAAAAGCTCTTGGGACCTCGCTTTCTGCATTTGAAAAATGTTGAGTGTTGGGTTTTATGTCTGCCAAGGTGTCTCTGAAGTTCCTTTAGCTCTGTGTGTCAGGGGACCTACAGGTGGCTTGTGCTTTGTCTTCTCAGGGCAGGGGGCTAAGGCTGGGAGCCTGGCATGAGTCCTCGTGTCGCTCACATTGTACTCTGGAGGCCATCCCATGGAAGCAGCTAGACTCTTGAGTTTCCCAGCCCAGGATCCAATCCCAAGAACCCCTTTACAAGAAATTGCCCCCCTAAGACTGCCACTTCCTGTCACTAATGGACAAACTGCTTGAACAGCCTCCAGAGAGGGGCAAAGAAGGACTCTTGCTTTCTCCAGGGCCAAAGTATCCATAATGATTAAATCTCAAGGAGCCAGGGGACACTGTTTACAAGCCAGTGAGCTGCTTGACTGGCTCTGTGTGGAAACGGTTCTCTCCTTCATGGCATGATATGGGCAGTGTCCCCAAGTCTTGAGAAGGGCTGCTATGCCCAAAATGTGCCACCGAGTGCGTCAATTCCTGAAATAAACCATCTTATCCCTTTGGGTTAAATGTGGAAATGGTATGAAATGCAGACTTTCTTTGGGAACAACCCAAACTACCGTGGCAATTCCCGTATGTTTTTGGGCATCAGGGTCCCTGGGGAACTTGTTAAAGGGCCCATACCCTGCTTTGCACCCAGACTGGTCCAGTAGGTCAGAGAGGCCTGGGTTCCAGGAGTTTAATGGGCTCCCCAGGGATTCTGATGCAGATTTCCAAGGATTGCTTTGAGAAATGCTTTGCTGGTATTCCTGGCTTAATGGGCCAAGTCACTTATTCTCTTCCTTATCTCCGGCCCATCAGAAGTAGGCAAGTGCAGGTTTGAAGGCATCTGGAGTGAAAACGGGTGCAGATCTCCAATGGCGACCTGTAATTGATAAACATTCCTGGCTAGATCTGGGTACCCACAGCTGGGTGTGACTCCTAACAAGCTCTTCTGTCCCTAGAGGTCAGAGTCAAGGTCCCCAGGCTTCTGGTCCTGATTTGTTGCCTGTAACTGTGCTGCAACTTCTCTGACCCTAGTTTCCCCACCTGTAAAATAAAGGGGCTGAAAATAAGTTGAAGCCCTGGAATCAGGTTAGAAGTCAGAACTGGGTTTGTATTCCAACTGTGTGATTTGGGCAAAGTAGGGAGCATCTCTGAGCCTGTTTGCCATCTATAAAGTGGGGCTGTAAAACGGGTGCTTAGCTCCTAGGGTTAAGGAGGGAATTAAAGAAATCAGTGCTCGACAGCGAGTTAGTGTTCAATTCAAGTTAGTGATTATTTTAATGTTAATATTATTATCTCCCAGGGGGCCTCTCAGCGGTTCCAGAGGCCATGTCTCTAGGGGATTCCAGAACTGTAAAATGTAGTGGGCCAAGACAACTCCGCGCGTCCCCTCCCTCAATAGATGTGTGATTCGGGAAGGTTACTTCACCCTTCTGAACCTCGTTTGGCTCCTCTATAAAATGCGGACAATCACAGTAACTGTCTTACGGAACTGTTTTGAGGATTTAGTGGGATAATCCACAGGCACACTTAGCCCGGTGCCTGGCACACGGCTGGGTCCCTATAAAGGGCAGCTACCACTATGATGCCCGGGCCCGGGAGGTTTTATCTTCTTGGGAGGTAAACCCAAGCTGCATTTAGTTTCTGGGTGAGGGCGGGAGTGAGGACGTCCCCGCCCCGGAGCCGGCGGATTCGCTTTCGGTTGGGCAGCTGAGGTCCGGGGATGGTGACTCTGCAGTTAGCAGTAGATGTCGCTGTCTTAAGTCCCCAGCTGTACCCTCCACCTGTTCCTCACCAGCAACACCTATCCGCTCCCTCCCAACGCGAGACAAACGCCCTGGGGAGCAAAATACGTGGCGACCTGACGTGGAGAGCGAAGGGGTCTTTTCTCGCGCCGACCCCGAGCCTAAGGGAGGCGGTGCCGCGCAGTCTCCGCGTCTCCCGCCTTGGGATCTCGGGCGGCGAGGCCGGGCCCCGCCCCCTCCCAAGCCCCGCCCCTCCGGCTGCCGCTCCCTCCCGCCTCCAGGTTGGCTGCGCGGGGAAGTGGGCGTGGCCGGAGGCGGTCGCTAGGACCTGCCCGAGCGCCGCGGAAGTCTCGGAGCCCAGTCCAGGCCGCTGGTTGAGCGGGAGGCGCGAGTGGTCGGGTCGGTGGTTCCCCGCACCGGGGGAGGGGAGAGGGGCGGGGTTCCCTCCGAGGAGGTTTCCGGCCAGGCGGAGGGCGGCGTCTTATTCCAGCCCGGTTTGGTTCTCAGCGTGTCCGGCTTTGCGCCCGCGGGCCTAGGCAACCCGCCGTTCCCTCTGCGGCCGTGCCCTTTTTGCGAGCACAGCTCTGGCCTTTCCTACCGCACCCCCCCACCCCCCGCCCCCGAGACAGCAGGGCGGGGGGCCAGTAGACAGAGCTGATCGGGGCGCAGCTAATGTCCCCGAGCTATGACGCCAGCGTGGGAGGTCCCTTCTGGCTGCCCAGATTCTGTGTGAAGGGGGACGTCCTGCCCCCGATTCCCCCAGACGGAGGGGAGAGGGGGTGGAGGCAAGCGCACCCTGCGGCAGTCTGATCCGTTAGAACCAGCCCCCCCTCCTGCCCCACCCTCTAGGTGGCGGTAAGGATGACCACACTCACGCGACAGGACCTCAACTTTGGTCAAGGTAGGGAGGCTGGACTTGCGGACCCAGGGTGGGGGGGCGAGGGAGGGCCTGGGCCGGCGGGCTTCCCAAGCTCACCGGCTTCAGCCCCTTCACAGTGGTGGCCGACGTCCTCTGCGAGTTCCTGGAGGTGGCCGTGCACCTCATCCTCTACGTGCGCGAGGTCTACCCGGTGGGCATCTTCCAGAAGCGTAAGAAGTACAACGTGCCTGTCCAGGTGAGCCCCCACCTCTGGTCATCCCCGAACTTCAAGGTGGGTAGAGGTTGGATTTTTGAACTCTTCCTCCGCTTTCAGGCTGAGCCCCCTCACTCCCCAGCGGCCTGGCCTTGCCGTTCAGTTCCCAGCCACAACTGCAGGGACTTTTCTTTCCATCCCTCTGAACTGGGAGTTCCCCTTGCCCCAAGTTAGGGACCAGACCCTCGGGTTAGAGTTGCCCCTGGGGCATGGTTGTATTTTAAAGAGCTCCTGGGACTGGCGAATGATTGGTTTGGGGAGGGGATCCCTGAAAACCTCAGGTACCCCTGCTCTCTGCCCTCATTGTAAGGGGTTGTTTTAGGTTAAAAGGCAGACAAAAGCAGTAAACAAATGCTACCCTGTCCCCAGTCTGTAGAAGTGCCGGCCCTTAGAAGGCACTCAGTAAACATTAGAATAAATGAATGACCCAATACTGAAACGTGGTGGAAGCTTGAAGGATATACGAGGAAAAGGAAAAAGAATGGCATTTACTGTGCACCCTCTGTGTTGTATGGGATTATCTCACTACTCATCATTTTTTCTTTGCGAGACCTTTCACAGATGAAGTAATTAAAGCTCAGAGAAGTTAAGTGATTTACCTGAGGCCACATAGCTCTTAGTCGCAGATTCTCAATTTTTGAAAATTGATTAAAATTTTGGATCCCTTCTCTGGGAAAAATGCCTGTATGCCCAAATACACACAATTTAGGGACTTCTCAGCCTCTAGAGGAGCCCGCAGACCCCACTTTAGAAACCCCTGATGCTATATTAAGTGCTAATGTTGAGACTGAATTCTTCTACGTTCTGTGTGGATAATTCGCAGTTCTCAGCCCCATGATGGGAAGTCAGTCTCTTGGGTAGGGAGCCCTAGGGAGTTGCTGGCCTCTCTCCCTGGGCTCCTGGAGGTAGGGGTGTTGGGTGGTTTCCCCATTGGTGCTTTGGGCCTCACCAGCCATCGTGCGGTTGTGTGCAGATGTCCTGCCACCCGGAGCTGAACCAGTATATCCAGGACACCCTGCACTGTGTCAAGCCACTGCTGGAGAAGGTGAGGGCACCAGGCTCCAGCCTACTTCACGCCCAGTCTGTTCCTCCAGTGCTCCAGGACAGGGTGATGCTGGGACCGTGCGGGGTCCCTATGACTCTACACCCCAAAGCATGTCTCCTGTTCCCTGGAGACCACCCCTGCCCCAGGATAGACCTCAGGGCACGTGGGCCACATTCAGGGTATGCTGGGCCCGGGAGCCCTGTTTTGTGGAGTTGGTCAAGTGGAGCCTGCCCCAGAGGGTTCTGGGTTCTTCTCACGTCTGTTTCTCTCCCTGCCCCCAAGTTCTGTCTGGGCTTGCCCCCTGAGGGTTTCCTCCTTTTATCTTGTCCCGCTCTCTGAGATGTCCTGGAACCCCCATGGGGCCCGGACACTCTCTCCCCTCCCAGCCTGTACCGCTCATGTCAGCGATGCCTACTTGAAATTCTCAAAGCTCAGGGACCCTCAGCCTAGAAGCTGAGAAGGGCTGTGGGCGTGCCGTCCTTCCTTGGGCAGGGAGGGAGGTGGTGGTGGTGGGTGGGCTACCTGGTCCTGGACTAGGGGATTCCTGTCCTTGCAGAACGATGTCGAGAAAGTGGTGGTGGTAATTTTGGACAAAGAGCACCGCCCAGTGGAGAAATTCGTCTTTGAAATCACCCAGCCTCCGCTGCTGTCCATCAGGTAAGCCGCCTCTCCCCGGACTCTTAGCTAGCTGGCTGGCTGGTATGAGGTCCCTAGAAATCGCCCCCATACTCACCCCTTTAGGGCAGCCCCTGAATACCTCAGCTTGGCCTGTGTTCTGAGGTCCCTACTTGGCTGCACCAAGCCCCCTCTCTCCCTTCCTGCCTTTTAGAACCCCTCTGAAAGCCCACCTCCTCCAGGAAGCTCAGTAAAGAGGAGAATGGCAAGGAACGCTATCCTAACGCGGCTGGCCACCCTGTGGTCTTCATGTAACCTCTGTGAGGTCCACACTTGGCAAACCATCACTTTGCTGAATGGCTATTCCCAACCTCTTTTTATGGACGGAGAAACCAAGGACCAGAGAGATGACATGAACCACTCACGGTCACCCAAATGGTGGCAGAGCCGGGACCAGACCCAGTTTTCTGACTTCCTAGTCGAGTGTCCAGCCCATAGTCAACCAGAAGTTGACCTTGGGCAAGCGTGTTGGCTGGTCAGCTCCTGGTTTCCTGGTGAGGTCAGGGCACTGTTATCTGTTCCCACTTGCTGTGTGGCCTCGGGCAAGCCCTTTCCCTTCCTGGCTTGGTGTTCTGGGGTATGAAGAGGCTTGGGCTGTGTCCTTGTTCTCAGACCTGGCTGCACATTAGAACCACCTGTGGGGGCTCACAGTGCCCCATTTGGACTTAGTTTGGGATGGGACTCAGCATGGGACTCAGCATTTTTTTTTTTAAGTTTATTTATTTATTATTTTGAGAGAGAGAGAGAGGGAGAGAGAATCCCAAGCAGGCTCTGCACTGTCAGTGCGGAGCCCGGGGCGGGGCTCCAACTCACAAACCGTGAGATCACGACTGGTTCCGACGCTTAACCGAGTCACCCAGGCGCCACATTCGGCATTGGTTTTAAACTCTCCAGATGGTTTTAACTGCGTAGATAGGATAGGTGGCCAAGCCCTCCAAAGCCAACACGGTCAGAAGCAGAGAGGGCCCCTGGACCCCCAGGTCTGTTTCCAGGGTTGATTGCCTGCTGGTGGGAAGGGCCGCCAGTGTGACGGGAGCCCCTCCTCTTCTCCTTCCAGCTCAGATTCCCTGCTGTCTCATGTGGAGCAGCTGCTCCGAGCCTTCATCCTGAAGATCAGTGTGTGTGATGCTGTCCTGGACCACAACCCCCCAGGTGTGCTCGCCCCCACCCCACTGTCCTCGGGCCTTTCCATGGCTACCTTGGCTCGGGCTGCATTCTCCGGTCCCTACTTTGCTGTATCAAGCCACCTCTCTTCCTTCTTGCATTTTAGAACCTCTCTGAAAGTCCACCTCCTCCAGGAAGCTACCCTGATGGACTCCACCGGGGTTCAGTCTCCCTATTGACTGTGTCTTGTCTTAGCACTTGGTTTACACTCTTCTCCCCTGGGGGGGCTGCTGAGCCAGCCTGGGAGCGGGGAAGAGACTGTGCCCAGTGGCAGGCGTGACGTGGCCCAGCCTTGACCGGACTCTTGCTTCTTTAGGCTGTACCTTCACAGTCTTAGTGCACACGAGAGAAGCTGCTACCCGCAACATGGAGAAGATTCAGGTCATCAAGGTGAGAGGAGACCCGTCTGGGAGGGAGGGCAGGGAGACAGCCAGGAGGCTTTGAAAGCAAGATGCCACAGTTCTGAGTGGGCCGGCGTGTTGCTGTTCGCGCACCCTCAACATTGTTGGTGGCGGTGCCTGGCACGCGGCAGGTTTTTGTTGTGTGTTAACTGTGTGGCCGAATGCTGGTCGTTACCCGGCCTGGGCACCCAGTACTGAGAGGAGGGTGGAGCCGTGTCCTGGGGCTGCCAGCTCAGTGGTGGCTCTCAAGAGAGGGCGGGGGGGGGGGGGTCTTCACCCGCCAGTTTCTGAAATGGTGTCTGGGGCTCGTTAAATCACCTGGGTGCCCCGGCAAGCTCGGATCCATGGGCTCGGCCTCTCGGGTGGAGGAAGCCGGGAGTCCCCAATGCTGGTAGCTCCCTAGCGACTCTGGTGTTCCCTGAAGTCTGGGGACCCCGGCGCTGGAGAGGGAGTGGGTAGCAAAGTGAGGACAGGCCACGGCCCAGCCCCCTTCCACCCGCTTCCCTCGGTCCCCACCCTAGGACTTTCCCTGGATCCTGGCAGACGAGCAGGACGTCCACATGCATGATCCCCGGCTGATACCGCTAAAAACGATGACATCAGACATTTTAAAGGTGAGCTGCATGGGGACCCGGGGAGCTTTACAGACGGTACGCTGAGGCTAATGGCTCAAGGCTCGGAGGAGATGACCAGGGAATGCCTGGCGTAAGGCTCCAAACTCCCTTTCCCTTAACCCGTGGCTGTGCCACACTGCCCCACCGCTGGCAGGGATCTGTCTGCCTGGGGCTTATGGGCCCTCCTGAGGACGTGCCCTGGCTGTGCCCCTGACCTTGGCGGTTTATTCCTGTCCACTAGATGCAGCTCTACGTGGAAGAGCGAGCTCACAAAAGCAGCTGAGGGTGTGATGCGCCGATCATGGATGTAACAACTATGGGACACTGGGGGCCCCCAGCCTAGGGCGGTGCTGAGGGACACCCCCTCCCCCCGATTCCAAGTGCTCTTATTGCCTCTGTGTATGGACCACCCACTCTCCGGCCCGGCGCCGCTCAGGTCTGGTTGCCTTCATGGAGGAATTTTCCCCAGGAGGGCAGGGAAGGATGCCGGGACCTTGATTTCTTGGCCTCCTGGGATGTGGCCGGCCAACACTGTCTGTCTGAAATACTGTGCTGTGAGTTGTTTCAATAAAGAGCCCCAAGGGCTGAGCTGGGCTGTCGCTAACTGGAGAGGGGCAGGAGCAGCCAAATTAACTTGGGAGGAGGGGCTGCTTCTCTCCCAAAGTGCCAGGGACCCCCCCACCACCCATAAACCCAACCCCAGGCTGGTTTTACGGAAAACATTTATTGTGAGAAAATGTCAGAGCACATGACTGGGGGCTCCCACAAACTGGTGGGTTTCCCCAAGGTCGGAACTGGGGCAGGAGCTCCAGGGGCAGGGGCCCTCGCTGCCGGCTACACGCTCCGCCGGAGGAGACCTTTGGCAGTCAGTTGGCCCAGACAGAGGACGGATGAATGGCTATCAAATGACGGGCTGTCAGAAGGGCCTTCTGAGGTGAGGGAAGGAGGGCAGGCAGACAACCTTCTCCTACCCCTCTGTGGTCTCAGGCAGAGCTGTGCAGGGGGCCAGGTTCCTAGTCATCTTCGGGCTGATGACGATGCTGCTGTTGGTGACGCGGGGCCCATACCAGCCTGCCCAGAACTGGGTGTCCTTGCCCCCGTGCTGGAAGAGGATGTGGCGGACGCCTGGAGGGTAATCTGAGAAAGTGTAGGAGACCTGGGGGGGTGGGGAGAGGAAGAAGTGATCGCCAGGATTGGGGAAGGGACGAGATGGGGTGACCACCCCACTGGAGAGGGGAAGGAAAGAGCCAGGTCCCGCAGGGGAGAGACCCCCGGGCTGGACGCCACCGGCTCCAGGCAGGAGAGCTGGGGGCCTTCTGTGCCCTGAGGCTGACCCTTGTTTCTTTGCCCTCGTGGCCCTGAGAGAAGCAGGCGGTGAAGGGCAAGCAGGTGAGGCCTCACCTCCGTCCACTTGGCATTGTTCCATTGATCGATGGTCACAGGCGGGGGCTCGAAGGAGGCCAGGACGATGTAGTCAGCTGAGGCCAGCTGTACGCGGATGTGGTAGGTACAGCCACAGTCTGCTCTGGCGGCGAACCTGGGGGAGGGTGGGGCTCAGGACTGTGCACCCCAAGACAGAAGGTGGCCCTGGAGGTGGGGGAGGTGGCAGCCCCATAAACTGGAGCTCTGAGTTGGATTTCCCTGCTCTGCCCCTGAGGCCCCGCTGGTTTCACTGCTCCCTGGGCCCTACTGTGCCCTTGGGGCGGTGGAGCAAAGCAGCATCCCTTTTGGGTATCCTCTGCTGACGCCCCTTTAACACAGCAAAAGGGTCCTTACGGATCAAGGCCTGGGCTGCGGGAGCTGTGTCACCTGTACGTTATCATGGATCAGACTGGAAATGTGGTGGGAGATTTAAGGGGTGGCCTGTGTGACAGGGGCTGCTATGGAGCTCGCCCTCCGCTCAGCCCTGCTGTCCACCCCTCTGCAGCTCTGGATGCCCCTCCAGCCCCATCCGTGACGCTGTGAGTGGCGGCCTAGGGCCTGGCTGGAATTGGGGTCCTGCCCCTGCTGCTTTGGGCCAAGCCAGAGTCCTGCAGAGCTCTGGGTGCCGAGCAGGAGCCTGGGAAAGAGCTGAGGGGTGCACGGCGAAGGGGGAGGGAAGGCAGATAGGCGGGAGGCGTGCAGCAAAGTCCGGGGAGGGTGCGTCCTGGTGTCTCTGCTGCTTCAGTACCTGTTTGGTGACACTTTATCTGTGGGCCTCAGTCTCCCCATCTGTAAACTGGAATTAACACGTGCCGATGCAGGGTGGCAGGAGGGCCCAGAAGCGCTGAATGAGCAAGCGCCGGGTCCGCCGGCAGGGGCGGCGGGGCCAGGGTGGCCGGCTCTGGGGGCAGCCCCGACCCCAGGACGCTGCCAGGCACAGACTGGGCACTGCCTATGGGTGTTCCCAGAAAGGAAAGAGGGGAGGACGCAGAGCGCGGCCCGAGCCCTGCTCACCAGTCCTTAACCACGATGTCGGGCCGAAACGTGTCTAGCAGCTCCTCCCCGTAGCCCTCGGCCTTGAGGTCCACCAGCTGGGACTTGAGGCACATCCTGTGGAGCATAAGGAAAGGTGGACATTTCCCGGGTGTGCGCCGTGGCCAGGACCCAGCAGTGTCCCCCGACTGCTGTGGGGCCGCGGCCACTGGCTGGTGCTGGCCTATGAGAAACACATGGGGGGAGGGGTCTGACCCACCTGTGCCTCGGTGGCATGTGACCCCAGTCCAAGGGTCCCAAAGAGGGCACCTTGGTGGACTCGTATTCCTAGATTAGAAACCAGAAGATACCTCTGACTTACCCTAATCACGGCCCCCCCCCCCCCCCCCGCCGCCCCCCGCCATGAATCCAGGCCGCTGAGGACTCCTGCTCTAGGCATCCACTTCCTCCAGCTGCAGAGAGAGGCCCTCGCTGAAGCTTGAGGTTTGGCAAAAGGTGTCCTGACCCCCTTCCCCCTCGACACTGCCGGCTCGGTGGTTTGTCCCTTACCCAAAAGATGTGACAAAGTACTTCTTGACTCTGGAGTCGGGAAAGTCTGTCCCGTGGTCTCCGGGGAGGCTCTCCACCTTCCAGCGGTCTCCGCCGTTGGAATCGATCTGCCAGGAAGCCATATCCTCTAGGAGAAACGGACCAAGGTCAGATTCCCCTGGGTAAGTGTACAGTTGGCCCTTCCCTCCTGCTGTCAGGAGGGAGGGAGGGAGGTATAAGGCTGGGCTTACTCAAGCTCCCATCTCAAGGTGAGCACCCCTCCAAAGTGCCTTTCCTCCAGCACATTCCCCCCTGTCCCCACCATGTGGGCTCTGATCCGGGACCCTCTCTGTCCCACCTTGTCCCTGACGGGCTCTACTTGTAGCATGAAGCTGGGAAAAATAGAGAATATTACCAGAAATTCTAAACTAGCCTTTCCTTCCTTTCGTTCACACTGTTGCTGGAGGGCTCCGGGAAATACCCAAGTTTCAGTTCTCAAAACATGAAGTATGAAGGGCCTGTGATGGTACTTCTGTTCTTAATGGCTAATGTCAGTTTGTCCCAACGTGGCCCACTGACTTGACTGACGTTTCCCCTGACACCCTAGCTATGTAACTGAGATCCAGGGGGGCCCGAGGACTGGTTTGTGGGTTTGGTGGCAGGTCATGGGAACCTTCTGGGCTAGCTCAGACCCCCCTCTGCCCAGGGCAGGAGGGGTAACCGTGAGGGTGGGCGTCCTCTGCATTGGTGGCACGTGGTGACCCCATACTCGTGATCCCCACCAGGTTGGCCTGGCAGGTTCCGGTCTCCCCGTTCAGACATTCAGACTGAGCTGAGAGAACCTTAAAAAAACAGCAGTGTTTCTCTACCAAGGCTTTCCAGAACAGTCACCAAGGGAGCTTTTCCAAATTGCTCTCTTGCTCCCTCTACTAGAAGCCCACACCTATTCCCTGGGTGCCCTGGGGCCCGCCAGTAGAGAACCAGGGGAACAACACAGAAATCCAGCAGTGGGGCTGAGCCAAGCACAGGCTGCAGGCGGGCTCTGTGGAAGCTGTGTGAGCTGAGCCGGCAGCTCAGCTGGGTCGCTTCGGAGTGGAATCTGGGGCAGGCAGAGAGATTGGGTGTCTGGGCCACTGTCTGTGGGGCCTCAGAGAGGGGCCCGAGGGCCCTTATCAGTCAGGACCAGGCCCCAGCAACTGGGAAGTTCTGGATCTTCCGGTAGGACACTCATCACGGGCCTAGGGCTCCCCATCTATAAAATGGAGCCAACCTACTTATTTGGTCAACTCTCGGGATCCTCGTGAGGGTCAAGAGAGAAAACCGACGTGAAAGGGGTTCCAAGTGTACAAACTACGTCTCAGTCGATTGCTGCTGTAGCCCCAACAAGAAGCCCGGTGCCTGGGATGTGGTAGGTGTTCGATGAAGGGAAAAAACCACCGGCAGACAGAAGAGAACATTCAGAGCTATTCAGGGGCCTCAAATTACGCAGTCACCTCTTGAAATCCTTATTTCCTTCATCTGGGTAATAGGGATAACAGGAGGATAATGACATTTGTGAAGACCTCAGTCCAGTGCCTGATGCAGAGGAAGCCCCTCCAGAAACGTTAGGCAGCTTAGACCGAACTCAAGAGAGGACGGTGAATGTTTACTCTGTTCATTCAACAAACATTTTCTGAGCACCTGCTATGTGAAGGCATCATTGCAGACACTGGGCGGAGAGGGGCAAGCAAGACCCATGAAGTCTGGACCTTGAAGTCTGTGGCAGAGGGGGAAAAAAAAAAACGACCAAGAGATAAATAAGGTAATTATAGGTAATGAAAGTGTCATCAAGGAACTGAACAGAGTGGATGTGATAGAGATAGATGTGGGGCCGGGGGGGGGGGGACGGGCGCGGGCAGGTGTCTGAACTGAGACCTGAAGAATGAGGAATCAGGGGAGTGTGGGAGGGGTGTGAGAGAACGTTCCAGACAGTGTGGGAATCGTGAGGGTAAACAAGGCCTCCTGAGTGGCGGGAAAGGGAGGGAACCGGCCTGGGGGCAGTCCCCCCCCCCCCCCCCCCGCACCTTCGGCACATGGATTGCGCAGGAGATTCCTGTGGAGGCTGCGTAGGAAGTAGAAGATCTTCCAGTCGGCCACAGGCTGGTCCCCGTCCTCGGTGATGAAGCCCTCACGCAGGCACTTGCGCTTCCAGAGGGTCACCAGGTCGATGAGGTCTCGCCAGAGGCTGCAGACCAGGCGACAGCGCAGGAGCAGCTGGCGGGCGGGCACGTGCGTGAACACCTCCAGCAGGATGTTCTCAGGGAGCTCGTTGATGCTGACCGGGGCCATGGCTGGGGTGCGGTAGGGTGCACACACAGGCCTGTGGGGTCAACACTGGTTACGAGCCCTGACCAAGCAGGTGGACCCCCTCGGATTCCCAGGGACCTCAGCCAGGGGCTCTTTTTTTTTTTTTTTTTTTTTTTTTTTAATTTTTTTAACATTTATTTATTTTTGAGAGAGAGAGTGTGAACGGGGGACGGGCAGAGAGAGAGGGAGACACAGAATCTGAAGCAGGCTCCAGGCTCCGGGCTGTCAGCACAGAGCCCGATGCGGGGCTTGGACTCAGGAGCTAAGCTGAGCTGAGCTGTGAGATCATGACCTGAGCCGAAGTCAGAAGCTCAACCGATTGAGCCACCCGGGCTTTTGAAACGAGAGGGGTAGACGGCGCATTTGAGTGTCCTTCCAGTACAGAGTAGGCTGTCAGAATACGGAGTGGTCACATGCTACGCACATTTTTAAAAGAGTGTAGTAAACACATTAATAGAGACTTTAGGAGCTAATCTTTAAAGGGGCCCTTCCCCCCCCATTAAAAAATAATTGCCTAACGGGGCGCCTGGGTGGCTCAGTCGGCTTAGCATCCGACTTCCGCCGAGGTCATGATCTCACGGTTCGTGAGTTCGAGCCCGCATCAGATGACTTGGAGCCCCACTTTGGGTGAGCACAAATCCTGCTTTGGGTGAGCCCACTGCTCGCTCTCTCTCTCAAAAAAAAAAAAAAAGTAATGGTGGACCTGGTGGCCTGGAAGACCTTGCCGAGGCCACGCTGTTGTCTGAGGGCTCTGCAGGAGTTTGTGGTGATGTTATTTTGGTGCTGGGAATTCACTATCTGTCTGGGGACGTAATAAAGATTTTATATTCCACGTCACAACTTCATTAAGCGGTGGGGCTAGTGCTGAGAAACCAACTTCCTCTCCCCAGATTGCTCACTTTGGCCTGGAAGCCAGATGTGCTGAAACACCCCAATGAGAAGCACCCCCCCCCCCCCCAACTCCATTCTGGTTTGGGCATCAGGCCAGAACCCACTTTCAAATGCTCAGAAACTGCAAAGCAGATTGAGGGAGCCTGAGCAAGCCTGCCTGGGTTTGAATCCTGGCCTGCAGTGGCTAGCATGGGGAGCTGTAAAAGGAGCTAACAACTGTCCCAACCTCAGAAGGGCCAGGAGGACTGAGTTAGCACAAGCAAAGCACTTAGCATAGGGCGAGTAAAGAAGTGCTCCAGAGCACCATTACTCACACTTCTGTCGTTAATAGCAAAAACACTCCAGCAGCTGTAGTTACTCGCACCCAAGAACACCTTCCACCCTCTACACCTGAATTGCACAAGGGTTCTGGAAAATTTACAGTGTCACCCTGGCCTGAATCTTGCCTGGTTATCCAGACCTCTAAGGAGATCCTCTAGGAGGGGAGAGAAGGCCAGCCACTGTCACTCAGATGGGCCTCATCTGATTACAGGTGGGAGAAGGGGGAACTATTCTCCCACCCCCAGAGTTTCTGAGATTCCTCATTTTCCATAGCAGCCTACGGTCTTCCCAAAGCTACCATCCCAGCAAAAATGAGGTGGGCGCATAATGTAGTTCCTGCCCAGAGAGGAGCGTTTCAGCAGGGCAGAGAACAATAGAAAAAGTACTTGTACCTTGCACAATAATGCTAGGATGGGAAAAACTGCGTGTGGCTGGGTCTTCCGATTTTTCAGAAGCAACTCTAAACAATTTTGAAAATACGAAACCTGTCAATTTTTAAATGTTGGCAACTTCTAAAGGCACTGTCTAGGCCAAATAAAAGTCGCTGGGTCGGAGTTAGAGGAGACTTAGGTACGAAGAGCTCCTCACCCAGGCGTCCAGAGTCTGGTCTCTGGCTCTGGTTGAACGTTATCACCCGCACCCGCTCCCTTAGTTTCTATACTTCAAGGTTCTCCGGCGAGGCCTGACTGGGGCAGGAGGCGAAGCCACCCCGGGGCACCCTGTGCTGCTCACGTCCCCAGCCCGAGTCGCGACCTTCTTAACACCCCCTCCAGGTACTGTTAGCATGCCAACTTCTCGAAAGCAGAAGCTGAGGCTTGGGAAAGTTTGGGGCCGGTCCCGGGCCCCGCCGGCAGGGTACTGCCGGGAGGTCCCAGATCGGCCCCGGGCAGGGTGTCGCTCCCAGGCGGCACGGCCCGGAGCCGGAGCCAGGACCCGGCGGCGCGGGACCCGGCCCGGCTCGTGACCAGACCTGGGCGACAGTGCCCCGCGCTGCCCCTCCGCCTCGCGCCGCCCCGACCCCCGCCCCACGGCCCCCGGAGGCCCCGCCCGCTCGAGACTGCGTCGCCGGCTCAGTTAATGCCCCGCCCCCAGCCCCTCCCTTCCCTTCCTCCTCTCCCCCCCACCCCGGGGGGTTCCGGACACCCAAGCCCTACCCGCGCCTGTCCCACGCCCGTCCCCCGGGCTGGACTGCGACCTGGACGCGGGGCGGGACGCCCCGCCTGACCTGAGCTCCGGGTCTGCCTGGACCCTTCGCCCTCCGCTGCGCCGTCAGCTCTCGCCCCGCCCCGCCCTCGCGTCACGCGCCGCGCTCGGACCGCCCCCCTCGGGTCCCGGGGCCGCGCCCACCGCCTCGCCTCGCCCCGCCCCACGCGTCCCGCGCGACGCCCGCTCCTTCCGCAGCCAAGGGAAGGGAATCAATCCTGAGGTCGTCGGTGCCTCCGCAGCGCTACCGACCCTCCGGACCTCGTAGCCTTAAGCTGTCTTCTCCTCCAGGTGGTGGGCGGCTCGGCAGCCGGATCCCACGTCTTCCCTTTGCTTTCTCCTCCCTCAGGGAAGTCCGAGCTTTCTCCTAACCGAGCGTCCACCTGTGCGCGGGTCACCCTGAGACCTCTTCACCCGTTCCTTCCGGTATAGAGGGAGGTGGGGCTCGCCCCAGAGGGTGATTGCTGGAACTCTGGGCTGGAGCTTGGCTTTCACCTTCACTAGGGACTGGCTTCGCCTAGGCCTCAATTTACTCAAAAGTAAAAACCTCCCTGCGTTTTTGTCGGGATTAAATTTATTAATTCCTTTCTTCAACAAATAATTATCAAGCACCTACTTAAGGCAACCACAAAGGGTTGTGCAGGCTGTGCACTGCGCCAGGGTGCCTGGCCCAGGCCATCTTGGTAACTCGTCAGGGCTGCATCTCCCCCAAAGGTGTCTTTTACTAACTAGTTTACCATACTGCTGGTGAGTGGTGTCCCTGCCAAGGCTGAGGCCCTAATCTAGTTTGCACTGAGATAAACAGTACATTAAGCACCAACTGTGTGCCGCATACCATTCTAAATGCTGGGGCTTCATCTAATGTCAGTAAAACTCTTGGCAAAGTAAGTAAGCGGTAACTGGTGCCTGCAATGAGATGCATACAAGGGCTACCCAGATATTCCCCCCCCCCCCCCACCCCCTAGGGCAGGGCTTCCCATGAAACTTGCCTTTCCCCCTCAGAAACCACAGGGCACAGGTTGGGCTGGGAACACCTTTTATTTAGCTGCATGCAGCAGGAGCAGAATCACAGCACAGCTGTCCTTCCAGCAGGAGGGAGAGGCAGGAGTGAGGTTGGGCAGGCGGGGTGGGGGGGTGTTCTGGGAACGGCAGTTCCAGGGGTGGGATAGGGGCCTGGGATGTTTTCCAAGCCACAGGGAAGGTGATCTGGGCATGGAGGTGGATGGGTGGTCCTTGAAAACCTCCCACTCATCTCATCCAGGGCTTACACGTCCTGGCTTTTAGAATCAGGGTCTAATCCTGCCCCCCACCTGCCCTGGGTTACCATGCACAGGACTCCAGGGGTCTTCTGGAGATCCTGCCTCCACCTGATACCCATCTGACTTCTGACTTCTCGGGCTTCATCGATAATGAGGTCAGTCCAGACCTGGCCTGGACCCCAACCCATCTTGGGCCTGCCCATCTCAGGCCAGGCCTGAGCTTGGCGGGCAGAGCAAAGAGCTTGGGAGGGGCAGAAGACAGGCCAGCACAGCTCCTCTTCTGCTCCCAGATCTGCCTGAGCTATGTGGTCACCTCCCAGCATCTGCACGAACTAGGCCAGGCACAGGCTTGCCAGATGTCTTGACTGCCCTTGCTCTGAGGGCCCCCAGTGTAGACAGGGAGAAAGGGCCCAGGAGGGGAAGGTAGGAGACACGCATCTAGATTTGGCATCTGAGCTTGGAGACCACTCTCGGAGGAACCTGGGAGAACATCCTGTACCTCCCCAACCTCAGGGGCCCCATCTCTTAAAGGAGCCCACGCAGGCCTCCCCTGCCATCACTCAGGCTGAGACCTGGGGCAGAGCGCTGGCCCCCATGGCGTGTGAGGCTCCACAAAATAGGCAACTGAGGGGCAAGGATGAACCAGGAGGTCTGGGGGAGCCCGGCCCCCCTCCCCTTCCCTAACCCAGCCCTTCTCCGAGAGCAGTTTACCAGTCGGGGTTTGGCGGATCAGGGCTTGGGGGGCGTCAAGGCAGTGGGGGCCCGATGGTGATGCTGCTGTTGGTGACCCTCGGGCCGTACCAGCCGGCCCAGTAGTGAGTGTCCACGCCGCCGTGCTGAAACCAGATGTAGCGGACGCCGGGTGGGTAGTTGGAGAACGTGTGAGAGACCTGGCGGCAGGTGGAGGGAGAGAGGTCAGG